>NW_008795919.1:2553259-2563924 GCF_000699145.1 Aptenodytes forsteri
TCCCCCCCACCCCATCTGTGGGGACCCACCACCCACCCCTGTCCCCCCCACCCCAGGACCCATCTGTGGGGACCCACCTTCTCTCCCTTTGGCCACCCGATTCACCCTGGGGACAGAGGACACAAGAAATGCAAAATGCAGACAGCACGAATTTAGAGATGCAGCTGGGGGGAGGCACATGTATCCCCCCCCGCACCGTACCTGAAAATACTTTCTCAGGTGACCAGCGTGCAGCATGCAGCAGCTCCGTGGAGCACCACTGCCTTTGGCAGGAGGATTGCCTCTGGCTGAGGGTCCCGGAGAGCCACCCAGCGCGAAGGTGCAGGGAGCCCCTCACTCCCAAACCCTCAGTCACTCACCTGTCCCTTTGGCCCCGGCTCACCCGATTCACCCTGGGGACAGAGGACACAAGAAATGCAATGGGAAGACAGCACGAATTTAGAGATGCAGCTGGGGGGAGGCACATGTATCCCCCCCCGGAGCGTACCGTGGCTGCGCTGGGGTGCAATGCTGCGGTGCCCAGGGCCATGCCGGACAGGAGACCCCAGCATGGCCACAGGGGCCATGCCGGACAGGAGACCCCAGCACGGCCACAGCATGTGAGCAGGGACCCACATCCAGCCCCTGTCCCCCCCACCCCAGGACCCATCTGTGGGGACCCACCTTCTCTCCCTTCAGCCCCGCGAGGCCATGAACGCCCGGGTCTCCCTAGAGGAAAGGCAATCAGAAATGTGAACCTTCACTGCCAGCACCCATCTCCTCCGCAGCCACTTTAACCCCCCTTTCCACCTGCTGCGCTCGACCGGGATGCCGGGGGTATTGACGAAGAAAGCGCCTGGTGTCAGTGGGTGTCAGCCCCCCCCAGAGGTGGGTGCCAGCCCTGTTAAACATGGGTGTCAGCAATTCCCCACCGGATCCCCCAGCCTGGGCAGGAGGGTGATGTACTCACAGTACCACCTTTGGGGCCGGTTTTCCCTGGGGAGCCCTGGAGAAAAGAGAGCAGGGGGGGTCAGCCCAGCTCAGCGCAGATTCCCTGAGCTGGACCCCATCCCCTGCAGCCAGGAGCCGTCACCTTGTCTCCTTTGACTCCTGGCAAGCCTTGGGGTCCTGGGATCCCTGGAGGACCTTGCTCGCCCTTGGGCCCCTGAAGAACAAGGTAACATGGGGAAAAGGGAGAAGTGAGTGAGAAGAGGCCGTGGGAAGACTCTCCTCCCCCGTCGGAGCATCCTCTCCAAGGCAACGAGATGCACGGGCAGCTGCCTGTCCCTTCCAGCAGCTCAGGCTGCATCCCAGCCTGCCCTGAATCTGGCCTCTGTTGGGGGACAGGGCAAAAACAATGGAGGAGCCTCCCCTCCAGCCGTGCCGAGAGGGGGGGGCTCCACCAGGGAAGGGGCCCCCGGCTCTCAGGAAGCCAGAGGGACAAAGGTCGCTTTTTGGCTATTTTCCACTCCGGGAAAGCCTCCAAGAGGGGCCGGGCAGCCTCCCCGCTCTCGCCAGGCTGGGAGGAAATTCCTCTCCCGGCTGGGGCTGCAAACCCAGCGTGGCCCCGGGCCCGCTAATCCCTGCGCTATTTGCCCCATCGGGTAATCCCTCACCCCGGCAGCCAGGCACAGTGGGACGGGGCGCGTGATCGACCCCGGCCGTGATCAAAGCGAGAGTTCTGTGCAGCAGTGCCAGCCGTGCCCTGCTGTCCCCATCCCTCCTCCCCCAGCCGAACGCCCCGGGCTGAGCATCCCCGAGCCGTGCCGCGGCGAAGCCCGCTTCCCAGCCGGGCTGCGAGCGTGACTCACCACTTTCCCCTGCTCGCCGGGGGGACCCACGAGGCCACGCTCGCCCCGGTCGCCCTGCGGAGACCCGGGAAGAGAGCAGAGTCAGGGACAGCTCCCGGCACCGCCACAAACCCTGTGGTGCCCTGGACTCACCTTCATCCCGGGGACACCCGGCGGTCCCTGCTCACCCCGAGGTCCAGGCTCACCCTAAGAGGGGGGGGAAAAAAAAAACCAACAAAACCCAGACCAGCTGCCTCTCTTGCATTCGCATGCCATCATCTGCCCTTCATCCTTCCCCGAGGGACGTGTGGTCCTGTCCTTGTGCCCTGCAGCCAAGTGAAGGGCTGCCACTGCAAGGAGGTGCCGGACACAGGGCTGGAGAAGTGGCCCCAAGGGCTTCCCCATGAGGAAGCTGCTCGGGGGGGCAGAGGGAAGAGGAGGGTTGGGGTCAGGGGATGAAGTGCCCAACTCTGCTTTCTGTTTGGCAGCGAATAGGGAAAAAAGAGCAAGAGCGAGCGAGCGAGCGTGCAACCCCCAGGCTGCGCCCAGGAGGAACATGGTGACATCTCCATACTTACGATCTGCCCTGGGGCACCGGTGACACCGGGCTGGCCCCGAGCACCCGCTTCACCCTGTGAATGGGAGACAGGTGGTTCAGGGACAGCGAGGACAGGGGAGGGGACGGCATGGGGACAAGGCTGCGGGCTCAGGGATGGAGCCTGGGGGCTGACGCAGCACCGTGTAGGGTGAGGGGGGCTGCAGGGTGGGTGCTCAGAGGGGGTTACTCTGGCCCCGGCTGCCCCAGACCCACCTTGTCTCCTGGGCCACCTTTGCTTCCCGGCTGGCCCGGCAAGCCCTGCGGAAACAAAGCTGGGATCAAACCCTGTGCACAATGCCGGAGGCAGCGACCCTGCCCGGTGTCCCGTGCCTGGAGGCAGCATCCCTGCTGGGTGCTGGCCCTGCACCCGGCACCACCCGGGATGGGGGTGCCACCCCACGGGTAACGGGGTACCTGCCCAGGCGAGGGGCTCCCATGCTCCCGTACTCACAGCTTGTCCCCGGTGTCCCGGCATTCCTGGGCGGCCAGCCTGTCCCACGCCGCCCTGCGAGGGACAGAGATGTTACCGTGTGGCAGAGAAAGGTGCAGAAATGAGGTGTCCACGGGTGGGACAAAGGACTCCTGGCCAAAAGGGGACACTGCCCTTGACCCCATGGGGATAGCCACACTCCACTAGTCAGGAGATGCCACGTCAAGGGCCGGCACCTTATGCCACTTGCTGTCCCTGTTATTTCCATCAAGCACCGTGTCCTGGTTTTAAACCACGACACACAGGTACAAGGAACAGCGTGTGTCCGTTCCCCATTGTCGGCATAGGCAGCACCTGGCAGCCCCTGCCCGCAGCAGCTCACCTTCACACCTGGGATACCCGGGGTGCCATCTTTGCCATCAATGCCCGGGAGACCCTGCAAAAGGAGGAAGAGTTGCTCGGTCTGACACCTCCGAGAGGGACTGAAAGGCTCATGGTGGGGGCAAAAAAAGGCTGGGAAGGGAAAGGAAAGCTCCAGCCCTGTGCTGAGCCAGGGTGCAAGGACACAAGATGGCCCCAAACAGGACAGAGAGGGACAGAGAGATCTTCTTGCAAGGGGCTCAGCCCTAGATGTGGGCACGGGTGCCGCTGGCTGTACTTACATTCTCCCCCTTGGGGCCGATGTCTCCTTGGGGACCCCTGATGCCACGGCCACCCTAGAGCAGGAGAGCAAGTGTTATTTCAGCCGCCCTCTTGGTGCAGGGGACGGGGCTGGGAGACGCAGGAGATGCCCATCGAGGCACCCCGAGCAGAGCCCCTGTCTGTGCCGGGGAGCGGGGCCAAGCTGGGGAAAAGGGGACATTGGCATCGCACGGGTCACAGCGCTGCCCTCCCTGACGGGGCGGGTTACCTACCAGATCTCCCTTCTCACCAGGGTCCCCAGGTGGTCCCTTGGGGCCTTCCCTGCCCTGGAAAGGAAAAAGACGGGGGCTGAGCAGCAAAGTGCGGGGTCCTCTGCCTGCCCCGCAGCCCCCAGGGACAAGGGAGGGCACTCACCGGCCGCCCGGCCGCTCCGATGGTCCCGACCATCCCCTTGTAACCAGCAGGACCCTGAAAGACAGTGGGTGGGGGTGTGTGTGTGTGTGTGTGTGTGTGTCAATTCCTCCCATCCCAACCTCAGCCCCCAGCCAGCTCCAACCCCACCAGCAAGAGGCAGCGTCCAGCTCTCCGAGATGGCCGAACAGCCGTGTTAGCGATACTCCTGGGAAGCAGCCTCCAGCCTGGGAAGCATCGCGACGGCTCAGCCCCGGGGAGCTGGTCCCCCTGACCCTGGAACCAGGCACAGCCACCCCTGCATCCCACCGGCGCTTACCGTCTCGCCCTTGGGTCCCACCATCCCAGGGTAACCCCTCAGGCCCTGCGGTCCCTGCGGGGAAGGAAACAACAGAGGCTTAGCCCAGGGGGAAACCACAATTAGAGCAAAAGCCGGTACTGGCAATCAGCCGGGTTTGCCAAATGCGAGGTATTTCTGTCCCGCCGCTCGCTCCTAATTCTGCAGCCCCCCACCGGGCGCCTTTCCAGCTGTCGGTTCAATAACAGCAACGGGCCCAAACTGGTGCTACTTCCCCCACCAAAGCTCTTGGCTTCAAAGCAGTTTTGCCCTTTCCCGGATCGAAGGGCTCAGCCCATTAATTGCTTTTCATCTTCAAAGTGCTCAGCGAGCTCAAACAGCTTTAATCCCCATGTCCCCGCGGTGAGCTGGACGCTGCACCCCCCGTTCAGGTGGGCTAAGGGGGGCTCAGTGCACACGAGCAATTTGTCCCCGGCTGGTGAGTTATCCATGTTAACGTGCGCTAGCGACCGAGGTGCCCGGGCCAGCGCTGACCGTGGAGGTCTCCATCGGGATGTGGCTTTGCCACCCTCCTGGCAGTGGCTCCGCGGCTGGGAGGAGGGAGATGGATGGGATGAAGGCTTCGCTCCGGTCCCAGCAGTGGGTCCCCAGGAGCAGGGACACACTGGTATCACGTCCCTGGTGTCTGGGGCCAAGCACAAACCGGCCACCCTCAGCCCCTGGGGCACCCGGGGGACAGAGCAGCAAGGAGAAATGAATACGTTACCGGAGGGCCTGGGACACCTTGTTCTCCAGAGATGCCAACGTCACCCTTGGGGCCCTGGGCAGGGTCAGAGAGGAAAGAGGTGAGTGTTGGGGTGGAGCAGAGGTACAGACCACCCTGGGGACCCGAGACACCCTCACCTGGGACCTGGCAGGGGATGGGGACAGGTCCCCCCCTCCCAGGGAGCCACCGTGGGAAGACCACCCTGTCCACCCTCCATCTCCCAGGCCTGGATCTCCGTCCTCCCTCTCCCACCTCTTTCCTTCCTTCTCCCTTTCTCTCCCCAGAGCCCTCTGCCCTCCGGTCCAACCCCAGCTCCTCCAGAGGCAGGCACGCCTGGCTCCTTCTGGGAAGCTGCCAGAGAGGTCACTCACCTGCCTGCCCTGCCTGCCGGGCTCCCCGAGGGCACCGGGGCGGCCTCTGTGTCCCTAAGGGTGATGGTCCAACCCCAGCTCCTCCAGAGGCAGACACGCCTGGCTCCTTCTGGGAAGCTGCCGGAGAGGTCACTCACCTGCCTGCCCTGCTTGCCGGGCTCCCCGAGGGCGCCGGGGCGGCCTCTGTGTCCCTAAGGGTGAAGAGGAAGACCGTGAGCATCCCTGGCAAAGCAGCGGCGTCGAGGCAGTGTCCTGATGGCCACGTCACCCGGAGCCACCCTGCCGGCCACATCCCACCCTGGGGTGCCTGCTGGTGACGTGGTGGGGCTCAGCATCCCACTGGCGATGCGGTGGGGCTCAGCATCCCACAGCCACGAGGGTGTGCGGTGGGGATGTCCGCTGGGTTTAACCCTCTGGGCTTTGCAGCAGAGGAGCCGGGCAGTGGCACAGCTGGAGCTGGGGCTTCGGCACGGGGTCTCATCCCCCAGGAAGCGGCTGGCAGGACCTGGGGAGCCACAGGGGACCTCTCCCACAGTGCCTTTGCCCCCAGGGCTCTCTGAGTTTGCATGCCCCTGTGCTCCCAGGGGAGCAGAGCAGCTCCCAAGCTCCTTGTGCCTCCAGAGCGGGGAAGGCTCCTCCACTCAGGCACAGCATGCTGGAAGTGGAGATCCCTGTTCGTTCTCCAGCAGCTCCAGGGCTCCCTCACCTTCAGTCCCTGCAGTCCCTGAGGGCCCTTGGGACCTGGCGGGCAGCTGATCGGGCACTGGTGGGGAAGAAGAAACGCAGGTTGAGTTGGGAAAGGACCCAGAGGCTGTGGAGAAGCCATGATGGGAAGGACGGGCTCCCACGCCGCACAGCAAAGCCGGGCTGTGCAGTGATGCAGGGGACCCACCGCTCGCAGCATCGTTTCGGCTGGGGACTCTGCTCCTCCCCACTCTATCAGCCCCCAGTTTCCAAATTACACCGGTGGCTGTATTTCAGGCCAGGGCAGCACACGCTTGTCCAGCTGCTATTACCCTGCAAAGGCCTGCTGAAGGGACAAGGTAATGGCAGCTCTCACCAAGAAATCAGCGCTGCCTTCCAGTCCTTGGATGTGTCCTGGGGGGCCCTGGAGGGAAGCAGACCATCAGCATCCGCAGTTTAATATCAGCACTGTTTTACAGGAGGGGTGAATGTTACACCTGTGAGGGAGGGGAACAAGGCACGGGGTGGAAGGTGTGTGCCAGAGCCTGAGTCTTGGCCCCAAACCCTGGGCTGAGGGGCTGGGAGACTTTTTCCCTCCTGCAGAAAATGCTGATGATTGGGGAGATACTCACGGGTTTCCCTGGAGGGCCTGGGGGACCCCGCGGGCCGTCGGGTCCAGGGTCACCCTAGGAGAGAACAACCCCAGGAAAGGAGATTTAGGGGTGGGGAGGTGGCAGGTACTGCTGGCGCCAGGGTGGAGTGGGGTGATGAAGAATCAAAGACCCCGGCTGTCACAGCGGGAACTCGGGCATCCCCCAGCTGTGAACTGGGAGGGGATGGACGGTGCTGGGGGACACAGCTGCAGGCACAGAGTCTGTCACCCCTCTGCCCCTGCCATAGGACCCCGCTCGCCCATATTACAGGGTCGTCCCTGTTTACCCCAGGAGCCCCAAAGTACAGAGAAGTGGATGCTGGGGTAAGGAGGGGGAGATTTTCCTGTGCCCCCTCCTGACCCCTCACCTTGGGTCCCAGCGCTCCGATCTCTCCGGGAAGCCCAACCTGGCCTGGAAGCCCCTTAAGTAGAAAAGAGACATTCACTGAGTGAGAGGTCAAGCCCCAAGACCTCCCTTTGGCGGTGCTGAGATCTGAGCTCTTCCAGCACAACCCTGAGTGGGGTCCCCGGCCGCCCACAGCCCCACAAGCCCAGCACTTACAGGTGGTCCTGGCAGCGAAGGGCCCTGCAACAAGAAGAAAGACACGATTAGTCCAAATTCTCCAACCTCCCCCCCACCAAAACCACCAGCATCCCTGCCCCGAGCAGGGCAATGCCCACGCCACCACCAAGGATGTGGCTGGGGTGGGCCGGGGCTGGGGCCCTGCTCTGCACCCACCCCACTTGTCCCACTTGTGGGTGCTCAGGGAGTGGGTGCCGGAGCCAGGAGTGGGTGCATCACCAGCGCCCACAGGAGAGGCAGATACTCACGGGGAGCCCCGGTGGCCCTGGGAGTCCAGGCTGGCCCTGCCAGGACAGAAGGGAGAGTCAGGAGCTGAAACGGGAGGGTCTGGCCCCACCAAGCCCTGCTCACACTGCTGTGTGAACTGCTAAAATTCACCCCTCCCTGGACCCAGTCTCAGTGCCCCCTCGTTGCCAAATACTCCATCACCCAATTCCTGCATCCGTGCATCCCCTCCACGGTGACAGGGCTGGTCCCAGCCTGGCCAGGTCCCGCTGGCTCCAGGAGGGGAAGGTGGGAGCCCGGAGCAGCTGCCCCGGAGCAGCTCCTCACTTACTTTAAGTCCTGGCCCGCCGATGGGCCCTGGCTCCCCTTTCGCCCCTGTCAGGCCCTGCAAGGAGAGACGGCAGGAGGTTATTGCCAGCGCTTCTGCTCTCCAACCAGACGTTTTTGCTGGGGCTTTTTCCACCATGAGGGATCAAGGGTTATTAGTGGGGAATTTGTGCTTGTCACTGCTGTGCACATCACACAGCAAACCTGAAGATGAAGCTGTACCTGGACCCAAGCCCCGATGGCACAGAGAGCCTCGCAGTGATGCTCCACAGCCCCCGTGAGCTGCCCTGCTCCGAGACCCCGTGCCGGGGCTCGGCAGGGACCCTCACGCCACAGGGCACATCCAGCACGGCTGCCCCAGCCCCAGCAGAGGCACAAAGGGAGCTCGGCCCATCCGTGATCCCATTTATATCAACTCTGAGTCACTCCCTGGCTCCCCCGTTTCCCACCCCAGTGCATTTGAGGGCTGCGCCTGTGCCGGGGTTTGGATCCCTGCAGCCGATGGCTTGAGCTTCACCCACGGGTTAATTTCTGCACGCTGCCAGGCACGCGGGGACGGCCCCTCGCTCAGCCCGGCTCTGCTCAGCGTCCCTATTCAAAGGACCTGAACAATTTTGCAGGCAGATTAGCCTGGGTGAATAATGCATGCTTATAATGACAGTTATTATTCTATTCATTTATTGAAGAATAACTAACCCCCAAAAGATTTATGAAGTGCCATCCAGAGACACAAAAGAGGACCCTGTAGTTTGGGTTTCCTTCTGATGAACAAGTAAATGTCTGATGCTTGCAGGCACTTACCCATGCAGCGCTGCACTGGGGACGGGGGGCAGGCACCCAACCCAAACCTCCCTGGGCATCCATCGTGCACCCCTGCGTTCCCCGGCTGGGGGAGCGTGGGGCCAGGAGCCGGCCAACAAGCATCACGGCATCAAGGCAGGGCAAGGAGGCAGCTCCGTCCCCATTCTGCCTTCCACCTCTGCCCCAGGCTGTGCTTCTGCCAGGGAGGGGATAGCGGGGGAAGTCACCGATGCCACCTACGTGGGTGCCAAGGGGGTGGCTCCAGCAGAGCCATGGGATTGCTCCAGATTTATGTTGGAGGAAAGGAGAACTGAACCAGGGCTCAGGACAGCAGCTGCAGTAAAGGACAAGGAAAAGCTTTTTCGTGTTCAGGGGTGTCGGCGCCATGGTTTTCCTGGCACAGCTCTCACCCTGCGTGGGGTGGAGGGGGGACGCGCCTTCGGAGCCCGGGCAGTGGGAGGGGGTGGCAGCAGCCCTGCCAGAGCTCTGCCTGTTTCCTGCTGTGATTCAAAAGGTGCTTTCGGCTCCCGCACGAAGGGATATTGGCACTTTCTTATGTGCGACAGAAAAGGATCCCTGCGCCGGGGGTAAGAGGAGTTTGCTGAGACCCTGCTGCGACCCGGGGGCTGCGGCCAGGGATGCTGCGGGGGGGACAGGGGTCGGTACTCACATCGATGCCCGGCTTTCCTGGGGGCCCATCTGGACCGGGGTCTCCGGGCTCCCCCTTGGCACCCTTCAAAAGAGAAGAGGCATAGGGGCAGATTGAAAGGAGCTCCTCCAGAAGGGTTGAGACCCTCAGCGAGCTGCGGGGAGGCATGGGTACTCACCGGGGACCCGGGGGCTCCGGCAGAGCCTTTGTCACCCTGGGGAAAGGGAAGAAGGTTGTAAAAAGGGGTCTGTCACCCCGTGGAGCCAGGCCCAGCAGCGCAGGGCACTCAGAACCATGTCTCCCATCCGCCTCCCCAAGCCAGAGAGAGATGCTGGATCCCCCAGCGCGGCAGCCAGGTCAGGATGGGGCCGGCATTGAGAAGAGAGGGCTGTGCTGGGGTTGCGGGAGGGCTGCGGCCGTTCTGGGTATAAATAGCACTAAAATAACACCCTGGGGCAAGTCTTGGAGAAAGGGCGCTTTCTGCTGGCTCACAGATCTCCCCTGTGTTCAGGCTCCCTCCCCGCAGCCCTGGGGAGGGTCTGGAGCCACAGCCCTCGGCCACGTCGCCACTCTGCAGGCACCCGACCTGGGTGTCCAGCTCTCTGCCGGCCCCCCCATCTCCCCCTCCTCACTGGGCATCTCTGGGCTGATCCCTGCACTCAACCCCTCCGAGCATCCTCCGCTGCCCGGACAGGGGTGCCCCGAGCACCCTGCACCCAAACTTCCCTGCTGCTGTGCTCCCCAAAAAGCATTTCAGGCCCCATTTCCCAAGGTGATCAGGAGGCCACGGGCTGCTGTCCTGGGGAGGTGGATGGAGCCACGGTGCAGGAGCTGTGCTCCCCCATGCCACCATTGCTGCCCAGGGCCACAGGCAAAGCCGGAGATGCTCCATCTGCCCCAGCCCAGGAGCAGTGCAGTGCGGGAACCGCACAGCATCGGCACCCCCTGCCCTCCGCCGAGCCTCTGCCCTGACACAATGTCCCTCTTTGTGCTGCAGGTCCCCTCCCTCCCTCCCTCCCTCCCTCCAGCCTGCACAGGTTCCTGTACGCGCCATACTCACATCAATGCCATCCGCTCCCGGCACTCCTGGGGGACCGGGGGGCCCTCGCGGGCCGGGCTCTCCCGGCTTCCCTCGCTAAGTGGAAAAAAGGATGGGACCCATGTCAGGAAGGAGCAGCTGGACCCCGAGAGATGCTGGGAGTCAGAGGGAGACCAGGGTGCAGCGCTCGCCGCCGGCGTGTGCTGGGGACCTGTCTCCAGAGAGCTGGGATGGAGTGAGCACCCCAAGGTGTCAGAGCTCTGCCGCTCCCCACGGGTCCTCCGCTGCCTGGCCTGTGCCCCCCGGCAAGGGCATGGATGGAGAAATCTGGGAAATCTCCCCCCACACTGGCACAACCAGCTCCCCATCCCCTGCCCGGTTTCTACCCCATCGCTGCCCCCTCCTGCCCTCCTGCCCCGG
>NW_008795919.1:2565000-2567814 GCF_000699145.1 Aptenodytes forsteri
TGCCGCTCCCCATGGGTCCTCCGCTGCCTGGCCTGTGCCCCCCGGCAAGGGCATGGATGGAGAAATCTGGGAAATCTCCCCCCACACTGGCACAACCAGCTCCCCATCCCCTGCCCGGTTTCTACCCCATCGCTGCCCCCTCCTGCCCTCCTGCCCCGGTGCCCGCGGGGCTTCTTCCCCTCCAGAGCAGGGTCTCAACGGGGCGATGGCAGCGATTGCAAAGGCCCGTCTCGGCTCGGGGTGCAAGCCCAGCACTGGGATTTCTAAAAGCACCGGCAGGATTTAGGTGCTTGAAGCCCCGGTGTGAAACGGGGGCCCCGAGCCCCTCTGTGGGCACACTCCCCCCTGTACCAGGCTGGCTCGCTGCCCGGCTTGCTGCCCGCTGCCCACAGCCCAGCTCCGCAGCATCGCACAAAAGCACCATTCAGCCGGCGGCAGGGGAGCTCCCCGAGCAGCCTGGCCCCAGCTCTGAGGTTTGCACAGGACTCTGCAGGAGCAACTTTGCAAAGAAATCTCTGTTATCCTAACGGGGTGTTTGGGGGGAAGAGACTCCGGTCCCGGAGACCGAACCCCTGGTGTTCCTGGAAATGAAAACCGTGCGGGCTGGCTGGGGCTGGCACGCCTGCGACTCCTCCGTCCTTCCAGGCTTATTTATTTTAAAGTGAAACGTATAAGGATGAGAGGTGTTGCTGGTTTGTTCACAGAACTAGGAGAGCCCTGGCTTCGCCTTGGAAGCAAACCCGGCGGGGGGGGGGGCAAGCACCCGTCCCTGGGAGCACCCGTGAATGGCACCTTTGTCCTGCCCGAATGATTTCCAAATGGATCCTTGTTCCAAGAGCTCCCACGTCCCCCTTGCTCCGACTGAAGCCCGCTCCCCTGGCCAGACCCTGCCACCACAAGCCCATGGGCATCCCGGGGGGGTATTTTAGGAAAGCAGCTGTCCCCCCAGTTTTCCGCAGTCAGGCTGTCCATGCCGGCAGGCAGCTCAGGAGCCACATGGGAAGATTTTTCCCAAATCTGTTATAAAAATCTGATTTTTGTGGTTGCAAGGCAGAGAGAGTTTTTCTCTTTTCAGGTGGGATACAAGGAGGAACACTGCCTGTCCCGCTCACAGCACTCGCCCCGAGGACCAGAGGGACACCTTCCCTTCACTTCTCTCCATTTTCTCCTGCCCCGGGTGAGTCCAGAGAGGCCACCGGGACCCCCCGGTCCCCAGCACCTCCACCGCTGGTGTCCCTCCCCACTGCCCCTCAGCAAGCCTCCGTGGAGCCCCAGGGCAGCCCTGGGAAGGGCAGACCCCACTCAGCCCCGCTCCACAGCGCATCCCAGCAAGACAGAAGCAAATAAGCATTTTCCCAGGTGATGGGAGGCAGAAGATCTGGTGGCTGCTGGGGAGGGAAATGGCAGAGAGTCCCCCATTGCTGCCCCAAGGGGAAAATAAAACTAAACTTGCTTAGCTAACAAGTCCCAAACTTCAAGCCGTGCAGCCCAGCCCTGTCCCTGTCTCACGGGACCAGAGGCAGCTTTCGGCACGGAGAGGTCCCCGGTGGGTCGGGGCTGTGGGTCCTGGCTGGGGGCTGCTCCCACCCCCCTCACCCCCCCCCCCCCCGGGCATTCCTGGGAAAAGCGAGCGAAAGGTGCTGGGAAAATAAGCAGCAAGTCCCAGGGGTGCTCAGCACTGCGAGCGAGTGTCTGCAAGGGGGGGAAACGGGGACCGTCCCCTCTCCTTCCCCCATCCCAGCCCGGCGCAGAGGGGGGGCCAAGCAGAGACTTACAATCTGGGCCAGGCAGAGGCAGGCGGCTTGGAGCAAAAGCCAGAGCTGGAGGGAGCAGCCGGCCATGGCGAGGGCGGCCGGCAGCAAGCAGCGATGGCCTCGTCTCGCCGCGCTCAGGTACAGCAGCAGCCTCGACTGCACAGCCGGACACCGGAGGAGGAGGGGGCTCATTAATATGGAGCAGTGGGACGAGGGCAGGGGGGCGGCCCCAGCCCCCCGCCCCCCCGCTCAGGTGAGCCCGTGGTTATTTTGGGCTGTACAGCCGGACGGTGACGGAGGATTTGGCATGAGAGTGGCAGGGGATTTGGCACGATGGTGGCGGGGGATTTGGCACGAGTGGCACAAAGGGGCTTTAATGCAGACAAGGGGCTGGGAGAGGAGGGGGACAAGCTGGGGGCTGCTGCTGGAGCTGGATGATGAGACCCCGGACAGGATGTCTGCGTGGGCACCCCAGGAGTGCCAGGGTATCCCCTGTGATGTCCCCATCATGATGCCTGTGCCAGTGCCACGGGGCATCGTGCTGCCCAGGGCTGGGGCTGCAGTTGCCCCCACACCCTGTGATGGGGTTGGCACTGGGAGCTGGTTCCTGCCGCCCTGGAGAGGGTCCTGGGAGCATTTCTGATGTGTCTGACCCTATTTCTGCCCTGTGAGCCCCCATGCAGCCCCAGGCTGGGCAGCTGCCCCACTGCGGGTCCTGGGGCACCCCTGCGAAATGCCCCCGTGGCCCCAGCGTGGCACTGGGAGGGGAAGGGGAGCTGTGCCGGGGGGATCACCAGCTGCTCCCCGCAGCCCTGGCAGGGCACAAGGCCCATGTCCCTGGGGGGACGGATGCCCCACTCATCACCCCCCCGTGCCCAGCTCCCCTCACCCCGCTCCTGCCTTCGCTGGCAGCCGCCCCCCGAACTCGCCGCCCCCCCAGCCCCAGCGTGGTGCAGCACTCCCAGGGAACGTGGGGATGATTCATCTTGGCGATTTCTTCCTCCTCCTCACGGAGGGCTCGAAGGCTCCGTGACAAGCCGCTGCAGAGGGATTCATCCGG
>NW_008795919.1:2569748-2571076 GCF_000699145.1 Aptenodytes forsteri
GGATGCCCCACTCATCCCCCCCCCGTGCCCAGCTCCCCTCACCCCGCTCCTGCCTTCGCTGGCAGCCGCCCCCCGAACTCGCCGCCCCCCCAGCCCCAGCGTGGTGCAGCACTCCCAGGGAACGTGGGGATGATTCATCTTGGCGATTTCTTCCTCCTCCTCACGGAGGGCTCGAAGGCTCCGTGACAAGCCGCTGCAGAGTGATTCATCGGTGTTGGAGGGGCTCAGTGCCACCCCCAGAGTGGGCAGGGTGCTGCCTGCACCCCCGGTGCAGGTCAGGGATGGCAGAGCAGTGGTCTGCATCCTGGCGAGCAGGCATGGGGCCATCCCAGCACACAGACCAGTCGGGGCTGGTGGTGCACCGCTCTGGGCTGGTATCTCCTCTCCAGTTCTTTCTCCCTGTGTCCCAGCCGGCATGGGGAAGGCTGATGGGCTCCGGCCCTCCCTGCTCCTCCGATGGGCAGCGAGAGCCGCTCTGAGCCTCTGCCGCGGCAGGGAAGAGCTTCCACCAAAACCCGGTGTTCTGAGACAAAAATCCTTTTGGCTCTAGGCTGAGAGCACCTTGTTTTCAGAGCCTCTAAATTTGGATCCTCACCATTCGTGGAGCCTCTGGGATATTTCTGCTTGTGCCCGAGGCAGATGCGTCCCAGCTCCGCCACCGAGCCCAGCACCTTTCTGGGACACGAGTGTCACTTTTGGAAGCCTTATGTAATTTCAAGTGTCTCTCAGATTACTACATAGTGACATATTTTTTTCTCCTTTTGATGCCATTGCTCATTTGATTGCAGCTTTTCACGTCTTGCCATTTCTCAAATTCCCCCCCCAGCACCTCAGCATGGGAATACCGGGGTTTGGTTTATGATCTCCATCTTGTTTAAAAGACTCAGTCTTTTTCTCCCCCATTAATTTTACCGTGGGATCCATTTGCCTTTGACCAGTGGTCCCCGCGCGTACCTGGGGGGGTGTGTTGCAGGGTCTGCCCTGCTGCCCTTGGGGCCCCCCTCACTTCTGCAGAGGAGCTGCGGGAGGCTCGGGCCCGCAGTGACCTGGCACCAGGCACAGCCGTGTCCCAGACTGCCGTGACAGCGTGAGAAATGGGGTTAGGAGGAGCCGGGCCCTGCACGGCTCCGGCCCCGCGGGCTGCTGCAGGCCAGGTGCCCAGGAGAGCCGTGGGGTGGCCCTGAGCCACGGGCACCTCCGTGGGGCAGAGATGTGGGGCAGAGCCTGGCCCTGGCAGTGATGGAGGTGCTGAGCAGAGACCTCCTCCTCCTCCCCCTCTGCCTCCTCCAGGGAGCACCCCTCTGCTCAGCCCCCCAGCCCCCCCGCCA
>NW_008795919.1:2572290-2602676 GCF_000699145.1 Aptenodytes forsteri
GCTGGGCTGCTGGTGCTCCTGTCAGAGAAACCGCTCTGCTCCTGGTGCCTCTCTGACCCCGCTTCTGCGGCTCTGCTGCGCCCGTCAAGCGAGCTGAGTAGAAAACTGCCCCAGATCTGCTTATGGAAACTCATCGGCTTTCTGACTGCGCTGGGCTTGGTCTCAAATGTCGGTGTGAAAAGACTTGATCGGTCGCGTGTGGGGACTGCTCTGCTGGAGAAGTCTTGTATTAAGAGGAACCTGGAAAGCTGGTGTTTCGTAACTTTGGAGGGCATTCCGGCTGAGGAGTAATATCCAGTAAATCAGAGCTGTGAGCGAGCAGCAGATCACGTTTAGAGGATCAGGTAGGAGCAGTATTTGAAGGTGCAGTGTGTAAGGAAAAGGAAGGAATTGTAACCTAGCGCTGGAACCAAGTACCGCTGCAGGAATTTTGTATTTTGTCCTGTGCTTCCTTTTCCACTTAGTATTGATTTCAAGGCGTGTTGTGATCCTTACTTTTCTTAGAAAGGAGTGGGGTAGAGAGGAAGTCAGATGTAAATGTCTGAATTCTAGAAGACAAAACAAATGAATAAAACAACTCTTACTTGTTCCGTGGTGATGCAGATGCCTTTCTGTAGCTTGCTACTGTGAAATGCTTGGCTTTCCTGCAGCAAAGGGGTTAAGGTTATGCCCATGCCTACCTAAAATCCTATTTCTCATGACAGTTCCAGGTTACTTGTTTTGATGTGATTATATAGCTTCTCCTGTTCATACTACATCCTGGAAATGCCGTATTCCAGTTAATGATGTATAAAAATCAAAGTGTACAGTTCAGCATTGCCACTAAAGCTGGAAGCTGCTTGTGTCTGGGAAGATAGGTAGGTTGCATCAGTGACGAAGAGCAGGCTTCTGTTGTACTGAGTTATCTGGCAAAATAATTATCCACTATACTAACGAGATTCATGGAGGTGTGAGATCTCATTCCTGAGGGCAACATACGGAGTTCGTGGCCACAGGAGGTGTGTATGCAGTAAGCTCCCCAGCCAGGTATCTGATGGGTAGTTGGTGCCAGTCAAAGCATCATATTGGGCTGCATTTCAGTTACTGTGGCTTGATGTGGTGTTCTCCCAGCGTGGCACTGGTGCTGGTTTGCAGCGATGGCAAGGAAGGCCTGGTGTTAGTTCTTACGGCTGCTGAAAGTAACTGCAATGTTCTGCTTTGTGTATGGAAATGAGCCCCAGGTGTACTTGTGCAGAGTAAAGAGCACATTTTATTTGAGATATGGCTTCTTAATAACTAAAACTCCGTGCAGGTCTGCACTAATGAGAGGCCACATGGTATTTGCTAGCTCCAGATGGCTTCCCTCACATTTCCAGTGCTACCTGGAAGAATAGCTGCTTTCCTGTGCAGCTGATTGTTGCTCGGTTTTTACCCGATTGCAAGTCTATGCTAGTTGAGATACATGAAGAATGTACTTGTGTACAGTTTTGTGAACAGTAGTTTGCCAAGGTCGCGGCTGAAATCTGATCACCAACCACTGGCTGGTGGTGGCAGGTGGTGTTTCTTATGCCAGCTCTCTCCTTTGTCAGCTCACATCCAACATATAAGGATTTTTGCATGAGTTTCAACAAAGTTGAAGGCAGAATAAGAGCCTGGCAGCTCATACAGCACCTATCGAGACACTTTTACAATAAAACACTGGCTTTTGACCATCTGGTTTTATGCTGAAGTTACTGAATTTTGTAGTGGTTTGTTGCTTGATCTGAGTGTTTCAAAGCTAGCATGACACGCAGGCAGAGACTGTTGAGATGCCACCCACACTTCCATTATGCCTGTTCCCAATGACCTAACTACTTGCTGGGTTTCATTACTGTATTTTTTCCACTTCTATATACAGAACTAAACGAGATCACAGTACCTGTTAGCGTGAGCTGCAGTGCTAGTATGTACCCACTTGATTTCATGCTCTACAGAAATGCTCAGCGTTAGGGTGAAAGTCTAGTTTTCAGGAACATCAGCTCTCTGACGCTGGCTACTGCTTGGGCCCCGCACTCTGGGACCAGTGTAGTAAACACGCTCTTGTTTGCTGTGCCATGTTGGTGAACAGCTGGTATCTACCATCTCTTCTGCCCTCATCAAAGTGATTGCTTAGAAAGAAGGTTGTCTTCTCTGTTCTTGTTATTACTTGCTTTCCATCAGGCAGTGCACACAAGTGATTCCTAGTCCAACTTGCATCTTTAAGTGTGATAAGGAGGGAAAACTAGTTTCTCCAATATATTCTCCTTCCCTCATATGTTTGGGATTCAAGTAACCTCCGTGGGGCACATCGCTCTTCAGCAGCTTGTCGGAAGAAAAGCCTTGGGGAGACAGTGATGGCTTCACGTGCTTTCTCTGCATAACTTCTCTGTAAGAGCTACACATACAAGCCTGAAAGGAGAACTGCAGAAGTGTGAGCCTGGTGGCTTCCCTAGACAGCTATTAATATCCTGGGTCTAAGTTGTTGGATGGGGAAAAAAGGACAAGGAAACTGGGAAAGAAAGCTTGGGGTGGCTTTTGCTTCTGCAACAATAAACACTGCAGGGGTAGAGGCTCTTGTTTTGGAGGAAGTTGGAGGAGATATCTCGCCTGCTGCTTCCTCTCTGCATTGCAAACCTTCTGTCCAAAGTAACTGCGGGTAAACTAGGTGATCTGATCAAGAGCGGGTGGACAAGTAGTAGTACATCCTGTGCTGAAGCAGAGCGTTGCTAAACTGCTTTCTGGCGGTGGAGCTTAGGAGTGAAATTTAAGTGTATGTGAGAGGTGTCTTCACTACTTGAACAAAACGGGGCTCGGGAGCTCAGTGGCAGCCTTTCGGGACATAATCTAGCCACGTTAGGCACAGAACAGCAGATTTCCCCTTGCAAGCACTATCAAAGGTTACTCGTCTTGGTGGTTTTCACATGCAGCTCTGAATGCTATCACGATACTAGTGTTAATGATCAAAAGCAATGATCAGGCATGGAGTTCTAGCAGCGCTGCACCACCTGCAGTGGTGCAGCTCTTGTCTCAGGACTGCCCAGCATGGCTAAGGTGGTAGAGTGGCTGTCTTCACTAAAAGCTGGAGTGATGAATTATCATAATCCTCTTTTTGAAGGCCTTTGCTGTATGAGTCGCTTGAACAAAATGCCTTAAAAGAAAAGCTGTTGATGAGTGAGAGTGGGATCTCTTCTACCCATGCACTTCTGCCAGTGCGTTTCTCATGGCAAAGGGCCTTCTGAGGGCAGTTGTGTTGCTGTTGCGGTTTCCTGTGTGTGTAAGAGCGTGACTGTCAAGCAGTCTGACTGTATTGAGTATCTGTCAGAAGATACGCTGCTGAACATCAGAATGAGTCTGGAGGCTGAAATTGCAACGTAGACGAAGGAGGGATGTGGTGTAATCTGTGCAAGTTGGACTTGACCCAAGTGTTCAGATGTCTTCCAGTAAATGGAAAATGTCTTGTGTTGAGTACAACTTACATTAACTGGATTCTTCTCTGCATTTCTGACTCTAAAGCTCTGTGGTGAACTTGTGTAACATACAGCTAATTCTATTTGATTCTCTCCTTCTCCCAAACTCTTCCCCTCTGCTCTTCCAGTCCTACCTATCCAACAGGCTCCTTGGATCCAGTTTCATTGATGTCGGAACGGCGGGTTCCTCCACAGGGAGCACCAGTGAGGATTGCTGTATCTGTCCATCAGTTAAGGTTGCCCTGTGCTCCTCCTGGTTTGTCTGACTCTTCCCTTTGTCCCTTGTGTCTTGTGAGAACTGTGGGTTCCATGCCGAAATCAACCCCTTCTTCGAACTTTAGTGGTTAGATGGGAAACTGTTTGTTGCTGAACACAACACAAACCCAGATCTAATTCTTCAAGCAGTTTTTCCTGAAAGACGGGTAATACTTTGAAAATACCTGTTAAGAGGTGGTTAAATATTGGATGGGAAGCAGGAAGAGCAGGATAAAAACTTGGGGCTAGAGTAGGTGCAGTTAAGGAAGGATGACTTCCAGTGGAAGTGGGGGAGTTAGCTTATTACTGTTGGTTTAGTCCAGCCAAACTAGTATTAATATAAAACATGTTGCTAATATTCAATGAAAATCTGTTGTGACTCAACTCCTTCATCAGCAGACTATTGAATTGCAGCTGAATTTCTTTTTCAGTAAAAGCAATATGAAGAGTAACTTTTTAAATAGCTGCCTAGAGCAACTGCATGTGATGAAGAAAGGATCATTATGGGAAAACTGAGCAGTGGGTAGTGATGCATACTGTTTGCCTGCAGTGGGCTTCAAAAACCAAAGCGGTAGGATTAAAGCTTCTCAGCTTGCCTTAGAAAAATCTTGTATTAGGAGAAAGCTCAGTCTTATGTAATGGAAGCTTGCCAGAGGGGATGCATATGTGCTTGTATACTCATTTTAATTCTTAGCTGCAGTCACGATATTCTGCAGTTATCTTAATGAATGCTACATTTTCTCTTCTGCTTTTGAACTGTTCTACTCTTCTAAAGTCGGGTCTGAAAGGAATAGTCTTGTGCATAAAGCTGTATTAATTTCAAGTGAGTGTAAATGTTCAGAAATTAACTTTGTCCATGAGACTGGCTTTATCCCATAGTGATCTTCATCTGAGAAGTCTGAGCAGTGCTGCCATGGCGTAAGACTCTGGTGGGGAGGGAACACAGCTCTGTCTAGCTGTGAGCCTGACCCTACGTTCACCTGCTCGAAGTTGTAACTTCCCGTTCAAGCCACAAGGCAAGGAAAAAAGCATCAGCCTTTCCAATGGGGACTTAGTCTGGCATTGGTTCGTGCTTAGGAGAGTTGTAGGGAGATACCCTTGAAGAAAAGATATGCAGAGCTCCGAGTCATGTACACGGATGTATGTCTCTACGTCTGCCAGAAATAGATAACAAAAATAATCCTCCAAGCAGAGGACATCTCGGCAAACCATGTCAGCTTTAATACCATTGTTCTTCTGCACCAGCTATATTGACCCACCTGTGAAATGGAGAGCCTGTGTGGTAAGCGGCTGTAGCAGAGGGTGTAACTTAAGGGTCCAAAAATGCCATGTGATTCTCAGAGCATAGCTGCAACTTTAGTAAAAGTTTGTTCCTATAGTAACTGCCAGATGAATTACATAAGGTATCAAACATGCTCAGGAATTTGTGTGCCAGCCTCTTAGAAAATGCCTCTGCAATTTAAAGGTAATTCATCTTTCAAAATGCAAGTAGGTTATCAAAACCAGCTAGAGAATCAAGAATAGGTTTGGTCTCCTTCAGGTTGATCCAGAATAGTGATTGCTTCATGTGTTCCAGGAAATCTAGGACAGAGAAAGTTTGAGCTTTTACGAGAAACTGTCTTAGAGCAAAGCTTCCTCTGGCTGCGAAGCTGGATTTACCTGTGCTACGGTCAGACCTTCGGTGCCTTGTTAAACTGCTTACCTCTATTCTTGGCAAAACATGCCATTCCTTACTGGCCAAGTTATGCCCTTTCCTTATGAATGTCAAGTCCTCTTTGGTAACTTTGGTAGTGAAAAATAGTTCATGTCTAGCTCTAGATATTGAAAAGATTCTCAATCAAGCAAAAAGTGGCCCAGGAGCTGAGACTCCTTCCTCTGTTAGGAGCTATTTTAAGGACTTAGACTTCTACATATCTCTACAACTCAAATGAGATTGGAAGATAGGGTCTAAAATTTTTAAAATGCAGTGAAGAATTAAAGCTGTGTGAGCAGATGTCTTGTAAGGGATTTGATGGTGGAGAAGTTGAATTTTGATGGTGTAAAATAGTAGTGATAGTGTGAGTTTCCATTCTGCTGCCTTGTTTATATGTGCATTTGGGCACAGGGAAGGTGTTTACCTATTACCTAAGGGTTTTTTGCATTTCATGGAAATTCAGGCCTTGAAATCTGCTGCCTTTACCCTAGCAACTTCTAGGACTGACTTGTGTGTAGTTTTGACTGAAACCTGGTGATTGGACATCTGTTATCTAGTCTCTGGAACACCATGAAATCCTGATCTCCGATATTGACCATCTATATGTTGGGGCTCTTACTATGCTGACCTCCACAGGAAATACGTGGATCATGGAACTTGGCTGATTTTTACATATTTTTAGGCATTGTGGTCATCAGTATTGGTAATGTTAACCAGTCCTCTTGCATGGATTCTTATTATAGCATCTGCTTGAAATTGTTGCTTTCACAGTCTATTCACTGAAGTAATAAACATCACTTTCTTAAACAGCAGGAAGGGCCCACCCTGCTGTTCACAGCATCTGTTTTAATTTCCTCCACCTTGCTCCATCTGCGTTTGTATCATCACAGCACTTCAAAGAACACGATGGTAACAATGGTAAGATGTGCATTGAAGGCTGCTTCTGCAAGCTTACCACTACTCAGAGTTAGATCAAATGCTGCTGTGTAGCTGCCTTCAAGGCCACCGGGGACTCAAATGTTATGCATTTCTGGTAAACTGGAGAAGACTCAAAGCCTGCTCCTCAGGAGACAGAGCCAGCACCAGTCAGCTTGGTCTGACTTGGCCAGTAAGGTACCTGTAGCAAACATGGTTTGGGGAAGGAGAGAGTATACTGGTTGCTGCTAATACAGCCAAGAAGATTTTTTTTAAGGCAAAGCTCCAAGCTGTTGTTGGAAGCAATATTCTCAACGCCTGTAGATGCCTCTGGCTCTTCCTTTTTCCTGCAAAGAGTGGTTAAAGCCTATAATTACTGCAGCAATCTTCTACTGGAAAAAAAAAACAAACCCCAAGACAAAGAAAAGCCCTGAAAACAGCCCTTTCCTCTTCCAAAGGATGGCATAAAGTTGAGTTTTTGAACCACTAAACTACTTAACTAGGCATATCCTTATCAAACTCCCTTGCTACAGAGCTTTTTGGCTTTAGCATCCCTGTTTCACTGGGTTCCAATGGCTTCCTGAAGAACTACACAAATAGCTTAGTCTGGTACTAAATCTGAGCATACATGCAAGTGTTAGTGCTCACAAACCTCAGATTCCTGTATCAGGATGCATGCTCAGACCAGTAACTAACTAGCCTGCATTAATAACTAAATAGTGTAGTTTAGAGAACTTGAAGTTGAATTTAACTGTACTTTTTACTCACTAGCAGAGTTTACCTTGTTTCCCCAAACTAATCTGAACATTTGACTGTAGAACAGACATCTACAGTAAAGCACAGAGGAAGTTCTTTTGTAAGACAGCCTTTGTCATAGCTTTTCTATGAGCAGAATGAATTTCAGTAAGTCATTAAGTCATTAAGCAATCTCTTTCCCCCTGAAGGAAACCACAAGTCAAAGGAAGCTCTTGGATACTTGGCTATTTCCTCATTTGGCTCTGCAAAAAGTAGGGCTTTTCAATTTTGACTCGATGAGAAATTTCCAAGTACTGGTGAAGGCTTGTACGAGAGGATGTGAATGTCGTCTTGCAGGGATTAACCCACTCCGAGGAGAATTTCCCACATCACTTCCCCTGTGAGTGCTGAGAGGGGATGGTTGTGCGATGCCGTAGTCCAACACATACAGCAGTGTTAGCTGGGATCAATGGGCTGAGCAGGCACATTTCCCTGTTACAGCTGGGCTTTTGCTGGAGTACTCGCAGGCTGGGAGCCTGCGAGTCAAATGATTGTTTGCACTAAGAATATTTCATTAGGCTTTGAATAGCGATGCTCTCTCCTTCCTGCCTATGAAAGCATCTATTTTTTTCCTGACCCCCCTTCTCAAAAGAGCAGTGGCTTTGCAGCCAACTTCTGTTTTATTTTTAAATGCCTTCTGGAGGGTTATTACCGAAGAAACTTGCATGAGTAGCTTGAGCCAAAATCTAATGCCTGAATAAAGGGTGAGGAGTGAGTCCCCTTGGGATTCCTTGATTAAAAACACTCAAGGGTGTGAACTTTCAGCAAGTGACTAAGACATGGTGTGAAGTGGACTAGCCAGGCTGCGCTGGGGTTTTAAAGGGAATTGGGAGCCTTTTTGGTAAGGGCAGATAATTCAGACAGTCCTTGTAGGCATTAATGATTCTGGCTTAGATGCTAACTTAAGCTGGTATGACCAGCTTGGTATGTGGTGTTTATTTTGACAGGCTGGGATATAAAACAGGCTGTGAAACTGTCTCATGGAAACACTGACTGGGCAGCTGAGTTTCTCGTGCATAGCTTTCTAGTCTCTGCTGCACGGTGGTGCATCCTTGCTTAGGAATACACTCGAGTATTCAGTGCAGCTTTCTAAAATGAAAACTGACTGAGCAATAGATGCTTTTAAGCTCGTGATCTTCCTGCAACCACTGTCAGGCTAGGAATATATCCCAAGGTGGTCTGATCTAGCCTTAATATGGTGCCAGAACTGAGTGTATAGCTGGGCTCTTAAATCTGTTTGGTTAGTATCCCTTTCTTACTCAAAACTGCCACTGTCTTTACTCTCTTGTTCACCTGCAAATGGTTGGCGTTCTCCAGAAAGGATTTGTGCACATATGAGGTGAACAGGGGCACAAGATGCTTAATCACAACTGAACAAGCTATGCCCAGCTCAAGTTGATGCCAAGTAGCTTGCTTACCAAGAATGTTAAAATTAGCCATAATACTGAAACAAAAGTGACTGCAGCATCAGGTTTGCATGTCTGATACTGGTTGGCATTGCAGCAAACTCCGTTTTGCATATGGGAAGTGAGTTTTCATTTAGGCCTTAAGCTCTAAAGCCATCTGGTGGCTGCGAGGATGCCAGCCTCAAGGGAACTATTTTTATAACATTAGTGAGAGTATTCATGCGAGGACCAATTTCTTTCTTGTTTCTTTCTAGTGGTTTAACAAGCTAAATATTTGTTAGCCTTGTCCTAAAACCTTTTGCATATTAGTTTCCATGATTCACTGAACCCAGAGGGTAAAATGCTCCCTGTGGCATGCCGTGCCCTTGTGCAAGCAATTAGTGGTGAGTGTCAGGGTGTGCACAAAGGCTGCAAGGGAAGATAGGGCTCCACGGCAGCTCTAGCAACGCTGATAAACGCTGCTGTGTTGTTCTCTACAGTGACTTACCGATATAAAAACATTTTTCTCTGAAAAATTGTGCCCTTAACTTCTGCTAAGGCGTTTTGCCCCTTCTGTCAATGCTCAGTCACTGTAGCTTCTGTACAGTCTTCAGCTCGGTTTAGTTTTCAGGAAGTTAAATGCTGCAACATGTGACTGAACTCGCATCCGTAAATACCACCTGGGGCTTTCTGCAAGTCAGTCACCTTGAAAATGGCATGTGAAACTGTGGGGAAATGACTGTACAAAGTTCTCCCCAGCCAAATCTTTACTGGGCACTTCCTCGTGTGATTTCTAGTGCGAGCTCCTTTGTCGTGGCCTCAAAAGAGGGAAGTGGGAGGCTTGTTTACATTTGCCTCAAAACCCACCCCCACTTGCCCACAAAACTAAGTGCTTTATAAGAAATGAAATGGTAAAAATGTTGGTTTAGCTTAATGGTTGGGGGCATTAGATAGTAGCAAAGCTGAAGGTCTAGGAAGAGTGTGTGTTTGGGCTGGTGCCTCTGTGTGTTGCATCTGACCCAACCTCACCTGGACATCTGGGCTTTGGCCCACTGCTTCCTTGGTGGCAGCCTGGTTAGGACGGGCTCTCTTGCTTAGGATACCCTTGCTTTCAGCAAAAGAAACCTTATGTTCCTCACTGTCCAAGGCACCAAATGATAATTTTTAATGAGCATGAAGTTATCTGGAGTTTGACTCAGCTGGACCAATTCCATTTGCCTCACGCTGCTGCTGACAGGCTACTGTTCTGCTCAGCACTGATTATTCAAGCAGCAACTCTTTCCCTGTTGCGTTGCACCTTGCTGTGTCCACCCTTCGCTGTTGAGGCAAGTGGTTCTCTTGTGCAGCTGCTTTTCTTAAAGTAGCTTTTCACTCTCAAGGGGTGTAGCCATATCTTGTTCCTCTTTTTTTTATCACAGTGTTGATAGAATACAGGGCTGTGTAACTAGGCTAAAGAAATTACTAGTTATATCCAAAAGCATGGGGTGCTCAGATCTAGAGTTCAAATTCACGTGCCGTGCAGAACTGCGGAGCTGGCTGCAGACTTTGGGCAGCGTTTTGGAGAACTGTCCGGATATTCTGCTTGTGTGGCTCTAGAGTCACCACTGTGTCAGAGAGCAGACTGAACTTCTGGGATCACCATCTTCCTTTTGGCTCTGGACAAAAATGACCCCACATCCCCAAACTTCCCGCGTTTCCTCTAGTCTGTAGATCTGAAGCCTTATGGCATTTATGGGCACTGCAAGTACGCCCAAACCCTGGCTGGAATAAGCATCAGTGAAGAGAACTACCCTTGGTTGTATAATATGTGTTTATCACCAAACCAAATGCTAGCTGCTAGGAGGATTTTTGAAAGCCTATGTATTTTTTTTAGATATTCACTGGCATAATGAAGCTGTTTCAGTACTGGGGTCTTCCAGAGCTGGGATCTGTTGAGTTGCAGCAATGGTCAGCTGTTACTCCTGTACTCAGCCCTTGCTGTTTCAGATCCTGTATCGCAAATGAAGTAACACTAAAGCAGGATGGGTGTAACAGACTGTTCCACTGAGTCATTCCCGTATGTGGCATTGCAGGGTAGGAGGTTGCAGTGGCTTGAGCTAGCACATGTGACAAACCAGTGAGCTGATTACTACAGCCCTGATGTAGTATGTAGCTGATTATCAATCCTTTTAGTCCTATAAAGGCTAAATATATCTAGAGTTTAAATCTAACCTTGAATCTCATGCTTAATCCTGCCGGCAGTCTCACGTTATAGCCTTCAGGGTGTATCTGGGAGAGAACTCCACAAATAAATCAAACGAAGGATCAGAGTTCCTGGCTTCACCTTGGTGTGCAACAGGCATAACACTGAACAAGTCTTTTATTCCCATGCCTTACTTTGTGACTGGCATACTTAGGTGCTGCTAAAAGTATGGGCCCCTGCTTTGATGCATTCAGTCCTAGATTTTGGTAGGTATAATAAAGGAACTGAGGTACAGGCAAGAGTATGCTTCTATTAAGGTCTTCACCAAGAGCTGTTCCTAAGCTGGGAAGTGACTTTGATCAGCTTCGTTAAATCAGTATCATTCTCAAGGGCCACTCTTCTAGTGAAAAAGCAGAAAGCAATGGCAGGACAGGCCAGAAGACTTAATAAAGACTTTTTAAAAATCATAACATAAACTAGCTGGAATAGGTACTGGAGGTAAGTTAGAGGTTGCATACCTTTGCTCTGGAAGGGACCATGAGCCACTGACTGCATTAGCAGCACCAAATCCCTCAGGATACTCTAGACTTTCCCAGTAAATAGGAATTAAACTGTTAACAACCACCTAGCATATCCAGGAGAGTCAAATACAGTGATGCTTTTTTTGGGCTTTGAAATTACACTTTCCCCCTCTTCCCCCTCCCACCTCAGTCTCATTAGCTTTGAGGCTTGCTATTTTAACTATGGCAAGAAAAGACAGAATAAGTCTTCATCTGCAATAATGCCTGTAATCCCTATAAAAAGGGCTAGTACAGTTTATTGGAGGCTATCGGGTCCCTTACTCAGGATGTGGCTTTGCTGTGGCTGTTTGGCCAGTTACCTGTGGACAGTGATATCCAACTCACGGTGGAAGCTGGCCATGTTAACTGTGCAGCTCGCTAGCAGCTCTAGCCAGATGATTTAGTTTTAAAACCTGCTTGTCTTGCACTGCAGAGGACTACTTCTGAAGCTGGTCTTCCTTCAGCGGGACTGAGGGTTTCGGTGGCCAGGGTCTGTCGGCCCTGGCTGGGAGGGGGGCTGTGAGTGGTGGGAGTGCCTGTGGATCTCTGCCGTCCCCTGGGTAATGTGTTGCCAGGTTTCCTTCAGAGAACTGTTTGCAGTGAGTAAAATTAAGCTTGTTAATCTTTCCCTTGTGGTTTTTTTTTCCCTGGCATGATCTCCCTTCTGCACCTTGGAGCTCTCCTGCCTGTCTGAAAGCCACATGCAAACCGTGAATCTGATTAGAGCTGTAGAAACTGCGGAGTGAACTGTTAATCGGTCTTGTGCCAGGATCTCAACCTGGGGTTCTGCCCCCAGCTCTACATTTTGGTGGCCAGAGTACTGGGCTTTGTGCTGCTCCCCTTACTCAGCTGTATCTTCCTGCATAAGACTAACAGAAGATTTGATGATGCACTCCGTATGTCAAATGCTGAGTATTTTATGCTGCTTTTCCTAGAGCACTAGTGGATATTCTGGAGCTGACTCCACTGCAATAAGGTTATCTGAGAAAGATTCTCTCTTGCTAAAGCAGGAACGCAGACTTGTATTGACATGACTGTTACATCAGTTTAAGCAAGAGGAAATTAGGGTTTTGTAGTGTCTTGGGTGGTTTGAATGCCTATTTTTCTTCCCTCCTCCTTTTAGAGTTGTGTTTGTCTTATGCAGAGCTCTCAAAATGGAAGAGGGAGGCAATAAAATACAAGTGCTAAGTACAATAATTGGGAGACAGCCTTTAAACATCCTGCTGATGTCTAACACCAATTTCTAATCTGGATGAAAATGTAAATGCCTCAGTCCCAGTTCACTTGGTACAGTTTCTCAGTTGCTCAAGGCAACTACAGGTTGACTTGATGGTGTGAAACACTTGTGTCTCTTTGCAGGGCCACGATGGGCATCCTGGAATATCGGTGTATTCATCTGTATTCGTTGTGCTGGGATCCACAGGAACCTAGGAGTTCATATATCCAGGGTAAAATCTGTCAATCTCGACCAGTGGACACAAGAACAGATACAGGTAATGCGAGTGAAACATGCACAGTGTTGTTCTGTTGGTGGGGCTTGGTAAGCTTGGAAGTAAAGTCTGAATAGGCCAGAGATGTGGGAAGTGAAGCAGGAAGAAGATACCAAACTTGGTTAGACTGGGAGGGAAAATGTCATGATTTCAGGCTTAGCAAACATCAGAGGGTAAAGACAAACACTGCAAGTTTCTGTAAAACTGCCGAAGGCGGCTGTTGGCTGGAGCTGCTGCCTACTTCCTCTCCTTGAGGCTTCCAGAGGACAAGTCCTGGACTTCCAGAGTGACACTAGGTTGCTAATGTGATATTTATCTTGTCTTTGAATAAATATTGTGCTGTGGTGCTTAGGATTGGCTAATTGCATGAGGGGGGGATCATAGCAACTGCATCAGGGATTCCCAGCTAGTAGGCTTGCACCAAAAGCCTGAGGAGTGGCTTTCAGGTACAGAACAGTCTTCACAAGCCTACATGTGCCTTCTAGTTAACAAGGATCAGACTCTTGCTTGGTAGCCTGGCATGCTAGTATGTCTAAGGGCTTTAATGTCTGAAACAAATGGTTCAAGTATTCTTTTGAATTGCAGTGCATGCAAGAGATGGGAAATGGAAAAGCAAATCGTCTTTATGAAGCCTACCTGCCAGAGAACTTCAGGCGACCTCAAACAGATCAGCACCCTTTCTTCCTTTGTTGCTGAGGAAACATGGAGTCTTTTCATCTTGTTGCTTAGTAGCTGCAGTCCTTGCATAGGAGCCTTAACTTCATGTGCCTGGGCATCAACTGTAAGAATGAGTTCCTAGCTAGGCACCCTCCAAGCATTGCTTCACCCGCAGGCTGCTTGCTTACAGAATGAAGCAGAAGAAAGCTAAAAGGATTGCTTCTGAGCTATAAGGGTGGAGAACTGGAACACGAATGTTACAACCTGAAGCTATTGCATGAGATGCACTTAGGGTCTGTGGCAAATAGGGTCGACTTTCAAAAGTGTTGAGCATTTAAAATTGTCAGTGGAGACATTAAAAGGTTTAACACTTCTGAAAAATTAAGCTGTAACTTTTACCTTACAGGAGGGTTTCTAGATGCCCAGTGCAACAGGGGTATAGTGATGTGAACCTAAAGAAACACAGGAGCACCTCTCTAACGTCATTTTTGTCTTAAGCTGGTGGCTGAGGTGCTTTTGTATGCACAGGAGCTATTTCTCTGACCACTGTGTGATTTGTGCTAATGGCATGTATGCTCTTAAGTGATGGTTGAAGTAAATAGACATCAGTGAAGAAAATACACGAGGAATTTAAGCCCTGATTTAATGTACCTTTTATATAGCACTGTTGTGCTTGGAGTAACCCAAGAGCAAAAACTGAGTAGCTGAAGTAGTTGTATCCAACACTAAATTATTTTAAGAAAGTTACTGCTGGAAATGCTCTTTAAACAGTCATTAGTTTAGTTACAGCCTGTACCTTCTATCCACATGTCAAATAATACTACGTAAGTCTTCTATTCTTGAAATCATTTGTCTTTAACAAGCTGCTTGCAGAGCTGTGGAGAGCTTCATTCGGGATAAATATGAAAAGAAGAAATACATGGACCGAAGTATTGACATCAATGCATTTAGGGTTAGTTTCTAATCACTTCTACAGAAGCTTGAATACATATTAAGGTATAAGTGTATGTCTGTCTTATGAGTAAGCAATGACTCTATGAAAATAGATAGTTTAAATGTTTCCTGTATTAGTGACTAATCTCTTCTCCAAGGCTGATTGCACTCAGTCATTCTGTAGAAAGAATTTAAATTGGAGGGGACCTTTGAAGGCCATCCTGTCCAACTCCTTGCTCAAAGCAGGACTAGCTTCAAATATAGGCCTCTAGCTGTATCTTTGTGGCTTTTTAGATTAACAGCATCATGTAAAGCTCTGTATGAACTTTCTCTTGGTATGATGACATGACTTTTGACCCTTATGTCAGTGGCTTTTTTCCTTGCAGAAAGAAAAGGATGACAAATGGAAAAGGAGTAATGAGCCAGTATCAGAAAGAAAACTGGAACCTATCATCTTTGAGAAGGTGAAAATGGTAAGACCAAAAGGCATGGTCATGGATCAATTGTAAAAACATCTCTCAAGCAGAACAGAGGTAATCCAGCTTGATATGGAAGCGTTTTTTCTGGCCTCGGTCATAGCAGTGGATGCATTGAGTCACACTAATGGTAGTAGCTTGTTTTCCACTGCTCAACCAGATACTAAGCAGACGTGTTCTGCCTTGCAGTGCAGAGCAGGTGGGAATCCTGCTACTCCCTGCTTAGCTTTCCAGCTTGAGTGGTTACTTTTTTCCTAGTTTAGAGTATGCTTAAATTTGGCAGTGGGTTCCAACATAATGGGACAATAAAACAACTATGTAATACTCTGAAATTCTGTTTGCTTTGGAAGCCCTTATGACCACTGGAAAAAAGATTTTAAGGGTTAATCTCTCATTAAAGCCTCTAAGGTATCAGAGTAAAACCAAAATTTGAACAAGACTTCTGGTGTTCTTTTTCCCTAGCCCCAAAAGAAAGAAGAAACACAGCAGTCTAGAAAAAGTTCTCCTAAATCTACTGAACCAGTAATGGACTTGCTAGGACTTGGTAAGAGCCTTTCCAGCCTTATTGCCCTTGTTACAGTGACCCTATACACCATCTTTGATCCCGTGAATTTGGTGAGCTTTCAGTACTTACTTTTCATGTCAGGTGAACGATAGCTGATAGGAATACTAGAGTATTTTGCTTAAACTACTCCAGTGCAACTCAAGCACAATGCTCAGCACTGCAGCAGAAACAGTTTTCCATGTTTTCCTCTCTGCTGGTGCAGTGGTTGTGCCTGTAGTATTACAGGGGCAGCTATAGTGGTCTCCAGACACCACGTGGCTCCTGGCTGCTCTGAGGTTAATAGGACAGATATGGCGCAGTGCAATTCCTTGGTCCTGAGCCAGCTTCTTCTCAGCACCAGAAGGACAAGCGAAGAGCTGGCAGTATGCGTTGGCTAAAGTAGGTTACAGGTCAGGTCACTGGCTTGAGTGGCATATGTGCAAACTGCTTAATTGGCAAGGAGGCTGCCCCTCAGCCTGAGGCCATCTGCGATGGATGTTCACACAGCTTTGTCTCTCCCAGATGCTCCTGTGACAACCACCATTACAAACGGCAGGCCTAGCAGCTTAGAGAAGGATCTTGATCTTTTCGCATCGGTGGGATCAAACTCTGACTCCAGGAAGGTAAGTAGGGAACATCAGTGCTTGGCAAAGCCTAGTTAGATGCTTGAATGAGATGTGTCTTCCCCTGGTGCTGAATGCAGCTGTGGCACTTGTGCTGTCTCTGTCTCAGGTCACTGGCTCTATGCCAACATCTGGAAGTGCTGGTTCTGTTCCCGAAAACCTGAATCTTTTCCCTGAGCCGGGAGGCAAAGGGGAGGAAGTGGGGAAGAAGCAGCTCTCTAAAGACTCTATCCTCTCCTTGTACGGCTCTCAAACACCTCAGCTGCCTGCGCAAGGTAACACATCTCAGAATAGAGCTGTTGAACGGCAGTACACTAATTCAGAGTGGGTGGGGTGTCCTGACAGCTGACAAGCAAAGATGTGGGAATGTAGGTGGTCCTTCTTGAGAACTGGTGAGTAGCATAATGAGCAGCTTAGTCTGGATGTCGTGGCCAAGTGAATGTTGTGGTAGTCTCTGATTTGAAGGTCGGCATTTCAGCCCTGACAATGAATACAGTGGTTCTTCCCTTCATCGCTTCTCTACCTTTTTCTAGGAGCGATGTTCATGGCCCCAGCTCAGGTGGCATATCCTGCAGCGGCATATACTAGCTTTCCAGGAATAGCCCCCTCCAGCAGCATGATGGGAGGCATGATGGCACCATCAGTGGGAATGATGGCCCAGCCTGGAGCTGCGGGGATGGTGACTCCCATGGCCATACCAGCTGGATATGTGGGTAACGTGCAGACGGCTGTCATTAGTGTCCCCAACGGGATGATGGCTGCACAGCAGGCTGGCTATGTAGCTGGCATGGCAGCAGTTCCCCAGCCCGTCTATGGTGTGCAGCCAGCACAGCAGCTTCAGTGGAACATTGCTCAGGTGAGGTGTGACCTTCTGCTGACCCAAAGGTGGATGGAGGGCAGGGGAGGCACATGCAATTAAACCTAGCCTGTTACCTGAAGACTTCAGTGCTTTTATAGCCCGGCTCCTGGGGTTGGGTGAGGTCTGCTGATACTGCAGGCAAACAGGGATCACAAAGGAGTAACTTGTTCAGAGGTCTCTGCTTGGTGGAGAACAAAAATGAGTGCAACATCAGCTAAAAAGAAAACTTCCTCAGCTTGCTAGATGGGCATACACCTGAGAAGCCAGTGACTTCTGTGCACCATAACTCTTTAGAAGAACTTGCTTAAGCCTGTAATATGTTGGGGAGCAAGAGTTTTGCCTTTGACTGCTGTGGGCTGGCAGTCTCCTTGACATAGCCTTGACTTCTCTCCTCTCCCCTTTGCAGATGACCCAGCAGATGGCTGGGATGAACTTCTATGGAGCTAATGGCATGATGGGATATGGACAGTCAATGGGTGGAGGAGGTGCCCAGGGAAGCAATCAGTCCCTCAGCACTCAGATGTGGAAATGATCCCTTGCGTTGTGACCATTTTTGCCTTCTGTTCTGTTCTTCAAAACTGCTCCATGAGACATTCAGGGTTTTTCTTTCTGGCTGGCTGCCCAGCCTGAACCTCTTTCCATAACCGAGACCCATTTCTGCCTTTTCACTGTCAGACACGGTGAAACCTCGGTGACCAGAACCTGAGCTCCCCTGTATTTAGCACAGTCAATGCACACTTCTGGGGTGGACCCCCTCGTTGCACAAACCTCCACTAATGCTTCTGGGTAGCACTTAATGTCCTGCTGGGTATCTTAGCAGAGGTGTGACTGAGGAACTTGGGAAATCTGTACTTAATACTGCCTGTAATGTCAGGCCTTTTAAGAATCACTTAAACTCTAGTATTAGTAGGGGTTTTGGTTAGCAGAGGGGTGGAAACCTTGTTTGGTGCTGAGGAACTGGATTTTAACCCAAGCCCAGGGGCAAGCAAGCCTTGCTACCTCTTCCCTTGAGCAGAGTTCTCCGGAGCTGAGGCCTCGCTGTGCTTGGCTCGCCAACCCTCATTGGAACCAAAGTCATTTTGAAGACCCCTCTCCCTCCCCCCGTGAGCAAGCAGGATTCTCGCACAGTGTGGGGGCAAGCTGTTTGGAATGTGAAACTTGCACTTCAGAGTGGCTTTTCTGTCCATATGGTATTGATGTATTTAACTTTTAACAATCTAACTGAGAGTTAACTTATCGAGGGCTGAGAGCCCACTGCAAGTTTTCTTACACTTTTAAAATTACTATGACATCCTAATTTATACTTTTTTCATATTTTTTTGTTCCTGTGTAATCCTGGTACCCTTTCCTGGCTAGCTTTTGACATTTTAATCTAGGCATAAAAAGTGGGTGGGTCAGATTTCTTTTCTCATCTTCAGTAGAATACAACTGCTTAAACTCATCAGCGTGAGCAAGAAGTCAGACTTCTGCGGTCTACTTTATCCTGTGTATATGTAAATTCCCAAATAAAATATTGCAGTGAAACCTCAACTGACTTACCTTGTTTTTAAACAGCATAACAGATTGTGTTAAGCACTACTGTCACCGGTGTGAGTTGTTCACTTCAGGTGTGTGGGGATTTGGAGCCTTTCATCCAAATCAGACTAACTCCATCTGCTTTGTAGCAGGGCTGCGTCCCAAATGTCAGGCGAGAATAGCGTTTGCCTGAAAGCTAAGGACTATCACCGTGCAAAGAACCAGGCTCAGCAGAGGCAGAATCAGGTCAGTTGACACTTTTTATATACAAGAGAGACTCTCAGCTTGGGGGTGTGGGTAAAGGCAGCATTCCTGCAGCTGTGGCTGCAGGGAGGACTTAAATTATTAGGACTGCAGCTTTACACTAATGTTCAACAAAACCTGGCCAAGGCCTATTCAAAAGGTAAATTTTACGCTTTTACAAAAAGTGGTAATGGTGAGAATATGCAGGGCTGGGGGGATCTAGGAGTCGCCTAAAGAACAGATATGAAGGCCAGTTTTCCTCAGGCTTGTGGGTGGCTCTGTGCAGCTGCAGGGGAGAGCTCAGCTAATTGTGTGAGCCTTGAGTTGATGGTACTCTGCTTGCGTATTAATTATGGTATTTCTTTCCTCAGGTCAAAACCTGCTTTTTTCAGAAAAAGAGGGTTTCTTCCTCTTCCCCTCCTCCCCAGCATATCAGCTGGGGGGAGGGTTGGCTTTTTTTAAGCTACGCATGTGGTTTTGGGCTGGATGCTTTGAGAAGCTCAACTCAAGCACAGAAAAAAGTTTTCAAGCTGGCTTTAATCATCTTCACTTGCTGCCCCAATACTGTACATGCAGGTACAAGCCAATGAAAATGTGAATATTTCAGTTTTTTCCTCCTTGGGAAAACTGGCTAAGAATATTTTACAAAATAGCGTGCACCCTCACAGCCATCAGTCCTGCTGCATATAAACCACAAAAATACAAGAGTTTTACATTAAGAAAGACCACACACATATAAAACATTACATAACACGGGTATAAAATTGCCATTTGCTTTTTTAAATCTATTACCATTCTCAAGTATCCATCACAAGCCCATCCCCTTGTCTTGAACATGGAACTGGGGCTTAAAGGACCCCCGAGTTCTCCCCTCTGCGGTGTTTATTTTAAGGTGGAGTTGTTAAACTTACGAATCTGTCATCAAAGCAAAGTTTATCACAAAATACAAGTGGGCTAGCGAAGGCAGCCAAATTTGTTCACTAGTGCGATTACGTCCTGGCTTCCAAAAGTACAAAGCTACCCAGGGTGAGTGTGTCAGTCCTGTACGAGTTCTGCACCTAACTCTCCTTTTCCCCTTAGGTAACGGATGCACACAGAAAGATGTAAGGTTGACGTGTGCCACTCAAATGGTGAGATGTCTGCTACCTTTTTTCATTAGAGATTGAAGGCTAAGCTTGTAGTAGCAATTAACTCGTGGCTAATGGAGTTCTGGCAATTTCCCAATCTAATGGCGCTCTCTTGGTTTAGGTAATTCTTTTCAATGCAACTCGTTGGGGACTTAAGGATGGAAAACATGAAGCAGCATAGATTGCTGTGTCCTTTTGTATGATGCACCCCTGTCAAGATACTCGTCTTAGCCTTCTGAAGCAGCTACTGGGAGGAGAAAGGCTGTGGTTAGAAATGACTGGCTGGCTGAGTTGTTCTGGGTGCATCTCTGATTGCCTCATACCTTTAACGATCTTGGACCCTTTTATGTAAATTTTCTTTGCCAGTGCATGTTAGTATTCTGCCCCCTCGTACTTTTTGGGGGGCTAACGCAGTTTAAAAGGCATAGGCTGTGTTTAAAGATTTGTAAGGGATAGGTAAAATCCCTCGTGTGTCTTGTTTGGGAATATAAATTCTGAATTTTTCGATAGGATGAATGCTTCGGTTTGGGTGCTTCTAAAAAATTCATTGGTGCTTTTCTCTGTGTGCTTACATGGGTTTGGTTTAGGTTTTTTTCCTGGTGCCATTAGTAATCAAATTCAAGGACAAAGTTCAATTCAAACTTGTAGCTGCTACTTTACCAAGTGCTGTTACTAAGACAGATGTGTATGTTTTTATATTTGAGGTATAAACTTCTGGGATTAATGACAGATTCTTGAGTCCTGGACAATATCTTAAATGGTCCAGTGCTTGTTCGTCACTTAATTTTGAGGTGGGGAGTAGGACAACATGATGGGGAAGATTATTTAGTTTTAACTGCATGAAAAGATCAAGCCCTTTTAAGAAAACAAGGCCACCAACTTCAAAGTGCTAACATTCAAGAGGCATCCGCTGCCAGGGTCCCTGGCCCGTTGGGTACAAGGAGGGGGGTCCTGCTCCATCCAGAGGCCCTGTGATATCGAGCATTGCTTCACGGTTCTCACTGCGAGTGTTAGGGCAAAGTTCCCTTTTTTTTTTTTAGCGAGTACTGGGATCTAGCAGGTATATACAGACAGCGATCCTGTTAGATCGGATCAGTGTTCAATACCTGTCCTCCTGCTGGAGGGACACCCTTTCTGCCTACTTCTGAGGCTCCCTCTCTCCATCCACACTCCAGGCAAAAGCTTTAGTGAGGGTTTAGTGCTCCTCCAAGAGCAGCAGCACTGTCCCCAGCTTGTCACATCCGAGGTGCTCGCCTCCTTGCCGGCCCTTTGTGGGAGGGGAGGACTGTTAGGGGAGCAGGACTGCAAACACCTGCCTGTCGGGCTAAAGGGCAGCCTTTGGAGCGCTGTTTATCTACACGCTTTTTAACAGGAGAGATGAGGGGGGGGGTACCTACTGTCTAGCTGAATCATCCCCCCGCTCCAGAGAAGCACTCTGGCCTCCTTTCCCTTGCCCTTTAGCTCAGCAATCAATAGTGCAAGTGCGAAATGAAGCAGAGGTTGGGCTCGCAGGAGCCAGCATGGGAGCAGGTGGTAAATGCACACCCCGTACAATTGCTCTTCATTGCACAGTTACAACAAAAAATAACCTGAACGTGATAGAGTGCACTAAGCTCTGGTTCTTAAAAAAAGAGAAAAGGAAGGGGGGAAAAAAAAAGAATGAGGTATACCAATAATCGGAGCTCCAGCCAGGCACAGTGGTCACACCAGCTCTTGGGTCTTAGTGGCAGCTGCTAAACCAAGCTGCTTTCTCCTGGATTCCTCGGTGCTACTGTGCTCCGTTCTGGTGTCTGTGCCCGAGGCAGACGATCGGGGTTAAACAGTGTGGCGGTTATTCAGACAGCAAGACAAACACTTAGGCCCTTTACTGTACATTTTTCCAAGTCTACTTTTAAAACCTACATCTTCTCCAAATGCGGACCAGCTTGGTTAAGGTGAGTGTTATTGTCACGTCTGGTCACTGAGTCTGTTTTGTACAGCTTCAGCTGTGTTACACGTAGCACATCTTTACCCCACCAATTCCGACCGTGCTTATTGCAGACACTTCTTTTTCCACAGGAAGTCTTTTCTGCAGCCTTTCAACCTTCTTTTTAGCTCATAAACATAACTCTTGCACCTCTAACAACCAGCTGAGGGTTGGGGCGTTTTCTATGCTTGTGAACATGAAGTAGAAGGAAGACTTCCAGTTGAAACAGCTTTGCTAGAGAAACGTTGGAGCGGGCCGTCATGCCTTTGGCACATCACAGGATGCAAACCTTGGTTTTACTGAGGGGAATTTTACAGATCTGTCTGGAGGCATGAAAACCCAAAGGAAAGCAGAGAGAGCTCTTAATATCTTTTTCCATCTGTGATGCAAAACACATTTAGACTTTGAATTCAGCCATCAAGAAGAACGGTGCCTGAACACTGTTCCTTGACCTTTAAAATGCAGTTATTTTCCAAATCAGTAACCAAATGCACACCCTTAAGGAAGTTCACAGATATGCATTGTCCAAGCGTTTCACATCAATCTGGGAAGAAGTGTCCGAGTCAACTGGAAGAAAATAGAAGGTGGACTCTATGCCTGAAAAAACATCACCGGTGCTGTTTTTATAAATGGTCTTACATCAGTAAAGACCCTTAAATTGTACTCACTGCTGCTGAGTATTTGCAAGCCCACTTAAACAAGCAAAGGTATTTAAATGTGTTAACTCCTCTCACGTGCACCGATGTGCGCAAACACGTACGAATACAGGCTTGACTTTTCAAGTCGCATCGCTGCTAGAGCAGTCGTGTAAGACAGTGAACAGAAGTGATTCCCTACCAGCGAAGGGAATCCTGATCTCCTGTAGGAATTTCTGGTCTCGTATTTGCAATCGAGAGCTACATCTGTAACTGCTGCTGGAGAAAAAGAGCTGGAAAAGGTGGCTGTGGAGGGAATACTTCCCACCATCTCAGTTGCACTTAATAGGTTTCATTTTCTGATTGCTGGCCAGGGAGTTGGTTCTGCATCTCACTTGATTTCAGGAAAACTATGTCTAAGCATCCTCTCCTCGTGCTTTCAACATGCTATGACGCTGATGAAACGGGAGCTAATTTCTGATTGAGCCCAGAAGCCTGGCCCACCTTCTGGTGCTGCAGAAAATTTTCGGTTACTCAGCTTTGGCAAATAAAGCCTGTTCCAGGCTTGTAGAAAACCCAGGGATAACTTAGGCCTGGGCATGAAATCATGCGCTTTGCTGCGTGGCCGAGACACTTTTTTTTACTAGAGTTTTAGTGTTTTCTGCGCTTTGCTGCATGGCCGAGACACTTTTTTTTACTAGAGTTTAGGGGATGTTTAAGTATCATTTCAAGGCTATTTTGGCAAAATCCATCCTCGTTACTCAAGTAGGGTGCCTTGATTCTGACACCAGCATCTCCTGTCAGCTGTGCCATAGTAAGGTCTTCTGTGTCTCAGGTGGGTGCTGCGTGCTACTTGCTGCTCACTTACTGCTGGGAGTGCTGGGTATAAAACGGGCTGCAAAGCTGATTCAGTTTAATATTAATTATTCTTTCTAGGGGAAAATATCTGGAAAGTCGAATGGTTTGAATTTCCTTTCCTGATGAAAGGTGGAGGAAAGGGAGGAAAGAATCTAACACGTAATAGCTAGTCAGTGCAGCCACCTTTTGCAAATCATATAGTACATTTAAAAAAATTGTCCTTTGCAATAAAACATTCCCTCAGAAAAAAAACTGGAGCCCAGAAGCTTGTGGTTTTCCTGGTGTGTCGTGTGTAGAAAGCAACTGGCTGTCTTGGCTCTTTTGTTCTTGTTGTTCAAGGAGGGAAAACATCTGACGTGTGGTCTCACGCATTCAGAAATGGGAAGGAGCTGATGCTGCAATGTAAACGTGGCACACTTCGGTCTCTTCTCCCATTTTAGTTTTTCTACACAAGTGTAAGGTGGGTCCTGACCCAGATGCTTCCCCAGAGAAGTGAGTACCAGCTCCCTGGGGGGACTGGACGCGTGGCGCTGAAAACGAAGCAGCTAAGGTTTTGATGGGTTTCAGTTTGTCTAGTGAGCAACAATCATTTGAAGTCACCGGCACGGTGGCTCCGCCTTGCCGGGCTCTCGGTGAGCAGGAGGAATTGTTCCCACGAGCCCATCGCGTCGCAGCAAATGAGAATACACCACTGAGAAAGAACTGGGGTGCCGTTTGTTCTGATGTTAGCTACGCTGTTACCCTCCCAGGCATCCTCAGTCTATCGATGATAAAAAAAATAAGCCAAAGTATTTGGGTTTTCCGTGTTCCCTGGAGTACCCAGGTGTGCCTTCCAGAAGATAGTTCTTTTCTCTGGATTTTCCACGTGCCAGCAAGGGCAGGTTTTTCAACTGGCGCAGAACCGGTGAGCCTTTTGCTAGACCTCGGGCATCTGCTGCTGTGGGTGCGTGCCCGGCTGTCCCGGTGTTCCTGCTGCTCTTCATCAGCTTCTGTTCCCTATCTCGAGAAAAGCGTTATGCTGCTCGTGGAGAGGGAGAGCAGTAAAGCTCTGCAACTCCCTGGAGAAATTTACAGCCAGCGAGCTCTGTGCTGGAAGGGGAAGGGGGTGGGATGCTGCGTCCACACCAGTGAGCAGAAAATACCTGCAGAACTCCCTGCCCTGCCCACGCTGCTATTCCACTTCTCTGTGGACGTGGTTATTGTTCCACCACAGGCAGATTTTTCATTTTTCCCTTGAAATAAAGTTGGTAAAGCGAAAGCAAATAATGTTAGCTTGAAGGAGCAGAAAGCTTTTCCTCTTAAGATGCCTTCCCTCACGTATATTCAAAAATCCAGCACGCTGGGGCAGAGAAAAAGTTTAGCCTCATCCAGGCGTCGTTGACCTCCTATAACTGCTTCGTGCTCTGGAAGGAACGTCGTGTTCAAACCGTTGTTTATTCCTGTTTCAGTAGTCAGGGCACCGAGTTTGCTTCCTCAAACCGCTTGAGCCTGTTAGTGCATCCTACGGTCCTATGCGTCACCATTCAGCACGAGCTCAGAAATCGGTGCGCGTTGCTTGGAAAAGCACTTACCGCTCTAGCAGACGAGGATTTAATCTTTTACAAGGCAGGCACTGGGGTCTTGAAGCAGGCCCCTCTCCATCCCTGGTCAGCAGCATCCAGCCCACTCTCTTCTCGGTCTGCAGTGATTTTGGTTTGGTAAAGATCCAAAGTCCACGATAGCAGCTGAAGTTCCTTGACACGACGTCGCTAAAATCGTGGCGGTGTCGGGTAAACCAGCTGCCGAGCAGTGGAGTTTCGCTGACCCCCGGTTTTGGGTTTGTGGAGGGGACAGCTTCATCGCAACAGTCTTTTCCTTCAGGTTTGGTTTTGTTCCGTTGTGGCAACAGGTTCAAGCTGGTTCATCGTTCCTGGCGTCACCAGGAGAACCACAGGTTGGTTTTGTTGTGCTCTGTGCATTGTGAAATTCTCTGCTTTGCCAATAAATAATTGTAAAAAAAATCCCAACTGTGCTGTGGGTTGACTTGTGTTAAAGACTGAAGGTCAGAGCCGTCTGGCCGGTATAAATTCCCCATTAACCTTTTGTCCTCTTCCAGTCTCAAGACTGCTCATCTTTTGGTGTGTTGGTTTTTTTTCTCTCTTTTGGAAACTGATCCTTCAGGACAGTCATTGTGTTAAGTATATTTTATGAAGAAACCAGAGTTTCTAGTGGTGTCTCCCCTGAGTATTTTCAGCAAATTTCATTAGGCACCTTCAAAAAAAGCTTCCGTAATTCTCGGTTTTGCTACAAGAACTGGTCCCTCGGGGGGAACCAAAATGCTGCTTTAAAAACAAACAAACAAAACATACAAACAAAAAACCCAAAACACTCATCCTGATAATAAATTCAAAGCATCTAGTCCTTTGTTCATACCCTCTCAGTCACCCTAATTCCAGATCAGCAGAAGATGCTGTTGAGATGTTCCCCTGTAGCGTACCAACAAGTCGAGAGTTAGAGAAAGGTGCGTCCTGCCGCGGGGTCTGGCAAACCCTCTGCTCCTACTTGAAATTCAAGTATCGAGGAGAGCACCCCAGACCTCGAGCTGGCCCTCGCGGGAGGAAGGGGCTGGGAGCCAGACGATCAGCCAGCATCACGGTACTCCTGCTCCGTCAGGTCACCTTCTCCTGACTCGAATTTTCACGTGAGGCATCGCAGAGTTTATTTTTTGGGTCTTGCTTTGGCCGTACAAGACCACGGTCAGTGGTGAAACACGAGGATAAGACCAGCGTATGCTTAGGTGAGGCGAGTGCACCTTTTTCTGTTCTCTCTCGCTTTGGCAATGTCACTGGTCACAGGCTACATGCTACCGAAAAAAAAAATTAGAAATAGAAAGAAAAACGGCCACCAGAAGTGCTTGCTCAGTGTCGCAGGATTTGTGTTGGAAAACGAACAAACGGGAAGTGACTGCCAGATGTTTCCGGTCAATCCGGAGTCTCTTGGATATTGCAGAGAGTGAGTGTGTTGCTAGCACGTGGCGAGCTACATAATAGAAGATGCTACATTCCTTGGGAAGAAAAAAAAAATAGTGCTGAGTTGGATTTTTTCTGAGGTTTTTTCTTTGAAAAGCTACCTTTTCCTCAGAGGCAAGGAAATGAAATTGAAGGAAAAGAAACCTCGTCAACATGCTGCTTGCAGCGGCGCTGAATGAATCGGACCGAGATGCTCTCGCCGGGGGGTCAGGAGAGAAACGCGTCGCTTCGATTCCTTTCCGACGGGGTGACGGGACGAGGTGCGGTAACAGTCTCGGGATCGGTTGGCACTCGCGGCCCTCGGTCTGCTTCATGAGGGGGGGTGGGTTTTGCTTCTCCTTCCCCCTGCCTCAAAACACACGGCCCTCGCTCCCTCTCCGACGTCCCCCTCTGTGCGCCGGGACGCATGCTCGGGCAGGAGTGTGTCGAGAGTGGGTTTGTTTCGGGAAGGAGATTTTAAAAAAAAAAAAAAAAAGGAAAAAAAGAAAAAAAAGGGACAGGGTATTTACAGCTATCCACTAACAGTTTTGGTAGGTCAGGACGTCTCCTTTCCCCTCCCGGCCTCTCCCACCAACCTGCCGCCTACGGGCAGGAGGGGCTGGTGGAGCTCTCCAGGGAGGACTGGGAGAGGCGGCGCGTCAGAGGTCCGATGCTGGAGTCGGCCAGCGAGGAGGTGGGGAAGAGTTTGTACCAGCCCGCGACCGCACTGGAGAGATCGAGCTCCTCCAAGACGATCTGGGCCATCCCCATGAAGCACTTGTGGTCCATGCGCCCGTAATCTCCCCAGACGATCACCTGCGGGGCAGAGAAGGCGTTAGGGGACCTGCCCCGTTCGCCGGGTGGGAGTTTTGGGGAAAACTCGGCAAACTCGGCGTGCCCGGCGGGGAAGGGCCCGCCGTGATCGGGATGGGGAGGCTGCGGGTTTCTATGCCCTGTCCTTGCTCCCCTAATCCCTCCCTGTCCCCAAGTATCTGTGCGGGGAGTACGTCACCTGCAGGACTTTGCCCTGGGGACTCTCCTCGAAGAGCAGAGGCTGCTGGTATGACGGGTCGCAGGTTTTCTTCACCACCTTGGTCTTCTTCTTGGCCAGGCAGACGCCGTTCTCCAACAGATAAACTTTCACGTAGGTGGCTGCGTTGGAAAACGGGTGGGAAACACTGACTCGGAGCAGGCTGCTGTGATGGTCCCAGCACAGCGCCCGTCTCCATCATTCCCCCTCCATCCCCGACACCCTCCCTCTCCAGCCACCTACCAGGGATGGACTTGGAGCCCATCTTCGGGATAAGTCCCCTCGCCTGGATCACCTCCACCTCCAGCTGCCCGTTCCGGTCAGCCATGCCGATGTGGACATCGCCTGGGCAGAGGGACGAGACGTGCTCAGCACCCTCCCCGATGGCCACCTCCCACCGGGGACAGCCCCAGCCCTGGGCCGGGCTGGTCCCCACCAGCTCTCCCTTTTGGTGCTGCCAAAAAGCAGGTGGGAGATGTCATCTCCGGGGCTGGCAGCCTCGGCACCCCCACACCGCCGCCTGCTCCCCATCCTCAGCACCCAGCGCTCAAGTGCACCGAGCATCCCGCCACCGGGTGCGTGATTTATCATGAATTTGGAGGAAGGACAAAGCCAAGCTGATGTGAAGATGCTTGGATTTGAGCAGCAAAGAGAGAACCAGGTGAGAGCCCCCTGCTCCCCTCCTCCCCGCCCTCCCTGCCGGCTCCATCCCACAGCGGTCTTGCAGGGGGATTTTTTTTCCCTCGTGATGGGAAAAGGGGCTGGGATTAACCAGGGTTGTGCCTTGACCAGGCGATGCCCTCAGCCGGGGGGCGGGCGAGACCCTGGCAAGAGCAGGAGAGGCTGGGGCAGGAGGGGTTGATGGCTGAGCAACCCCACCGGGGCCAGCACCCGCCAGCGCCCGTCTGCCCGGGACACTTCACTGGGGTCCTTCCCCGTTCCCTGCGGAGGGGCATCCGCAGGAAAAAACGTGGCCGGGCACCTCTTGAGCTCGGTGTGAAGTTGTTCTCCCACTTACGCTGTCCTGCTGTCCTGCTCGTACGTACGTATGTCCGTTGGCTGGTGGGTCCCTGTCGCCGCTGCCTTGTGGCCCCGGGGGGGGAGTGGGGATGGGGAAGGGGCAAGCTGACGTCCCAGCGGGGTTTAATAGGAGCGAGATGAACCTGGATGTTCTCAAAACACACTTGGCATTTCAACAGCAAGTCAGGGCCAGCGCCGAGGGCTGCGCAAGGAACCGGCCGGCGGGAGAGGAACGAGCTGTTGTTGCGGCAGGGGAGGGGGAAGGGCAGGAGCCGTAGGGATTTGGCATGCCGCGGGCACTGCGGGACCTTGCGCCAAGGGAAGCCGGCGGTGTACCCTCCCTGGGAAGGTGGGCAAACCCAGAGGGGTCCAACTGCCCCCCTTCCCTTCCCTCCCACCGGGGGTTTTATGCGGGGCCAGCAGGACCAGGTCCCTGTGCTGCAGGGACTGGGGGGGCAGGACGGGGGACCCTGGTTACTGCGGCTCCCCCGGGGCAGCTCTCCCCATTCCCAGCAGCTCTAGCTCCTGAGCAGGACGCGGGGCAGACACCTTGGTGTGCCCTGGGAGCAGCTGGGAACACGCTGCTGCTGGCTGGAAATTCAGACTTGGGGCACGACTTTCTATAGCCATTTGGGATTTAAAAGGGAAAAATGGAACAAACCCGGGTTTTGTTGGGTCCCCTCTGCAGCAAGATGCTCGGAGGAGCCGATGCACAGCAGAGGGGCAGAGGAGACCTCGGGAAAAGGCAGAGCTGCTGCTTCCCCCTGCGGGTGTCCTGCCCTGAGCCCTGCACGGGACGTTCCCTCCCCTCGCGGAGCCGGCAGCGGGAGCAGCAGGGGAAGGCCAGAGCATCTGCAAGCCATGCACCGACCCGGCACGTGCTCAGCAGCAAGGGATGCTGCTGGGATCCAGCCTGTCCCCCGGAGCCGGTGGGACACTTTCCCCCCCGCAGCCCCTTCCCTCTCGCTGGAGCATCCTCTTGCACTGCCCGGCCCCGCACCAGGCAAGACACAGCCCTTGCTCTGCGGGGCTGGAGACGGCACCCCCTTCCCCGGGCAGGGATCCCCCTCGGCTGGCACTCACCCATCGGCGGGGGGGCCCCCGTCTGCCGCCCCCCCAACTGCCCAGCCCATCGAGAAAGTCGCTGAACTGGCTCTCGGCGCCCAGCCGGGTCGTGGGGAAGATGAACCTGTGCCGGGGAGAGCAGGGAGAGCAAAGGGCTTTTGTCGAGCATCAGGCCGACGGGTCTCAAGCAAGATCCCCCGGGAGCAGAGGGAGGGTGCCCAGCCCCAGCTCCCGTCCCCCCGTGCCACCCCGCGGTGCCTTACGTGCCGTCGGAGCTGTTGCTGTTGGTGCTGCCGTCGGTGGACTCCCGGCTGCCTTGCCGGGTGACCCTGGTCCTCATCTCCACCGCGATGCCGGTCTCCGTGCTCCTCCGGATGTTGCTGCGCAGCTTTTTGGGGCCGCCCTCTGGAAGCCAAAACAGGGGTGAGCCCGGGAAGCACTCGCTGCCCCTGGACCCTCCTGCAGGACGGGCGTCAAACCAGACAGAAGAATCAGGGTGCCAGGCACAGCCGGAGCCTCTCGTGTGCTGCTCCCCACCTTTGGTACGTTATTCATTGTGATTTATGCAACCTTTCCCTGGGGATGAAACCCTGCAGGACCCCGCACAGGCACATGTCCCGGTGCCACTCACACCGTGCTGGAGAGCCACAGGCTGCCCGTGCTCCCCGTGTCCCAGCCCCATCTCCCCACAGCCCTCGCTCAGCACCGATGCCATCGTGCCTTTGCATGGCTGAAAGCCCACCTGCACCTCAGTCATCTCTCCCGCGTGCTGAGACCCACCAGACTCAGCTCACATGTGCTGACACCGTCCCAGCCTGCTGCCTGGCCTGTGCTGCTGCAGGGCTACCTCCCAGCCTCCAAAATCCCCAGGGCCCCGTCGATGTGCCAATGTTCCTGAGCCGCAGGGGACGGGCACCCCCAGTGCTGCAAGCAGGCACAGCCCCGACGCTGACTGATCAGCGAAGTCTCCCCTTCTCCACGCAGTTACAGTCCCTGCCACCACGCGTCCCAGGTGGTGGCAGGTGGCAGATGGCAGAAGGAGGACCGTGACCCGAGCATCCACCGCTGGCACTGCCGGCAGCCCTGGCATCGCCGGCAGCCCCCCCCCT
>NW_008795919.1:2603590-2608041 GCF_000699145.1 Aptenodytes forsteri
GCCGCACGAGCATGTGTATGTCGGCACCACACCACGGCTGCTCCTGGGGGAGTCAGGTTTGTCTTGCTAGTTCGGGGCTGCCCCCATGGAAGCGTTTGCCTGATCCTGGCAGCCCCCCCGGAGCGGGTGCTGCTCACCTGGGCACCGGCAGCCGGGAGGGTCCCGGTCCTGCCGTCCCCAGATGCGGTTCTGCCTGGCTCCGGCACTTTTGGCTTGGCTTTTGGGGATAATTATACCCCTTCGGAAACACCTCAGATGTGCAGGGCTGGAGGGCTCCAAATTAACTCCTCTCTTTATAGAACATCTCCCGAATCACGGAATGCCAACAAGAACCGGAATAAAAAAGCAATAACTAGAGAAAAAGGCTGCACTAAAGTGAGCTTTTTGCTTCCCCCGCCCTTTAAAAAGCTATTTTAAGCATTTAAATATTTCCCAGAGCCAGACTGTTTGACAAGTCCTTTCTCTGAGTTCCCTCGCTCCCTCCCTGCCCGCAGCCCTGCAGCCAGGACTGGCTGTTCCCGGGGGGGGATGCTGAGCCCAGCCCCCCCCGCCCCCCCCACGCTGGCAGAGCTCTGGCAACGTCCCCGCCTCAGGTTTGCAAATGGTTTTGGCACCTGGAGAAGTGCTGGTGTGCCGGGGGGGGGCGGGAATTGCAACGGCCTTTTTTAGGTGTCTTCATCAGACACGGGCGGCTAGAGCATCGCTTTGGGCAGCCGGGAGCACGCACCTCTCCTAAAAGCAAAGGGCCAAGCTGGGGGGGGCTGGTAGCACCAGGGGGGGCCGCGGCAGCTCACCGGTCTGGTTGAGCTGCAGCGTGCTCTTGCTCCACTGGGACAGCCCCACGATGGCCACCATCTTGGCGCCCAGGCTGGAGCGCCTCTTCTTGCTGGCGGTGACGGTGACGGAGTCGGCGCTGCCCCGCGCGCTCTTCTCGATGTTGTACATCTCGCCGCTGATGCTGGAGCTGCGGACAACATTCCTGGCCGCCGAGGAGCTGGCATCCCCGTTGAACATGGTCAGCCGCTCGCGCGCTCGCCGGCCCCGGCTCTGCTGGGTGGGATCAGCTGCGGGGGGAAGGCCAGGGGACCATCAAGGCCCGCAATGCTGGGCGGCGGCACCGGCCATGTCACCACGCTCCCACAGCCCCACGGGGATGGACGATGGACGCAGCCCCACAGGGATGGACGGTCCCCAGAGGCACTTACAAAGTGACACCGTGACATTCAGGTGGCACAACCCATCGGGACCATTTTTCCCCACCCGTGGGGGCAGGGGCTGGTGCAGGGTGCGGCGAGGGAAGGGGTGCAGGACCCCCCCGTGCAGCCGGGTCACAGGGTGCACCCACAAGCCTTGCCCCAGCGCCCTGGGGGACCCGGACAGCCCCTGACGGCCAGGAGAGACCCACCGGCGGGCAGAGGGCTCGGTGCATCACCAACCCGCCCAGCTTAGGAGCAGGAGGGGACCCTGAGGCTTGGGGACAGCCCCGTCCACCCCCGCTGAAGGTGTCCAGGCGAAATCACAACGGGCAAAGTTCCTCCCGCACGCCTCCTTCTCCAAACCGCGGCTGCAGCATCCCTACGTGTTGCTCCAGGCGTGCCGCTGCTCCACCCCGAGATGGCTGCCTGCCACAGGGGCTGGATCCGACCCCGGCCCAGCAAACCACGCCGGGCTGCTGCCGGGGTCCACCGTGAAGCCCTGGCAGCAGACGGTGCCTGGAGGGGCCCCGCAGATGTGCCGGGGTGCGGCGCTGCCGGGGACCGGGGCGTTCGCTGGCGGCAGAGGCTGCGACGCAGCTGCCAGACCTCCCGCGCAGCGCAGCGGTTGCTGCCTTCCCTTCCCCATGAATATTTAAACTCCAGCGGGATGGGAGCATCCATCTTCCAAGGAAAGGTGAATTATTAACTCCAGGCCAAGTGAAGCCACTTTATGATAATGGATGGAGGCAGCGCCTGGAAAAATATTTCTCTTTCAAGAGAGAGAGACAGCCACAAACGTAGAGGATAAGTTATGGCCGGGAATGGGGGAGTGGGGCAAGGCGGGGGGCTTCTGCTGCCCGTCGGCATCGGGGGAAGGAGTTTTGCAGGGGCACGGTAGGACTGAGACATGGTGGGAGCCACAGGCTCGACTCCAGCACTGCTGAACTCGTGGATTTATCAATTACAGAAGGGATGCAAACAGGGGCAAGTGGGCTGTTAGTCATGAATATCACTGATGAGCTGCAGAGAGCAGCAGCCGTCCCACGTTTCCCTCTGGCTGGTGTTTTCCTCCCCTGCTCTGCCCAGGCTCCCGCGGGCGAGCGCGTGGCAGTGACCCACCGATTGAACCCTCCAGTCCTCACGCCCAGCAGCGCTCGTCACTGAGCGGGACCCCAGCACGGCCGCTTGCTTTCGGCAAGACTTGGGGTGCACCACGACCGTTGCACATGCTTCCCCTCGTGTACGTGTGGGTACGTGGGATTTTTCTGCCTTTGCTGATGAACAGATGCTTGCACGAGGGCTCGAGCCCCTCAGATAAAGTTGTCGGCACCGGGCGAGCACTAGCTCCGCAGCCCAGAGCTGCCCCGGCATGGCCGCGTGCTGACGGGAAGCCGAGACGGGTGAGAGCAGCCAGGAGCGCTCGCCCTACGCTCAGCGTCTGCTCGAGCAGGGGTCGGGGCTGAGCCTTTGGGACCTTTGGGATGAGCATTTTCCGCCACCGCCTGCTGCTCTCCAGGCACCCTCCAGGCTCCAAACCGGCTGCGGCCGCTCGCGAGGGCTGGCGTTGCTCTTGGGAAGCGCCTGCCGCAAGGAATGGATCCCAGCCACTTCCCCAACCGCAGCCCCAGCGCACCCTCGGTCGCACACCGCTTCCTTTCCCCCTGCCTCAGTTTCCCCACCTGCAAACCTGACGTTAGACTGTGCCTAAACAAACGCACGTCCCCTTGCACGAGGGCTCAGCCGGGCACAGCGCCCAGCTCGGGCCTCTCCCCGCGGCGTTATGGGCAAGAAGGGCTGTGGCACAACCAAGCCCTGTTATTTCTACAGCCAGGAAAACACAAAAGGCTCCTGCTGCTGTTTTCCCCGCTCGGCGCTTCAGCCGCCAGGAGAGCACCGGGCTCTGGCAGAAGCAAATTAGATCAGGAGAGCACAGCGCTAATGGGATCATTTCCAATGCAACACACACAAGGATAATCCACCGCAAAGGAAGGGGAGCACACGCTCCTCAGCCCAAAGGAAGGGTTTTCTTTACCCTGCCTGTAATTTTACCCCTTATCTCTTTTCACAATCTGCTTCTGGCCCCTGCGGGAGCGGGTGCTGGACGGGGAGATCAGGGAGGTGCCCGGTGCTCGCTGCTGAGACGAGCTCGGCCAGAGACCGTGCCCAAGCACCAAGAGCACCGGAGCCCACGGCTCCCCCGGCTGAGCCGGCCCCGGCACCGCGACAGCATCCTCGGCCGGCACAGGCAGCCCTGATGCTGCCTCCCCCCCGTTCCCTTTCCCCAGCAAGCGGGTGGGGGACGCAGGGAACGGCACCAGGTTTCCCTTCACCCCCGCTCTGTATTTTATTTATTCTCTATATTGCAAAACACCGGGATTCTCAGAACAAACCACCGCACCACTCCAGCAGCGGCTGGATCGCATGCAAGCCCCCTCCTTCCCTGCCATGGAAGCACATCCCCGAACCGCCGGGGTGGGGGGCAGCGCCCGCAGCCCCTGCCAGCGCTTACCGCCGCCACGCACCGTCCTTGCGGGAAACGACAACAACCACCGCGAGCGCCGAGAAGTTCTCCAGCGAGTCAGCCCCGGTTCCCCCGTGGGCTGGGACGGCTGCGGGATGCACGGAGCCACTGGGCACCGGCTGAGCAGCCGGGAGAGGTGTCATGGCTGTAGCATCCCCTCGGCTGCTCTGCTGCTTGGCAGACACGCAGCCAGTGCCCGGCACCGATGCACAACGCGCAGACAAGCACGACCGGCACAATAACGGGTTCCCTGTTGCATTTCAATCGCTGCTGCTGCCGCGCAGGAGCCCTGGCAAGGCTACCGGGGCTGAGCCCTCCCCGCACTGGCACCCCGAAGGAAAAGAGGAGACGGAAGCATCTTACCGCCCTGCGCAGGTGGAGGAGGACTGGGCAGCGCCCGCCCCGCTCTCCCTGCCGAGGAGGCTCAGCCCCCCAGCCCCATCCCCGGCTGGAGACGGAGGGTGACGGGTCTGGTTAATCTTTAAAGGGTTCTGGAGAGCAGGGCTGTGCCGGCGCTGCTTCAGCATCTCCTTCAGCATCTCCATGGTTACATCGCTGACCCAGTTCTCCTCCCAGCCCCAAGCAGGGGCAGAGCGGTCCAGCGGGGTGGGATGTGCCTGGGCGGGGCTGGGGGCATCTCTGTGCCAGGCTTCGGGCGACCAATGACCCCGCTGGGTCCCCCCAGCCGGGCGTCACAGACCTGCCAGGGGACGCCAGAGCCAGGAAAAGTGGGG
>NW_008795919.1:2608085-2614337 GCF_000699145.1 Aptenodytes forsteri
AGGCTCTGGGAAGGAAGGAGGAGCCCGCCGGGTGCCCCCACGCAGGTGGGGAACGGCCCCCCCAGCGTCACGGACCTGCCAGGGGACGCCGGAGCCAGGAAAAGTGGGGATCGAGGCAGCACAGCACAGGGGGGTCACAGGCGACCCCAGGGAGGCAACAGGACTGTATGGTCCCGCTGCCGGCGCATCCCAGTGACTGGACGGTGTCAGGGGCTGCACATGGCGAGGAACAACCCAGGGCTGCAAGGGAGCCTCGGCCCCAAATATCCCACTGAGATAGAAATGGGGGGCAAAATATTGATGGGAAAAATCGGTGCTTTGACAAAGGCTCTGGGGAAGGAAGGAGGAGCCCGGCGGGTGCCCCCACGCAGGTGGGGAACGGCCCCTGACGGCAGGTGGGGAGAGGAGGAGGAGGAAGGTGATAAATGAGCACCCAGCTGTGGGGCTGGCTGGGATGCTGCCTCGCTGGGGAAGGGGGCAGAGGGATTTTGGGGGCTGTCTGCTCCCTCATAAGCCCCCAAGTTGGTGTCTCCAGGGAGAGACGGGGTTGGAAAGCCCTAGCAGTGGGGTGGCAGGTCTTCTCGTCCCCGGGCTGCCCCTGCAGCCCCTGGCCCCCTGTGCTGGGGCTGCCTCCAGCCTGGAGGGAGAGCACTGAAATGCTGCTGACGTCTGGAGCAGGTAGGCCCTAAAATCAGCACTTTTGGGGAAAGAAAAGCTTGCTAGAGCTGCCGCTGTGAGGCCCTGCCAGTCCTGAGCAGGGCACAACATGCTGGGGCAAGCTGCAGTGGCACAGCTCACGAGCACGTGCTCCTCCTTGTACCGGGAAGTAAGGCAAGGGCTTATTTCCCCTAAAAGTACTTAATTCTAATTAATTTCTTCAGGTTTGATAGGCAGTTGCTCATATAAATTTAATTGCCCAGCAAGAGGTATAATTCAGTGCACAAGCTGAGAACTTGCAAGTAACTCCAGCCACTGGAGTTACGCATCTCATTGCTCAGGCAGATTATAAAAGTTACGTTCTGGCTGAAACACGCTGGAGGCACAGCACTAATCCTCTTGCACAATCTCCATGGTAAATAGAAACCTTGAAATTAAAGGATGGGTCTGAATGTGCTCCATTTGTGGGAAAAGTGGAGCTTAGAGGGGAGAATTTCAGATGAGGCCGAGCCAGGGCTGTGCTCAGGGATCCTGCAGGAGCAGCTCCTGCCCGAGGGTGCTCCAGCCCACGCCAGCCCCTGCCCGTGCACCCGGAAAAAGGCCTGACTGTTGTGCGAGTGAGGTTTAGCAAACCTGCACCCGGGAGGAGGAGGAGGAGGGCCACAGGGCAAACCCGGCGGCGTGCTCCTGCCGGGTTGCTCCTGTCCAGGTGGGAGCAGGAGGACAAAACACCGGAGCTGCTCAGCCCCTCCGTCCGGTGTTGGAGCCCCTCTCCGGGAGGGATGGCAGAGCAACATCAGGAGCTGCTTGTGTCGGCGGTGCCCCAGCACACGGGGCTTTGCCGAGAAGGTGACTGCGCGGCCCGGTCTGTCTGTGGCAGCCGGAGGCTTTCCACCGGGACGGGAAGTGCTGGTGGTTGTGGTGTGGGTGAAGAGCTCGGTCCCCTGCACAGACCCGCCGAGGGGATGGTGGTGACAGTGGCCAATACTGCGGCCTGGGGACATCCCGACAGGCTGAGAGATGGCTTCACGGAGACCAGCTCCTCCAGCGACCCAAGTGACGCATCGCATCTCTCCTGGGATAAGCAGTGGGATGGTACGCCTCAAGCCTGGGAGCGAGTCAGGTCTGAACAGCCTTTCCGCTGCGGGCACTCTCCTCCACGCTGCCGTGCTGCTCCTGCGCACGGGGAGGGACCGGGAGCAGTGGATAACCGGAGCCGCAGCCCTGCGCGGGGGTCTCCAGCACAGCCCCGGCAGCGACAGCGTGACATGCAAGAACCGACTGTGCCGTGCTGGAGCGTGCGTCTTCCTCTGTCCCGGCTGTGTCCACACGCACCTCGGCCACAGTGATTTCTTGCCATCCCCATTCACAAAGCACATGTCCATCTCCAGCCAGCCTGGGTGCCCCAGCTCCAGCAGAAGTGATGCTCCTGGCAGATGGGATCTGTCCGGAAGCACCAGGACAGGGAACCGAGTATCTCCGGGAGGGACAGGCAGGAACACAGCATCTTCCTGCACCCACCTCACAGCCATCTCTCACTGGGTGAGGGGACGGGTGTGGGAGCCGGGGGCACCCACGTCTGCCCCTGCCTGATGGCCTGATCTTGGGCTAAGCCCCCTCTGAGATGCCAGGAGCCCAGGGCCACTGCCCTGACCACGCCGCCCCTTTCCCCCATGTCCCTGCATGACGTCTGCCGCTCGGTTAAATCAGATCTGTGCTGAATCCCGTCGTTTCCTAGGCAACATAAAAGAATCAGAGGAGCAAAAGCCACCCAGCAGGGCTGCAGCTGGGGGACGGCCAGCTCCCGCCGAGCCCAGCCTGCTGGGTTAGCTGCCCAGCGGATGAGGCTTCATGGCACTGCGGCAGGCACCGGGGCATCCCTGGATGTCTGGTCTCATCCCGCAGACATGCTGCCTGGACCAGGCTCCCGCAGGGCAGAGCTCGGTGCCTCTGCGTTGGCAGCACCCTGGTCCTGGTTTTGGCTATGATGGGCAGCTTGGGAGGGAGCAGGACCTCGCTGGGGACATGCACGAGCAGGCCAGTGGTCGCTGCCAGCAGCTGCCTTGGGTAGCGTGATGCTGCAGCCACGCGGCCCCAAAAACTGGGCCACTTCCATGGGGAGGCAGCGGGGACGTAAGAAACCAGCCCAGGGCCTTTGGTGGCCCCCAGGATGGGTCGGGGATGGGATCACCTGCGCTCAGACCCCAACCCCTCGCTTGCTGCTCGGGCACTGAGGGCTTGCACCACTGCGACGGGGCTGGGGCTGGTACCAACCTCCACTGGCACAGAGGGGCTGTGGAAAGGAGCTTTTCCCGTTACCCAGCAGCCGCTGCCTTCCCGGCTGCACGGCTCCGAGCTCTGCAATGCAGCTGACACCACTCGTCTGCTGTGTGTGAATCCCATCAATATTTCATGGAGCTGCTTCCTCCAGGGGAAGGACTGCTATCAGCTCTGGCTTTCTGCTGCTCCTACCAGTGCTCCTCTTCTTGCAGAGAACATCTGATTTCCTTCCACCGGCGGCCAACAGCCCCCCCTTTCCCTCCCCTTTCTGCATTAGCAAATATTCCTTTGCCTTTCAGGGGCTCTGTATCGCACATGGGCCAAGAGCTCTGAAGTCCCCTCGGGTTCAAACCAAAATACTGACCATATTCTGCCCCTGGTCGCTTAAGCCTGCCCGCAGCAGAGCTGCCCAATGCTACAGCCCCGTGTTGGGCTCCCCAGGACCAAGCCACTGGCCCCGCAGCTCCAGGATGGGTGACCAAACCCACCCACACCCGCCATGACCCCCCCAGCTCCGTGTCCAGCAGCAGGACGGTCAACGTGGCCCCGTGACAGCTTGGTGCCAGCAGCCCAGACCCGGTCTGACCGGGTTCGATTCACCCTGCCTGGCCGCATCCAGCCCACAGGTCCCAGCCTGCTCCAGAGCCCAGCAGGAGCCAGGGGGTAAGACAGGCTGTTTGCAGAAAAAGTTCCTTTTTAAATGCTGACTGCGCTATTATAGCAAAGCTTCTTAAGGAATCAGCAGAAAACTTGCTTGCCGCAGGAAGAGTTCTGTGAGCCGGAGTGATGGGAACGGTGGGAACCTGGCACTGCCCGCGGCAAACACCCATCGCTCTGCCACGGTCTGCGCCCAACCTGGCAAGAGCAGCCGGGGCAGCTCTCCTGGGCCGGCACCAGCACCCGCATCCCCAGCAGAGCGGGAGGACGGGCCGATGAGGCGCTGGAGCGGCTGCTCCCGGTCAGGTGCTGCTCACCGGAGCACACGTGCCTCGGCTGGGGAGAGGGGCGATGCATGAGCGTGCCCGAAGCGAAGGCCAAATGCTCTCGTACCGCTCTACCACCCAACAACTAAAATAGGTGCAAGTCACTATTTGCAGGCTGAGAGACCTCCAGCTCCGGGAGTCCCTTTGCCACCGACTGTGGGAAGGATGAGGAGCCCGGGGAGGCTCCCACCGTGATCCCTCTGCGGTCCAACACAGCATCCCGGGGCAGGCAGGGAGCCCCTGAACCCGGCAGGCAGCGAGCATGGTGTGTCAGCAGGGCTGTCAATCCTGCGCTAAATCACGTTAAAATAATTACTAAATGAGCCTGTTTCCCCGCTATTTGAGATGCTGTGACAAAACATTTTAAGTGCATTGAAATGGATGCAAGGAGATGGTGCCGCATGGCTCGGGTTTTAATAAGCAGGAAAATTGGGCATTTTCATAACCTTAAACTGCATCTTGCATCAACGTGATGCTTCCCGTAGGGCTGTGGCGCAGCGAGAGCGGGCATAAGCCCACGAAGGGCCTGATCCACACGGGCTGACTCGGCTGAGCTCGAGGGGCAGCAGAACCTGAGGGAGGACGGGCCTCGGGCTGCGCGGGGGAAGCTGGTGGGGATTTGCCTCCCGATTTGGCGTGCAAGGGACCAAGTAAGGGGCAGACCAAGATGCTGCGATCTCATCCTCTGTCCGTGTCCCACAAAGGCTATTGCAACCGATGCTGCGAGGATGAGGCTGAAACAGGGACAAAGCGAGAGTCCAGGAGCGCCGTGCCCACCGAGAGGAGCGCTGGGACGTGGGAGGCGGCAGGAGTTTGCCTTCGCAAAGGGATGTCGGAGAAGGTACATCGCTCTTCGGGAGAGATGCGCAAGCACAGCAGAAGGGCTGGCTTTCAAGAGGTGTTGATGTAGAAAGAAAGGGGCACGCGTCTCAACTGGGGCTGGAGGTGAGAGGTGTGGGAGCCGCCACTCCACTGCCCACGGAAGGGGCTGTGCGATGCAGCCGGCCGTGCCAGGGCTGGTTCGGGCAGGTGGCCCCCTCGTCCTGCGGCGGAGGGACGACCTCGGGCTGCTGTGCTTGGCAGCAAAGCCAAGGGTTTGTGCTGCAAGCGAAGCCCATCCCCGTGCCGCTGGCCTGAGGGGATCCGCAGGCTCCTGCTCTCAGCACGCTAATGAAATAAGCAGCACAGCCCCACGGGATGTTCCCTGTGCACCAAGTGATAGAATTCCGCCCAGGGTTAGTTGTTTTGCTCAGCCTCGAAAGACCCCTCGCAATGCTTCCCAGACCCCTGGGAGCAGGCACTGGCCATTGCAGAGCCCGGCATGGCCACTACCTCCTGCGGGGACAACTCTGCAGCTCAGCGTGAGCACCCACACGGTGGCCCTGGCTCTGGGGACCATTTCAAGATGCAGAGCAGCCATCGCTCCGCAGCAGCTCAGCGGGCGTGGTGGCTGGCCAGGCCCATGCCCGTTCGGGTGCTTCCCGGCTGCAGGGGATAAGTGATGCCCACGCTGCCTTCGGGCTTCTCACGACTTAGTGTAACCCCAGTTATAGTAAGCAGGGAGCAGCGCAGCGGCCTCTGCCCATCCTGGGGCATCGTTTCACTCCTGCTCACCGCATCTTTAATGGATTTCCCTGCAGGACCAGCCACAGCACCTGCCCAAAACACCATGGAGGGCAAAGCAGGCTCTCCGGGTCAAGCAGAGTCAAATCGATGTACGAAGCACAAGCTGGAGACACTGGGAAGCTCGGGGAGAGGTGAGCACCGGCGTTACGTGGGCTGCTTGGTGCGAGGATGAGGCCCCGAGGCAAACCCTCCCCAGGCAGGACCCCCCGCTTTCACCGGTCCCTACCTCCGTTTCCCCGGTGGCGGGGACCAGCGTGCACGGGACGGGGTTGACGTCAACGGGCTTTCAGCGGGGATGATGGATGGCACGGGAAAGCGCTCCCGTTCCCGAGCCGCTGGCTGGGAAATGCCGGGATGATGGAGGCACGGGAAAGCGCTCCCTTTCCCGAGCCGCTGGCTGGGAAATGCCGCCCGGTGCCCCAAGCCAGGCAGAGCTCCGGTAAACCGGAAAAAAAAACCCGGGGGGATGGGGGGGCACGGCCGCAGCCCCCAGGCTTTCGGTGCAGCAATGTTTTCGGGGTGTTCACATCTCTGCTTAGAGCCTGGGGTATGTTTTAGGGGTGCCAGGCGCACCTCGTCAGCAGTCGTGGGGTGCGGGGGGAGCACCGGAGCTGTCCCACCAGGGGTCGGGACCCCTCCTTCCCCCCTCTCTTCCCCGGGGCTGCCGGAACGCCCGTCCCGCTCCTCCTTGGGCACCGCATCCACG
>NW_008795919.1:2614924-2618429 GCF_000699145.1 Aptenodytes forsteri
GATTCCCCAGCCGGCCCCTACCCCCACCAGCCGGCCCCCAAGAGCCTCAAGCCGGACCCTACACCTGCCAGCCAGACCCCAAGAGTCACCAGCCAGACCCTACCCCCATCAGTTGGACTCCAAGAGCTGCCGACCTGACCCTTCTCCTACCAGCTGGACCCCAAGAGCTGCTGGCCAGACCCCACTAACATCACCCGGACCCCAAGAGTCACCAGCCAGACCCAACACCCATCAGCCAGACCCCCAGGGCCGCCCACGGGAGCCTCCAGCCAGACCTGAAGCGCTGCCAGCCGGTCCCTGCTCAGCGTGGGTGGCCGCGGTGCCTGCTCCTTCGGGAACACACAAACTTCCTGGCTCCGATCCCTTTCGGCTGCCACCAGAGTGTGAGCGTGGCCCTCGCGGGGGGACGGGGACCGAGGGGGCACTTCTTGTGCCCTGGTTCCTTCCGAAGGAGAAAGTTTGAGCGGAGAGGCAGCCCCGGTTCCCGCGCTGCCCTTGGACTCACCTTGGCTCCCTGAATACAAACACTAATTTCTCTCTAAGCAGCGTCTCTTTTTACTCATGGTAAATTCCTCCAGTGCTTTCCCTGCGTTGCTTCTGCCGGCTGCGCACCGCGGCTGACATGGAGCCACGTGCCAGGAGGAAACCCTCCTTCGCCGACTTTAACTCTGTCCCTCCCTAAAATAATGCTGGGCTTGGGTTTCCCGGTGGGTGGGCTCCCCTCTCTCGCCGTGCCGGGGGTCCCGGGGCTGCCGCTGGCATCCCGGGCTGCGGGGAACCACCCGGCCCTTGTGGGCAAAGCCTCCACCGGGTTCCCCGTGTCGGGGTCAGGGCCTGGGGGGTGATTTGGGACCGCGTCCCCGGGGTGGGTTGGCAAGTACGGTGCTCAACAGGCATCCATCGGTGCAGGGAGGATGGGGGGAAAATTGTCCCTGCGGCAGCTGCTGGAGGGGAAGGGGATGCTGGGGAGAGCCGGGATGCGGCAGGTCCCGGCGTTGTGCACGGGAAAGCTGGTTAAGGAGCAGGAATAGCTGAAAGAACTAAATATGGAAATTTGGATAAAACATCGCTGAAGTAGGGAGATGGTTTCCTAACAGAATTCAAAGCATATAAACAAACTCAGGGAGGGAGAGAGGTTGTCTGGAGGGGGCCTTTATGAGTAATATTTAGAAAAACTAGCTGAAAATATCTCGGTAGAAAAGACTATTTCATCAAAGCAAACTTCCAGCTTTGTGGGGAAAGTGTCAGTCCTGGGAACATATTGTTTCAGGGGAAGAGATAGTGAAAACACGTGCCTCGATGGTGAAAAGCCTCTCCTTCTAACATTTTTTTATTCGACTGCCACATTTCAACGCTAAAACATGAAGTTTCGTGGCAATAATAATATAATAATGACAAAGTTTTCAGTTTGATTGGTAGGAAACTTTCTGACCAACTCTGGTTTCCTGCTTCCCTTGGCAGGTTGCTCCGGGATCCCTCGCTGACCTCCCGCCGGGAGAGACTCGGTGGCTCATCCCCGCGCACTCGGGGCCAGGGGTGTGCGGGCACTGACAGCCCCCGCAGCCGGATCCCCTGGGGAGAGCTTCCGCAGAGTGGGACGGACAAAAGCCCCGGGCTTGGTCTTGCGCTGGCATCCCATCGGGTTCTCCCATCTCTAATGTCTCTTAATTCGTTAAGGAGCTCAGCTCTCCGGTTTGTCGGCTCCTCACCACCTTCTCCTTTACGTTTTGGTTTTGTGCTGGTGAAAAGGGGGTGATTTAATGCGATTACTCCGGTAAAGCCCACGTAAGAGGATTCGTGGGGCTCGGCTTTACAGTGCTGCAGGGGCTATCAGCAGCGTGTGGCGCAGGGGGACGAGTGTGCTGGCCGTGGGTTAACGGAAAGCGCAGAAGAGGCTTTGCAAGCCTTGCCGTCGTAGGCACCCCAAACCACGGTGTCCCTGCACGGGTGGCCCCTGGGATTCTGCAGGCCCCACGGGTGCCACGTGCTGCCTTCACCCCGCCTCTGCAGGGCAGAGATCTGCCCGTGGCGCGGCTGCTGCTCGTCCCGGCGAGAGGTGGACGTAACGGGCAACAGAAAACACAAAGAAGGGGGCAGAAATGCCGGGGGCTCTGGGGCTGCCCTGGGGGCTCTGGGGCTGCCCTGGGGGCTCTGGGGCTGCCCTGGGGCTGGGCGTTCGGGGAGGGAGAGGGCCACACCTCGTGAAGGGTTATGGGGAGAGGACGGTTTACGCTGGGACTGGGTAAACCCAGCGTGTTTTGCAGAGTGTTTTCCAGAATAATGCTGCCCCTGGGCAGTGGCTAGTTCAGAAAGCCAGGCTGCGGGGCGGGCTCCGGGTGGGCAGAGGGCTCGTCCCCTCGGCACCGCTGGAGCCCTTGCCCACGGGGACGAGCACGTTGTTGCCGGTGCTCAGGGAGGTTGTCAGTGCTGCGTCAGCTCTGCAGCCTGCTCTCTCGCTCCTGCGCCGTGTCCCACTTCTTGCCGGAGAAGGAGCTATGCCGAGATGCTGTAAAATCTCCTTGTGCCGTTCTGCAGGGAGCGATCGGGTCACATGCACTCACCAGTATCCCACTGGGAAAGCCAGCGTGGTTGATCCGTGCTGGGCACCAGCCAGGCAAGAGGCACTAGCGCACCATCTGCCTCTCCTTGGGACGCTGCCCGCACTGGGAAACCCACCGTCCTGCAGCGGGACCAAGGAAGCTGAACCGAATCCCAACTCCCAGCTCTGCGCTGGGAGCTGCATCCTCTCCCCGCCGCTGGCAAGAGGAAAGCGCTCACCTGGAAAGGGGGTCTCCCAGTTAGAGCTGGGCTGAGCGTCTCGGCTCCGAGTGGCTCATCTGCAGCTCTCGAGTTAAGGTTTCTAGATTTCATAACTCTGGGTTTTGGGGTTTTTTTTAACGATTTCTGTCATCTCTGCCCTTTTGTTTTGTTTTTTTAACGATTTCTGTCATCTCTGCCCTGGGGATGGAGGGCTGGGAGAACTAGGAAGAGCATGATGGTTGTTTGGGGGCTCCTATCTGGGCCGGAGAAGGTAAAAGCGCCTTGCTGTTCTGGGAGCCGAGTCCAAACCTCAAACTACCCGAGCACAAAAGCTGCCGGTGACCCACAGCACCGCAGCCCTTTCAGCGGGGGCTGACGCTAGGTTGTCCTTCAGGTGTTGTGGTCTCCCAAGGAATCCTTTGGCAACACCCAGACCGTCAGCTCTCCCGTGTCAAATTATCCTTCTGGGTTTTCCTTTCAATGCAGAAGACACGGTTTCTACAAGGCCTCCAGAAATGCGTGCACGTGTACAGGCAGCTCGAGATACACTCTTAAATTAAACATACTTAAGTACCACGTCGATGGTCCCCCAGCTGGGAGGTGTACCAGGTGGGACGTGGCACTTGCTGGGTTAGGAGCCAGGTTTGCAGCCTGGCATCAGGTGCGAACCGAGATGCGAGGCGCTGGGGGAGCCTGCAGGACTAACGGGCCCCAAAATCTGGCCCTAAATAGCCTCTTTTCCCCC
>NW_008795919.1:2618450-2620416 GCF_000699145.1 Aptenodytes forsteri
TTATATCTCTTTCCCCCCCCCCCCCCCCCCAAATCTACACGGCAGCGCGTCCGTGCCCATACATAATTTGTACCCAGGTTTTTTTTCTTTTCCACACTTTTCTTTGCTTGGGGATAATTGCCCCAAAGCAACAGCTTATTTGGGATAAGTCCAGAGGACTGCTGTAACGGGAGTCCCGGGGGACGGGAGGGGGCCGAGCCGAGGAGAAGGGCCAGGCGTGTCACCTCTGCTCTAAGAGCCGATTTTCCTAAGCGTCAGACGACTCCAGCCCTTCCAAAACCTGGCCCCGGGGTGCCGTCAGCGCGGCACAGCTCCTCGGGGTCCCATTGCCGGCGCGGGAGGGGATCGGCCGAGCAGGTAGCAGATGTCGGTTGAGTGCGAAATCAACAAACCACAAACAAATTTATGCAAGCACCGATAAAGCCGAGAGTGGAAAAGCACTTGCTTTTCTTTTTTTTTTTTTTTTTCCCCCTTTCTTGTTTTTCTTGGCTCCGCCGCGTTTCGGGCAGGCTGACAGAGAGACCTCTGTGTTTGCAGATGGCTGCGATCCTTCTCGGGGAAGCCGAGCGGCTCCAGACAATGCATCCATTGCTGCCGAGAGAGCAGGTGGGGAGGAAACGGAGCATCACGGGCGCAGCGCAGCGGCACACAAAAGGATTCAGCGGGAGGAGGAGCGGGGTATTGTGCAGAAACCCCTCGAGCCGGGGGCCTGGTCCCTGGCAGGAAAAACAGCTGGTTGGTTTGACAGCTGTGGCTGGCAGCAAAGTCAGCAGCAGCGCCGGCTAATTGATTTATAAACGAGTCATTCTGAAGAGGGGCCGTATGGCATTGCGTATCATCACCCTCCAACGTTACAACAAAAGGACGTCTAGCTTGGAAATTGTGAGAATTAATAAAAAACAAACCCGACTAGCATGACTTTTATTTCTCTTGGCTGCCTTGCAAGTGCCCCGAGACCACGAAGTTGCAAGACTTTCAATAAAACTGCAGGAATTTGCTGCCAGAGATCTCCCACGTCAGTGCCAACACGTAGTCTTCAGGGCAGCCGAGCTCCGAAACCGCAGCGGAGGCAGCGATTTGTCCCATTTCCTACATTTGGGCAAATGTCACGCAACAGAACCCACAGATCCTTTCTCCTCTCTTGCGCAGGGTGCAGAGCCCACGCAGCGAACCGCCGTACCAGAAACTTCACCAGCAGGCGTCACCAATTTTGGAAACTCCGTGGAAAGGGTGAGAGGAAGCGCAGCAGCCACACAGGACTCGACTGTCCCATCTCAAACGACATTTAAAGCACCGGACAGGCAAATCCTTTTTCTAGTTGTAAATTGGATGCAAACGATTTGGGCACCAGAGAGACAGTAAGGAGGCAAAGATGGGAGTCACTTTTCAGGATGCACTTTTTCATGGGAAAAATACTGAAGCAGCATGAGTCATGCTTCAGTGTAACATGTCCCCGAGCCAGAAAAGCAGTCCCTGGGAAATGAGTTAGCTGGCTGAACCGGAGCACAGACTTTTCCTTGAATTGGCTCCAGCTCGGGTAGGATAGTAGCAGAAAGTTACCCTGCGATGACAGATCAGAGGCCCGTGTGAACTGTTGGACAGCTCAGCGAGGTTTGATTTGGACAGCTCTCAGGGCCCTGACAGGCAGGGCTGCAAACCTCCCTGGATGAGCCAACAAGCCACGGAGGAGCAACTCCTCCACGGCGGCTGGGCTGGCTGAGGGATGCAGAGCTCCGCCCGGCAGCCCCGGCAGCCGGGCCCCGGGAGGACCCTCGGGCTGGGATCCCTGCGCCGCCAGGCAGCTGCCTGGGGAGAGCCACCACCTCGGGGACGGCGAGCGGCGGCGACAGCTCCCTTCAACGCCTCAGGCCAGAGATCGGGAGCGAAGGCAGCGGGCTCCTTGCCCAGGGGACTGCCCCACGCCAGCCCGCCTCGGCAGCGGCCCTGCTGGAGCCCAGGGCCCAGG
>NW_008795919.1:2620868-2623844 GCF_000699145.1 Aptenodytes forsteri
TGATGGGGGCGAGTTCAGTTTCACGTACCGGTGATGCTATATTTTACCGATCTTTAGGGGTTTTTTCCGCCCAAGCCTTAAGGGGCTTCTCCAGAGTCTGCCCCAACACTTGGTGGGAAGAGGGGCAGGACCCAAGCCAGGCCGTGAAGCAGTCGGGGAGAATTATTGAGCCTCTGGTAAATATCTGAGGGATTGTTTAATCTCTGCTCGAAACCCAAGGGTACTGAGAGCTGTGAAAATATCTGCGTGTAAATATGGTCTCCCTAGACTCTGCTTTTTCCTGAGCTGAGAAAATGAGAGCAAAGCCCCCCAGCAACCGGTAAAGCACTGTACGTTAAAAGCAGTGTGGATATGGCGTGGGTGAAAGCTAATTCCTTTTGGCTGGGTTGGATTTCATTCAGCTCAGTTCATTCTCCGGCCGCATCATTAGCTGTGCGGGTGTTCGGGGGGTGAGGGCTGAGGGGTGGGCGCAGGACAAGCGGGGTGGCAGGACAGCTCTTCGGTGGCAGGGCTGGCTTATGGCTTCGTGTTGGCCGAGCTGTGTCCCAGGGCCGGCTCCAGAACCTGGAGCTCTGGCAGACTTCAGGTTGCTCACAGAAGGAGAAACAATAGCGCTGGCCACTTCTTCTGGAATGTGACTCTTCATGTCGCCTTTTGAGACACTTGTCTTGTTGAGTAAAGTATTCTCCGCGTACTTAAGAATAAATACTTCTTGTCTGTCTCAGTAGCTGTCTGAGTACGTGCAATTAAAAGGAACGTCTCAACTGGCTTCACTTGCGACGCAGAGCAAACAGTCCGCGAGCACGTGGTTAGCTTTTCCTCTAGTCCTACATCCAGAAAATAGACCTCCTGGGTCATCAAGCGTCATTTGCTGCTGTTGCCCTTGGCAACATCGCGTGTCTTTTCTTAGGCTTACCCGTGCCCTTCTTAAATTAGGTTACGTTTTTGGACTAGGCTGCTCCTGCTGGATCTGTGTTTGTCTTCAGTTGAGACGTGTTCTGGTACCAGCCTGAACTTACCTGGGCCCGGCTTACCGTCCCTTAGGCTTTGGTCATCGCGGTGACAACCTGATGTAATCGCACGCTCCGTCATAACCACGTTGGGTTTTGTGTCATGGGCTCGTTTGAGACGCTGGCTCGTGCCGGGGCTCGTGGCCTTCGGGCCGCTGTGACCGCACCGAGTGGAGGATTCGGACAGGTTTTGGGATGAACACAGAGTTCTTGGTCAAAGCAAAAAGCGGTGCCTTGAGGTCGGACCCTTGAAACCCTCGCGCAGCAGGGAGCTGTTCGCTCTGAGCGAGGACCGAGAGTCGGGTGTAATCCCGCCGGTTCTCGGGTCGCTGCGGGTTGGCTGGGTGACCTCGAGCCAGTCATTTATCCTGCACGCCCAACCTGTTCCCTCTCATTATTTTGTACTTCGTACAGATAAGTCGCATTTGTCAGTGCACGTTCTCATGCCATACGTGAATAACGTGCGGTGACGCTTCCTTAGAAGTGCCGCAACCTGCAAAATGCAGCGACAGATGACAGTTACTGGGTTAAGAGCATTCCTTTCTCCTTACGCCTTCCCAGTAGCTTTGTAGTTAAATCTTTCAAGTGGGATTTCGGCAATTCCTGAGTGTTAGCTCAACTGCCCCGCGTGATTTCAGAGCGAGAACAGCTGCAACGATTGAAATAAACCCTTTACCGCAGGGGTTCCCAAAACTAATTTCTTTTTTCCGCTGTCATGAAGGGTTATCAAATACTCTGAGAGCAGTAGCTGTTCCCGCGGCCGTGCTGGGTCGCGCCCGGGCGCGGGGAGAGGGGCTCTCGGCCTGTAGGTGACAGGGGGTCGCGTCGCGGTGCGAGAAGGCAGGTGGGGATGTGTTTGGGCAGTCGTTGCCACTCGAAATACCAGCGAGGCATTCCTCTTCTCTGCAGGAAAGGTGTGGGGGGGCTGTTTTGGGTTTGTTTTGCATACCGCCTGAAAGTACCCTGCATACCTCTAATAGTAAGCATACCGCAGCTCGGAGGCCCTCGCTTTTGTCTGAGGAATGACACAGGAAGAGAGCAGAGCATTGCAAAGTACTATTTTTTTTTTTTTTTTAACCGATTATATTTAATAAATCACCAGCAAGGTCTATTTTTAAATTAATCTCTCCTTGCTACCCGATTCAAACTCATTTAATCAAGCGGGACTAGTAAAGCGTTGGCTGCGCTTCGTGATCCGTTCGGCTGTTGTCGGTGACCTGCTGGAAGCTGTGTGTCTGCGTAGGTCGAAATGCCACCTGCGCTCCCTAAACACGCCGTTCCCAACTGTCAGCCCGATCCCAGAGCCACCGCAGCGTTCTCCGGGGGGAGCTCCCAGAACCCCCTCGCCGGGCGGAGCGAGGCCGGCGGGATGTGGCGTGCGCGGTTAAAGCTGCGACGGGGAACCTTCGGCGTACGCGGCCGAGAGGCGAGAGCTCTGCCAGCGCCCGCTTCGCTTCCCGGGGCGTTCCGCGAGGGGGAAGGTCGGAGGTGGTCGGCCTACCGAGGGGGCTCGGGGTCTGTGCCAGGAGGGCGTCTGTTTGGGCGGCCGCCGGGGAGCCCATCTGTCTGAAAAGCAGACTGTCTGGGGGTTTTTTCCCCACCCCTGGGTTATTTTTTCAGTCTCTACGTGTACGTCGGACGCGTGTGCGCGTTCGACACGCAGATGTTCTCGGTGGATTCGGGGTGGGAAACGCCACCGGGTGGGTGTTCGCTGCGGGTCTCCCGGGGTGCTCCTGTCCCCGGAGGCGCCGCTTGCACCGTCCCCGCCCGCGGGGCGGTCCCCGACCCGGCGGTCAGCGAGCCCTTCGCTGGTCTCCGCGCAAGGCCGGGCCGTGCCCTCACCCGGCCGGGTCCGCTGCGCGCTGCGCCAGCAGCAGAGCGCGGCCCTCGCCTTGCCCCTTGCCCCTAACGGCCCGAGAGGGGACGCGCTTGTTGCAGCCGGGAGGGCGGGCGGCGCTGCCGGGAG
>NW_008795919.1:2625256-2652946 GCF_000699145.1 Aptenodytes forsteri
CACCGGTCAGAAACGCGGCTCCTGGGGGGCACCGGAGCCCCCATCACCCCCGAACCGCCAGCCAAACTCCTGCCAAGCATAAGCAGCCCTTTGTTTTCCTTTTTATTTGCGAATAAGCACTGAAGGTCATCGGAGCCCCGCAGCCCGGCGGTGACAGGCGGGGGGGCGGGGGGAGAGTGCGTCGTAGCTTAGAAGGTTTCCAGCGTAAAGGGCTTTCTCGGCTCTCCCGGTGACACCCCGAACTCGGGCTGGGCTGGGCTGGGCTCTTGCACGGCTCTCGCCGTCAGAGCGGTGCTGCCGTAGCTTAGAAGTTTTCCAGCGTAAAGGGCTTTCTCGGCTCTCCCGGTGACACCCCGAACTCGGGCTGGGCTGGGCTGGGCTCTTGCACGGCTCTCGCCGTCAGAGCGGTGCTGCAGCTAAAGTTACTGGAGCTAGGCCTTCCTCTGCTAGCACGAGTGACCTTGAAATACCACTGCTCCGAGTTTCGAGACTGAAGGACAAAGTTTGTTTACGGCACTTTGCACTGAAAAAAAAGAACCAAAGTTGAAAAATGAAGCTGCTCCTGATGGCCGAGGGCATCGAGGACGCGGAGAATAGTTTGTAGATTGGAATTAAAGTTAGTTTTCGGCGAGGAGTCGAATCACATTGCAGACATTCCTTCTCTCTTCCTACCGAGAGATGCTAAACGTTGCTATTGCCGTCCTTGCCTTCTCAGGGGTGAACTGGGTGACACGGCTCGAGTGTTCTCAGTCCTGCTCTTATCCCCCCCCCCCGCCCCCGATTGCTAATTGTTGACCTTAAAAGTACCGTTTTGAAAATTAGAGGTAATTACATGGTGCAGCTTATTTTTGTGGGGATGTTAGAAAAGTGGGCCCTGGCACGTGAACCTGATCTGCGCGTTGGTGTCGGCTGCTAACAAAGGACTGTGTCTTGGGGTTGAACTTCAACCTGAATGGTCTTTGAATTGTTACAGCCTTCGAGTATTATTTTGGGTATTTTAATTTAAATTAAGACTGGTGAATAGCATCACCTTGTCTCAGGCAAAGCTTATTCAACTTTCCGTGGTGTCTGGCATGTCATACTAGTTTCAATCCGAGAAGGGGGCAGAATGAGAAACGTCACCATAAGTCATCTATTAATAATGGTGGCTGCTCCACTATGTTAGTGGAATAGCAGTAACTTCTGTAGCAGGCTGTCGGCCAGAATCGGGGGATTTACCGTGAGTGTGAAGGTCATTGGTAGCATCTTTAAGCAAAAATGAGACATTTTAAGATTTTTTTTTTTTTTTTACCTTGAAATTAGGATGCATCCAGCTGCTACGTGCTTTTGAGGGGTGGCAGAAGGCGAGGGAATCTGCAGCTACTGTAAGATGAAATAAGAAATCCTGCAGAGGTCTTCGTTACGCCCAATGTTTATCATATTTCATTGCTTAAGCTTGCAAGAGGTTGTAGCTGCGTAAGAATAGGTGCTGCTTGATCTTTCTAGGTCAAGAGCAGCAGGAAGAACCTAAACCTTTTGGTAGCGCTGTAAAGGGATTTATTAACACATTATACCAGTTCCTGACTTCTTCTTGCAGCACCATAAGGGATAGGAAGGTCCTTGGGTCCCATTTTACGCTGCTCAGTGAAATTAGTTGTGTCCTCTGTGCCCCAAAGCTCCCCTCAGGTAGTTTTACCTGCTGGAAACGCAGGCTCAGAAAACAGGCTCATATTTTTCTTTAAGGGACTTTTCCACGCGTCTTTCTTGTACTGACTTAACTGGCACTGCAAGTAGTGAAGGTTTAAAGGACAAGTTTATTGTGGAAAATCGCTGTCCCTGGGTTGAGCACCTCGGTGGCGGGGGGGAGGAGGATGCGTGTGTGCCTCGCTGTGAGGGTGGTGGATGCCCGCAGGAGGTCACCTTTCAAGCCAGTGTGTTTGGGTTTGGTTTTGATTATTTTTTTTTTTTTAATCGGACTAGTATCTTGCATTTATATAATGTAGCGTGACATCTGTATTTTAATAGTGTGGGCACATGAAGCGGGTTCTTAATTTCAGGGCTTAGCAGTCTGCCCATGTTGTAAGTGAATTAAATTTGTATGGTTGTTAATTTAAATTCTTTAATTATTATGTTTTGATGAAGAAGACCATTTACCTTACGTTTCAGAGGGTCAAAAAACGTAGCAACTGTTACAAGGGGCACTGACAGCAAGATCAAACTTCAGGATGCCTGCCAAAGCTTCCCAGGAGTTCCAGGAAGTTCTCAAAAACTTAAGGTTTTCTACATGCTGAGATCTCACTGGGGGGATTTTCTTCCGTTGTCTGTTTATAACTTGCTCTGCTATTTGGTCACTTCCTGGTAATTCAAAATGGGTCACTTTCAGTTGTCTTTTCTCATTCACTGAAGGTGACCCAGAAGAGTATAGATTTGCATGTTTATAATACAGGACCATTTCTTAAAAATAAAAAAAAAAAAAAAAAGAGAAAGGCCTGATTAGACCATCCTGTCTGCCTGTTGAGCAGTACAGGTTGTACTTCATTTAAGTAAGATCTGCTGATCTCGGGAGGCAAAAGGCTTATGGTTGTTCCTATGAAAAGAATTATTTTTAACTTTTGCAAGATGCTATTTGATAATTTAACTTTTAAAAGCAAGTAAAGAAAGTAATAGGAACATTGAATATTAGAATAGTCCCTAGAGAAAACCCTGCAGCCCCCCAAAAGCAGTACGTTTATTTCACTTTTCTACCTGGAATAACAAAGTTTGCAGAAGACATGCCCAGTTAGAGGCTGGTACAGCCCTTCACTCGGCTTTAAAACCATCACAAGTTCTCGTGAATAACTCGTATTTGTCATTCACCGTTTTCTAGGTTGTATCTGCTGCTGTCCTCCTGTGGTTTGAATCATTCTTTCTGTCTTTCCCTCTTCCCCTCTAGCAGCACGGTGGTGGTTGAGCCTAAAAATGCAGCAGAAGAGCAAAGAAACACGCGACGCTTATGCTTTCATTTTAATGCGGCCTTAACTTTGCCCTAAATGCGCTGCAGCGTCTGTGTGTGAGCGCAGGATCGTATGACGGCTGGCTGCTCCGGCTGCTGCCTGGGTCCCGGTGTAACCAGGAGGTTAATAGCGAGCGCCCAATTTAGCTTCTTCAGCCAGTTAAACTGTGTGGCTATCAGAAGGATGAGAAAATGTGAGGGCACTCATAGGACTTCTTATATAGAAACTCTTAATTTAATGCAAAATTATTTATAAATAATTCAAAATATCAAGGACTAACATTTAAAAAAAAAAAAAAATTCCCCAGGCTGACTGTGTGTTTAATCCCTACTGTCTTAACAGGCGTTTCACTTGTGCTCCAGGGCAGTAAACGTGTATGTTGCATGATTGGAACTTCTGCTGCCTAAAACACAAAATAAAAGAAAAGGGCAAACCAACCCAAGTGCTGGTCAGACCCCTCTGGCACTGCCGCTCTTGCTTTTGTGAGCTGTTGGGGATGGCAGTCCGAGGTGGTCTCCGCGATGGGTGCCTGGGTGTTGATAGATACCAAATAGATACCACCAAAGCTGAAAACTGTCATTGGGTTTTGAAATATTTGAAGCACTTTCTGAATAAATGAAGCCTATCACTTGGCTAACGCTGCTGCTTGGTGATGCCAAAATAGTGCCTGTGGCCCTGAAAATATTTTTGTCCGAGTTCAGCTTTGACTTTATTAATATGCCACATGCTGCGTGTATTGTATACATTCAGGGTACGTGACAAGTACTTTTGTTTTGTGAGTACCTGATGTCACTACAGTTGTGAAATTTCATTCCCATATGGTATGAGTCTGGGTGAGATGCCTCCTGCCTCTGAGAGCGAGGCACCGCCTTAATGTTTCTCACTAGATTTTTTTTTTTTTTCTCCTTTCTATAAAAGTGCAAGCACACAACTATTCAAGACTGAGACCGTGTAAATTTGTTAAGGTGAGTTTGGTATCACTTCTTCTCTTGTTATCCTCATGAAGGCTACTGTTAAAGGGAAGCGAGTAAAATGCATGTATGGCAGGACTGGGAAATACGTTGTGAGGTGTGTGGCATGTATTTCTTTTAAATTTATAAAGGTGCAGTTCATAACATCAATGTTGGGCTAGGTTGGTTGAGATCAAAGTTTGTAAGGCGAGGTACACAATATGCAGTATTGTTTTGGTATGTGCCAACTGTTTTATCGTGTGAAGTAGACTTGACTAACTTGAACACACTTTACTTAAAAGAGCTTTTCCATTTCTGCTGGGTGTTTAATTTAGGAGCTGGAGAGGCAGCACGATTCATCTTAGACACTTGTTGTTATTTGTCTGGGAATTTTCTTCCTCTACTTCTTGCTCTGTGTGCTTGCCTGCCAAAATTGCACTGCAAAGAGCCACTATTTAATAATGTTTAACTGTTGAAACACCAAATACCAAGTGGGACCCTTGTGCTCATTCATTCAAAGAAGAAAGGAAAGTAAAATAATTGGTACAAACAACAATTCAGACTATTTCATTTGCTTTACCTTTTTAAAAAAACTAGCCCTGTGCTACTTTTTTTTGTGGTGTTCTAATATTTGCAGCCTCATTTTTGACTTGGTGCCGCACTGTGGGGAGGTCGGTTCTCTATTCTGTAGCGTGGTTTCTGGTGCCGTGCTGTGCTTCTGGTGGGTTTCTGATGCCAGCCTCTAGTGTATTTATGTGCGCTCCCAAAACCCTGCCTGGCATTAAATATCGTCCACGTGTATCTTCAGTCTTTCTGTGCACAAACTGATGTGGACTGCTACTGGACAGAGAACTCCTAACAGTGCTGTTAGGTACAGAAACTCAATGCTTCTGTAAAAGTAGGCATTATTCCTGATTTTTTTTCTCCTGAAGGAGTAAAGCCAACTGACAATCGCCTGCCTGAGACTGCAGCGTACTATTGTCTGCACTAACAATTGCCTTTAACTGCTAAGTCATGCTGTCTTCTGTATTAAGGTATGAAACTCCACACGGTTTCTCTGGGTGCTTGTGTGCGCGTTCAGTAAAATGCCTTTGCTGTGCATTGTCTGTGCTGTAGGATATTCTCTTGTCCTGTGCAACTGAAGCCGCTTTGGAGACTCGGTTCTCGTTCCTGCCGGGCACGTGGCACATGCCTTCCTGCGAGGCCATTCCCAGCTCAGTGCCCAGTGAAAGGTACTGGCTTGCTTGGAGTTTTATGCAGCTCCCTGCAAGATCAGGGCTGTATTTCATAATAAACTCAGTATCGGGAAGGTTATCGGGCCAATTTCTGCTTTGCATGAATGAAGTCGGGGTGGTTACTCTGGCCCTGCCACCTCCCCTCCAGAGGAGCCGGGATCAGCTCTGCTGCTTGCGCTCTCTCCCTGTTGAGTGGGTAGTGGAGAGGCAGCTCTTACCCCAGCGTGCCGAAACCCAGCTGCCGAGTGTCCGGGGATGGGAGAAGGGAGGAACAGAATTCCTGCTGTAGGTACTGGGGTGGAGAGGGGGAGAGTAAGAGGCATGCCTGTGTGTGTGATCCAGCAAAACATTGATTGCAACGCTCCTAGGAGCGGATCAGCAATGGGAGTGGTGCAAAGCAGATTTGGCCCTGCTAGCTGCTGAAACCAAACTTCGCTGGTTTAACGAGTTGTCTGTTGTTGGAAGCGGTAACCCAGATCCCTCTCTCTGACTTGGCGGCTGATTTGGGCTTAAATCAAATGCTGTACCTGGCATGAATGAAAACAGAAGTAATGCATTAGAGGTATTAGGGGGCTAATGTTCAAACAGTGCTTTGAAGATAGAATAATCTACTGCTAAATTTTCATAGAAAAAAGGGCTAGAAGGCACCTGAAGAGGTCATCTTGTTTGGTTTTTCTGCCCCAAAGCAAGATCAACTCAACTTAAACACCGTTTTGCAACCTTCTCTTAAAAACCTTTAGCAGTAAGTACTCGATATCCTCCGGAGGTAATTTAGTGCAGCATTTAACTAGCCCATTACATTCAATTTTAATTTTATCGGACAAGAGAAATCTGCAAATACGCACCTTATGCAACAGCCTAGAATGATTCTCCCATCAGCTGAAATCAACCATTATGGTGCCAGGTACATGCTTAGAGGATTGTGTGTATGTAATACCGCAGGAGGGAACGGATAAAAATAAAATTGAGGAATTGCAAAAGTTTCTTATAATAGCACATTGGAAGGACGCGCTTGTGTTTTGAATTATATTGGTTTTACTGTGAAAGCCTCTTGAAATTGTTTTTAAAAAGTTGAAAGGTTATGTTTTCATCAAGAGCAGAACTTCAGACTTTCCTAAGTTTGTGATCATCACCTTTTGCCCCTACCTGAAAGGCTGCCTTAGATTTTATAGCGCTATTTTATAGAAATTGAAGAGAGTTCCCGTATCTTTTGGATAAATAACTTTTGTATTAAGCTTAAAGTCTAAGACTTCTTATTTTGGCCTATAGTTTAGCTATAACTTTATTCATAATTTGTTGCCTGTACATAATGATAGAAGTTTTTATGCTTTGATAACAGCATCATTACTGCTGTGATGTGCTGAAATAATTGCGCTGTATATGTAGTGCTATGGATTATATAGTCAATTATGTTTCATCTTTGAAGTGTTCCTGCTTCCTTTTTATTATGATGTGGAGTATGGGGTTTTGTTCAAAGCTGATCTTGTGTCCAAAAAAAACATTGTATAAATCTCTTTAAATGTGGTGTTCTCCCTCCTCCCCCCGGCGCTTGTTCGGGCAATGTTTTATAGGCAAAGCCTTGTCTGTGCTGTCTCATTGAAATACCAAAAGTGGAAATGAGTCTCAATGGGATGTGTGCATTGAAGCGACTCCTCCTTTCGGAAGGCGTTTGGCACATGTAGAGACAGCAGCACATGCCAGCCTGGGTCTTTCCAAGCCCCATTCCCATTCACTGAATGATTCCATGAGAAGAAAACATCAAGAGCCAAAGGCTCGTGTGTCGTAACCCCGGATCCTTGCGTGCTACGGCTTGTCTCTTTCCTTTTGCTTCAGCGGGGCCAGGCACAAATCTTCTTAGTGGTTCTTCGGTCTGCCACGGTGCTTTGTGCCACGCTGTGGCAGCATCTTATTTTTTTAGACCTCTGTAGCATTATTTCAGACTTGTTCAGCTCTTGCCACTGGTGGCAGCTACTGATTCTTCATCGGTCCAGAAATGTGCCATGGAGACAGGGTTTGTGTACAGTTTTGGTGGGACTTGTAACTGGGGTGCCTCGTTTCATAGCTAGGAAACCTTCTGCAGAGGATGATACGCTAGTTGTGTGCCCACCGAAGATTGTGTTCCCGGTTGCCATGTGGAGACCACCTTCGCGTGCTCTCTTGTTGCTGTCTCGGAAGTCAGGTGAGTTCCCTTGGCAAGTCTGAATAGCTCTTACCGCTTTCCTGATCAAAGCTAGAGCTGTGATGAACAGCAGGTGCAGAAAACGCATACAACACAAAGTCCATGGCACTGGTTTGGAAGAAATATCTGTCTGTTTGCAGTGCCAGCTCTGCTGCCAACATGACTCAAGTTTCTGAATTGCATTATTGGCTTAAAAAATTTACATAATTGAGCGGGCAAGGCCTGAATATTAAGGTAGAAGAAGAAACCATTGATCTCAAACACAATTAAGAACTATTTTTACACCACCACTGCCACCCCCCAAAGCAAGTAAAAGTAATTCTTGGCTGTGGTTCTGGCACCTTTGTATTTCCAGCCGTGCTGTGCGCTTGCGCTGCTTGGCCTTCACCTAGCCAACATGTAGTTTGGAACTGTAATTGAAACAAATTTGATTTTATTTCATGAAAGGAGACTCAGCTGAAAATACCTGTGTTGACTTGAGTAGATCTGGAAGCAGAGAAAATGTACAGTGAATCGAGGCATGACGTCTCTGGAAGCAATTTTAGACCATTAACATGACTTCTCAAAGGTTTGTTTTAAAATAAGGTAGCATAGGGCATAATGTCATGCAAAGGAGGTGCCGTTGATCTGCAGCACAGAGACAGCCTTTCAGTACGGCTTCAACCATTGCGATTGCTGCTGAGGCCAAAGATTGCTGTCGCAGTCCATTTCAAACTCGGTGTATGTTCTGCATTTGATATTCTGCCGCTCCCTCAAGACAGTACTGCAGACTGCTCTAATTGAAGTAATGAGAGCAGCGTCTTGCAAAGGGTGCTGGTATGTGGCTTCCTCTCATACATCGAAGGCTCCTCCTTTGCTCGCATTTAAAGAAATGTGTTACAAATTCATATAAAACCATATTTATTCCTCTTGTGAAACTAGTTCTTGGTTGCTAGATTGTTCCTGCTGATTCTGGCAGGATCAGGTGTCTGGTGCTTATTGCTACACAGAGCTCATTCTTTAGATATGCAAGTGTGGCTCCGCACATTTTACTTTTAAATCAAAGGACAGGCTCCCAAAACAGAACACTACAGTCTTGAGAGTTAGTGCATCAGACTGGAACTATCACAGAATGCCGGGATTAGTATTTATTCTAAATATTCACTTTTCAGCTCTGTGGATCTCTTTTTAATTCTTCAGACTTCCAGAGTTTTTGCTAGGTGCTGTGGCATTGGTTTTTATTCTTTGCTAGTAAAGATGGTGTATTTCTTTTTTTTTTTTTAAGAAAAAAATAAAAGGAACTGCATTGCTTGTTTTCTCCTGTTCTGTTACACTACTTCCTAATAATTAACTTGCGGGTTTTGTGGGATAATGTATGTTGTAAAACCAACAGCATCTTAAGAAGGGGGGGGGGGGGGGTGTCTTCTAAACACTGTCGATGTGGAGGTGTTAAATCTGTATTTGTATGGTGGTGGCATCTGGCAGGGGGAATTTGGTTCTTGCAGTGGCAGTTTTCAGAAATATTTGTGCGTTGTCCTTATTTGTAGCTATAAACAAAGGATGTTGAGGCAAAACGTTTGCCTGAGCTTCTGTTTAATTTCTTTTTAGCCTCCCTCTTACTTCGGATTTAGCTGTCTTTTTAAGACGTTTGGATGGAATATGCTTCTACTGCCATGTAATACAATGCTGTGTAAAACGGGCTCTTTCTCATAACGTAAGTCATGGGAATGTGACTGTACAACATGCAAAGAACCTGACATTTCTGATACCACCAGGTTCTGTGGTACTTCATGATGTTGCTGAGTTAATGCCTCCTTCATCGAGAGCCTCGAGGCTTTTCAGCGCTTCCTTTGGCATTCGCCGTTTGCATATCCCTTCAGATATTTGGATAAATTTCATTTAGATCTGCTCTCCACCCAGCTGACTTCGGCTGACTTCTTAGTGAAGACCAGCTTTGGAGTAACTTAAAAGTAGGCAGGCTAGAAGCTGTGACACGACCCTCGCTGTCCGGGGAGGTTGTTCCCAAGCTCACTTGGCGAGCGGCACCAGCGATGCCCGGGAATGTCCTGTGGCCGTGGCTGGCAGCTGCTGCTCTGCTGGGTCTGGTGGGCTGTTCCTGGCCATTCGTTTTCCAGCTGAAGAGCTCTGGGTGCCTGCTCCAGGTGGAATTGCAAGATCAGAGATCTTGGTTTTATTTGTGATTATGCTGTAGCTTGTTTTCAATAGCAGGTTCTTCCTCAAGCGCGCAGATTGTAGGCATCCAGGGTGAGACAGCTTCATTTGACTGCTTCCCCCCTCCCACGGCATTAAAGAAAGAGCACAAACTAGCATCTGTTTAAAAAAACAACCCACAAAAACAAACAAGCAACAAAAAAAACCCCAACCACAGACACTAGAGGTGTCTTCGTGCTTGCTTTGTGCTCCTATGAAGTGAAGCTCTTAAGCGTTTGTCAGCTGCCACAGGATTTTCTAAGTTTAATGTTTGTAAAAGGTGTTCTGCTCCAGTGAGCAGAAAAGCTCTAATTGCAAAGTGTTGATGTTGTGGTTCTCGAGATGTGCTTGCTAATCTGCTCTGTAATCACCTCCAGGCATTTTATGCGTAGGCCTCAGCTTTTTGGCCTTCAGTTTCTTTTTCCCTTAGCCTGGAAACAAAATGTTTGCCTTCATGGAGCATATTCCAGGCTGTGTGGACTGGATTGGCTGTTGTGAAGCAGGTGTATCCCAGTCTCTCTTGTTCTTACACCCTTATTTCTTGCTGTGTGTGGTTTTATTTGGGGGGATGTGTGTGGTGTGTGGGTGTTTGCTTGCTTGTATCTAATTCAGTCATGTGTCCATGTTGTGAGTTAAGTGTGTTTTGTGTGCGTGAACCTCCTCATCTAGATTCTTCTGCAAGAGCATCTCTGAATAGCATCTCTGCGTAGCCTGGTTTTTAGGTTGCAGGCTCCTGGGACTCACGCTGGTAGTTCAGCTAATCCGAGGTCAGCATAGCACCCCTGTTTGCTTTGATGCCGCGTCAGGCACACCAGTGAGATGACGGCTTTTGTTAAGTAGGTGTTGTGCAGAGCAGAAGCGTGTCAAGCTTGCAAGGTACTCGCCCAGCTTCTGTATGGAGACGCGGCGTTGCTGGAATTGGCAAGTTCTCTCTGGTTTGCGGTCAGGCTTTGTGGCAACCAGGTGACATGGGAGATGGAGTTTAACTTCTATTATTCAGCAACAAGATGGTGTCGGAGTAGCCAGTTTGCTCTTAAAACTTCTGAGAGACCGTACCCTGCGTTACGTGAGTGCAATACGGGGAGCACAGGGATCCTCGGAGCACCTCTCCCCTTCTGCATGGGGTTGTGGAGGAAATCTTTAGAGGAGGAAAGATGAGGTATAATGAAGCTTTAAAATGTCCCTGCAAACTGCATATCAAAAAAGACAAACAGGTTTAGACCCTGATACTGTGAAATCAGAGGAACTGCCTCCCTGTTAGCTTTGGTGGGCTTATCTTCCCTTGTGTGCTTTGGGGTTTTTTGTTGGTTGGTTTTTGGTTTTTGTTGGGTTGTGTTTTTTTTTGGTTGGCACTAATCCTGGTATGAGGCATTCTTAAAAGAAGAGAACACAGCTTCCCCTTGGGTGAAGGAACTTACCTAATTGCGCAGGAATGGTTCCATTAGTAAAGTTTGTCTCACCGAGCCAACGCTGTAGGTTTGCGTGACAGTTTGGGTTTTTCTCTCTTCCTTACAATCCTCCTCTAATGCTTGCAAGCACCTTCAACGCTGCTTATGTATCTATATTTTAATGGGAAGAAATTACTGTAGTAATGTTCTGAGGAGTTTTAACCTGCTTAGGCTTTTATTTTGGAGTTTATAGTGATTTCATTCTATAAGTTTTTCAGAAAATCGGCCTATTGGTGACTCTTGTTTCTACTCTTACTCAATTTCCTAACAATTATCCTAAACAGTCACTTAAAGTAGCAATTGTCCCTTGGGTCGAGTGTCAGGCTGTTCATTTTGCATTCTGAAATCAGTCCTATCTTCATCTTGAAGATAGGAATTTTTTTGTATTCATCAACAGGACTTTTTAAATTATAGATGACTGGAGTAAACCATTTCTAGCTCTTCCTGAAATTTGGATGAATACCACAGAGGCTTATATTTAATGCAAGAAACTTACTTTCGCGTGCGGTAGGGCGTAGAGCGGTGGTGGTGGAATTTTCTTCCTCTTTGCTCCTTTAGCTTTTTTTTTCTTTAACCTGTTGTTTCTCAGGGTTATGTGGAGCATTATATTCCAGTACAGCATTTAAGTGGGTTGAATGCAAGTAATTTGTATTTTTAAATAAAGCCTTGAAAAGTGATTTGGCTTGTCTTCAAGGTGAGTTGCGTCTCCAGTTGCAGAAAAGACCCCGTTTAGTGTTAGTGTTGAAATATTGCCAGTACAGGGCAGATTTCAAGGATTAGCTTTTATTTATGTGTCTAAACTATTTTTTGTCTACAGTCGACAATGCAGATCAAGGGGGGGAAGAATCAAATGCCAATTTAAGACTCGTTAGAATATTCATCTCTCTGTATTTTCTTATAAATACTTGAAATATCTTAGTTTGCAGGCAGATAGTATTATAATGCAAATAGTTGTTGAAGAGTCATCAAGTAACTTGTCAGTCGCTTATTTCCATAGGTTCCTTACCTGGAGTTCTTTCTGTCTTGAACTCTTGCTTTGAGACTGAAAATATGATCTTCTGACCTCCGCTTTGTCATCCCCTGTCAAAATCCCCTTCGGCTCTTCCCACGCCTCCTGTGTCCCCTTCTCAGGTTGTTGAAAGCAAAACGCGACTGTTCACAGAGTCTGCCTTGGAAAGTGTAGGCTGCAGGAGGTAACAAACTAATTGTCTGACACTCATCTCTTTGATCTGTTAATAAGATTTTATGGATCGTCGTTGCTTTGGAATAGTAGATTTTGAAATTATTGGCAATTGGCCGCTGCCTCCCATCAGTATTTTGGTGTGTTGTACAGTGCTACCGTGCTTCCCTTCGGCTTGAGGAGGGACTGAAATAAACCTTTACACGGTGGATCAAAAGCAAACGGGGATTGTGAGTGTTTGTCAGAGCTAAATCTGCTCTTGTGTCTTTTTCCATTACATGGCAACACACAGATATCTCTGTGTACCTTGAGATCTTTCCCTATAGAAAATGTAACACCCTTTCTCTCTTGCTGTAAGTTAAGAGGCACAGAGACTTATTGTTTGTACATGGTGAGTGCGTGTCATTCATGGAAACTTTAAAGCTGCTCTGGGTGACCCTGAGAGCATTTAACGTCAGTAACTCGCTGGCATCCTCTGCTTTGCTCACTTGAGAAGCGAGCGGTGACTCTTTGGCATTCACCAAGATGCTTTCGGTGCATGGGAAGCACCGAGTCCCGTCCTGCTGGGTTGTGTCTCGGCAGGTCCTACGTGCGCCTGTGCTTTTGGCACGTCTCCCTCGTCCTTCCAGGCTGCAATCCCTGTTGGGAATCCTGCTGGAGCCAGGTGCTCCTGTCGCACAAAGGAAGCCGGCAAGGCTGGTCATGGTGTTCCAAGAGAATCCCGAGTTGTGCATCTGACTTCATTTTAATATTCACTAGAGCTGTCTTCAGAGTTCCTCATCAAAAAGGCAGGACTTGATCTAGCATTTTATGGGGGGAAAAGAATTGTCTCAGCTGGAATGTGAAGTGTGCCTGGACAGTGCTGCACGGGCTGGCACTGTCTCGGTCACCCGAGGACAAGGTGGATCGATGCTGTGTGTCCTGACCTCTTCACCATCTTCACTGCAGCGCAGCATGGTTATAGGGGAAAGTCTGAACCCAGTTATTGTCCCTTTGTTCTCTCCACAGAAGTTCCTGATGACTACTGGTACATACTGTAAATAAAGCCATTTGCAAAGATACAAGTCTTAATGAATGCACAGGCAATGTCCAGTATCAATTTAATAATAGCCAGGCTTGCTTACATCCTGCAGTTGCAGAACACTAAATGACAGGCATGGGGCTTTTTAAAAATTGTTTCAATTAAAAGATTTGAATTTTAAATCTCACTTTGTGCTTTTAACATTCTGCATTATACAGACTGTTAAAATAATAATGGCTGACATTGACATTCTGATTTCAACTTGGGGGGGTTGCTGCCATATCCTGCACTCTTGTTGGCTGTAACAAAAGAGAAAAAATGATTTTATAATAGGCGCACACTGGAGTGTGAACTGTGACTGGGAATCACATATGTTTTGTAATTCCTTGTGAAAAGGCAGAGCTCTAATAGGGATAAGGAGACTATTTTTGCCTTTTAACACTCTGCATTATACAGACTGTTAATTTCTCCTGTTGATTATACCCAAGGAGAAGTATTTTAAAAATGGTGTAAAGTCACAAAAACTGACACCTTTCAAATAGGCACGGAAGCAATAACCCAAGGAGAAGAGGTATTTTAAAAATGGTGTAAAGCCACAAAAATTGACACCTTTCAAATAGGCACGGAAGCAATTGTTTCATTACTCTTTCTAGAAATAATAATGGGCTGACATTGACATTCTGATTTCAACTTGGGGGGGTTGCTGCCATATCCTGCACTCTTGTTGGCTGTAACAAGCAAGAGAAAAAATGATTTTATAATAGGCGCACACTGGAGTGTGAACTGTGACTGGGCATCAGTTATGTTTTGTAATTCCTTGTGAAAAGGCAGAGCTCTAATAGGGATAAGGAGACTATTTTTGCTTTCGGTTCCTTTCCCCCTTCCCCCCCCCAAATGTTCTTTTTCAGTCTTTGGGAAAAATACATAAAATTTAAAAAAAACAGTCCTAGAGGCTGTGAGTATCTGTACATTGTTGCTGTGAGACCTGGACCGGCATATCTTATTTTGACAGTTTTCCAGAGTGATTAGCCAGGCTGGCCTCTTCCTGTAGTCCTGGGACTTGTAGGGAATCTCTGGGAGCCTTTGACTCCTGCCTGCCTCCCTCCCTCATTGCTAACGCTCGTTTTTGTTTCTCCCAGCTACCAGAATGTCCACGGATGGTGGCTTTGGCACAGCTAGCAATAGCGATGCCCAGCAAAGCCTCCAGTCCTTCTGGCCACGAGTCATGGAGGAGATACGCAACCTCACGGTGGTGAGTGTCCTCACTGGTTGTGTTATTTCTGAAGAACTGACAGTGAAAAGTGCCTGGTAATGTCTGGCAGCAGGATGAACCTCAGCTTGAACATATTCCTGCTGCTTATAGGATCCAGCAGAGTTGGCTATTTACACACTGCAAGGTGGCCTAAAGAGCTGATAAATAATCAGCCAGCCAGGCTTGTGACTATTGGCTACAACTGCCAGAACTTGAGATATAAACTGAATACAGCTGATTCATAGCATAATGAGATGTAATAGTCGTACCTTCAGCTCTTTCTGGACTAAACAAGAAGACAAAGTTGATTCAAAGGTTCTTTTAACAGGCTAAATGATGACTGTGGCTGCTTTCTAGAGAATTGCAGAGGAATTATCTTCTGTTTGGGGGGGAAAGGGAAGTGATTCTAAAATAACTACAGGTATAAATGTAGCTGCCGTAAGCTGTTTCAGCTCACAGAAGACTGAGGGATTTGAGAGTATACCTCACGTTGTACTTCATGGACTGTTTAGCTACTGTTCGAATTCTGTAACATAAAATGTGTGACCAGCATGTGAGGGAACCCTTATCCACGCCAAAGGACAGGCCACATCAGTACACCCTGGGAGATGCTACTGTCCAAAGTGTGAGTCTCCGTCTTTCTCCCCCCCGTCATAAATTCAAACACCTGGCTTTTGGCAGACAGTTACAATTTTGTGAATGAATTTTTGGGTTTAGGCTTTTGTATAGAACTATTATGCCCTCTTTCAGAACCATCTCCTTTGACAAGCCTGAAGTTTGGAAAATCACTTGAATGCCAAGTGCATCGTTATCACATACTTTATTAATTTAAAGACATTTGATTAAAAGAATCATGCATAGACTGAGAATAAGAATCGGACTAAGTAGCTTCTATTTTTTTCCATCCCCAAAAGAGATGTGCCTGAGAACAAGGGCATATAATAAAAATGACTTTTCAAGAGAGATTGATAGATTACTGTGATACAGTGGTCCTGAAAGCACATTCCTGTGCTTTTAATGTAACTGAAAACAAAAGAACTCCAGTCAAAGACGGGCTGTTCAAAGTGAAAACCCCAATCCAGTAGTATGAAGATAAGCTTTTTTCAGCCTGTGTGCAGATAGTTGATTAAAGAAACAGATGTAGAAATTTGTATGCATAACCAGAATTAATTACTTTCCTCTTCCAGCGCAGTGAATTCTTGTGTTCAAGAGCTGTAGTTTGTCTTCATCCCCACATGAAAGGGGTTTATTCTGCAGCTTATCAAGTATGGGCAGCTTAATTTTTAACTGTCGTATGAATCTATTTATTGCATTGCAAGCCAGTAAGTCATTGAAAATTTAACTGAGGACAGTGAAGGGGAGTAGGAAAGGAAAAGGCATAATTGCAAAACATTCCTATGCAGTTGTCCCCTGCACAGTCAAATCCTGAAATTTGTTGTGCATCTTACTGAAAGTGCTTCCATGGATGTGGACGTAAGTAAACTTTAAAGCTCATCTGCGTGTACTGCATAGCAGAGGTCAGAGCAGCTGTTTGACGGAAAGCCTGCTTTGGTTGCCTGCTTTTCGGGGCTATTTTTGCCTGGTTTTGTGTGTTTGCCACGTGCCACCAGTAGCTAAAATTCAGGGGAAAAAAACAAGGGAGCTACTTTAGAAGAACAAACCAGAGCTCCCTGTTCTCTGCCCCGTATAACAGAAAGGACTGTAGCCTAGTCTTGGAGAAATGGGAAAGAGGACTAGGCTGAAACTTGCATTTCAGCTCCACAGTGAGTTAGAAGAGGCCTGTGAAAACAGTGAGACCTAATTTGGAAAAAAGAAAAGATGAAGAATTGGTGTCTAAAGTTTGTTCTGCTGGGTAGTAGCCAGTAGTGGTCATGCTTCCCTTCACCATGGTACTTGCGTATTAATTTTGATTTATGTGATGTTTGCCTGTCTGCCTTAAAGGAATAAAGGAGCTTTCATTTTTTTCTAATTTCTCCCACTGTCTCTTCTCTAAAGATTTTAATAGCATTGTAGCTATGCATGTCTACCTGCAGTTCTGCTGTTCATAGAAGTTAATATACTTAAAAGACTGTTAAGAGTTTCACAAATTGGGAATTTTATCCTCGTCTTTCTTTGAGGCTTGCTCAAAGCTCACGAGGCTCTTTAAAAAGGAACAAGCTTTTAAACAAACAAACAAAAAAAACCCCAAAACCAGAAAACAACCACCAAAAAAACCAACTCAAAAAAACCTTTGGGATATTTTTCCATGCCCTAGCAACTTCTTAACTTGTTTATATGGCGGGGGGGGGGGGGGGGGGTGGGCGCACATCGATGCCGCCCTGAGCACATAGTGTGTTCCAGCACAGGTCCCAGCACTGGCTGCCCTCTTCTCCCATTGCCCAAAATGCCGCATTCATCAGCGGGATGCAACGGCCCTCGGCACTCCTTGCAAGGACACCCCCACACACCAAATTAGTTCTGATTTGCAGTATATTACTGGGAGTACCAGGAGCACGACATTCACGTTTCCAGAATGAGGGCACAGAATGCTTTTTTAATATATGCGCATATAAAATAATATATATAAATATATATAAATTAAATAAAATGCCCCCGCTGGAGCGCTGGCTGGACCACGCACAACCTCCATATTTTGCTTCAATAGAAAACAGCATTTTCAGCTTTTTTTTCCCTCTTTTGTTTCACTAACACGTCTTGCAGTGCCTTCTTCCCTAGAGAAATGAGTTTCCTTTTATTTTCAATGACATTTTTGTTAAGAAGGGAAGATGTTTTTTTAGAAGCCCTTTGTGGGTAGGGATTCTGCATTCCTGGTGCGATGGTACGGAGCCTCAGCCTTTCTCCCTTTTTAAGAGGCTCCTGGTAGCAACACGCTGTGGACTCTTTCTTTTTCTTTTTTTTTTTTTTTTTTTTTTTTTTTTTTTTTTTTTTAATTCCTCTTTCTATCTTCAGAGAAGGGAGACCGCTGTTTGTAGTGAAGCTCCGCAGTTTCCCTAACCCCGAGAGCTCTCTGCGGAGAGGATCTCTCCAAGGGACACGTTAGTGCCTCCCCTCGTGCAGATAGCGGCTTGGTGGTGTCTCTGCTGCTGCTCCCGTCGGGTACATGCAAACAGCAGGATGAGTCAGTACAATGACAGCGCTCGCTCTCTGTCTCCTAAACCGTCATTACACCATTTTGAGTCAGCAGTTCTCTTTGCTGGAAAATAGCGAGAAATCCATCTAAAAACAGGAATAGAGGAAATTTTTTGAACAAGATTCTTGCAAGGATTTTAACACCAAAATTGGTATTGGGCAACAGGGAGGTACAAATAAAGCAAAGAAGATTTCATCCTGTGGCCCCACATAGCTCTTGTTTGCCTTTACTTTCTCTTGTGACTTTTTGTAAATTCCAATGGTTTCTGGGTCTCGAGACACCTAATTGAATTAGTGGCTTCAAATATAAATAGATGCAGAAATGTGTAACATTAGAAACATTCTCTTCTGCAGAATGACTTCAACTTTAAGGTGAAATAGTAGATACAAGTGTCTGGCAGAAGATTTAAGTAGAATTTTATCAGTATAAAATACAGAAAAGCAGATGAGAATTCTCGGGCCCGAGAAGAAGCTGCCATACCCCAAAGAAAATAAGTTATTTTTATAAATGTAATTTTAGCCAGTTTAGTTCTAGACAATACAGACTTGTTTTAACATTTCTTATCTTACCTTTGTTTTCAGTTAAGTATAAGTAAAGAGTCTCTCAAATGTGAATCTCTCTGCAGAAAGACTTCAGAGTTCAAGAACTCCCTCTGGCTCGTATTAAGAAGATAATGAAACTAGATGAAGATGTGAAGGTACACTCATGGGGTTTTTTTCTTAAGTATTAGTGATTATTGTGGCTATAACTCCTTGCAATTCATTACTTCTTATTATCATTATTTATTACTATTTTTAAAGCACATTTTAACAGTTGCCTTAAATGCAATATTAGCTGGCCTTGTATAATTATGCTGAGCTGGGAAAGCAAAATCATTTGGGATCTTTGCTGAAGACTTTTGCAGTTTTGCTTTCTTCTGGTAAATACCAGTCTGCTGTATAATTCTGTGTATTTCCTGTTTTTTCTAGTGCTTAACTGTCTTTTTTCATGTTTCCTCCTTGTTTCTCTCGACTCTTCCTTTCGCAAAGCTATAGGGTGTTTCGTATGAAGAGTGATATCACTTAAATGTGTGCTATGCTGTTTCAAGTTTTATGGAAAAAATAGGTAATATTTTAGGTGGATAACATGGGTTTGATACTGGTATTTGAGCTGAACCCTTGACGTGTGACTGATGACGATAACACATGAATTGACTGATGAAAACTTGCTGACATAAAAGGAAGGAGAAAGGAATCACCTGCAGGGTTTGACTCTTGCGCTGCTCCAGTCCTCCCTGTTTTTTAAGTTGGAAAACTGTCGGACACTTAACTCCTAAGAGAAAAGAGAATGGTTTGCACTTTCTTCCTGTTTTTCTCAATGTGACACCATCCTTGTGTTAGGACAACCTTTAACATTCAAATGAGATCCTGAAAAAGGTGTGTGTTGTCTTCCTATACAAGGGAGCTATTCATTCAGCCTGGAAGGGGAATGAACCCAGGCCTCTGAGGTCCCAGTTCAGTGTCTGAACCAGATGAGTGCCAAATTTTTGATGATGAAGGGATGAGATTTTAGGGCAGGGCAGGGGGAAGTCTCTGGCCTGCCTGGAACATTATTTAACAAGAAGACTGTACTAGGGAGTAAGCATTAATGCCAAGACAGCTAGTAATGAAACTGCTTAATTTGAGTAAAACTTGAGCTACGTACTTTTTAAGGAAAAGGAATTTGGTGAGGCAGAGTCTTTACTCAGGCCTCCAAACCTCCTTTGCAATTTCAGCATTCATTTCAAATTATATAAATGTTATAACTGTAAAGTAAGGTCTAGGTTTTAAAGTGAGCCCTCAACGTGTCCTTTTCAGTTTCCAAATCGTTTATGCACGTGCCAAGGCACTGCCAGGAGAAGCTGCCGGTTGATACCCTCTAGGTGAATGTGCACGGATGCCATTTGCTGGCCCACCATAATCCAGCACAATATGGAGCGGACATCTGACTGGTCATGGAGGAAACAGACTTTCGAGACAAATTTTAGATGCCCAGCACTCTTAACACTGAGTTTAACTTGAGGCTGGTACCTCTTTGGACTGTCAGATCCATAGATATTCTGATGTGGAAATTCCCCCAACTTCACTGTTAAACAATGCAACCATTCAGATTTGACTAGCCCGATAAAGTTACTCTGGCTACCACTCTGCAGTAATAGAATACTAATGGTAAACTTTAAAATAAATAAATAAATAAATAAAAATTGTAAATTTAATTGCAGATGATTAGTGCAGAAGCTCCCGTGTTGTTCGCCAAGGCAGCTCAGATATTCATAACAGAATTGACTTTGCGAGCATGGATACACACAGAAGATAACAAGCGCAGGACTCTGCAGGTAACGGAGCTGCTCCTACCTAGCCTTCAGCTGCTTCGTAAGCTGTTTCCAACTCTTTGTTTCCATAATATGAGGCATGTTTTGTAGACAGTAACTTTAGTACCTGTGGTTATCGCTACAAACCTGTGTACAAAGCACAGTGCGCAGTATAACTGTGCAACTGAAATGCTTTTTTCTTAATTTGTTTAAAAAAAAAAAAAAAACAAACAGCAAAAAAAACCCCCCAAAACTAAAGCTGCAGCTAATTGTGACCTGCTATAATGACTCAGGATAGCTGTAGCTGTTGAACTTCTAGCTGATTTGGTTTTCAGTAGTAGTTCTAATGTAAGCTTGTAGATGTTAGTTTGTGTCAATAAATGTGTAGAGATGAAAACAAAAATACCCTCCTCCAGAACAGATGACTGTTTCTTCTGGATTGAGAGGCCCTCGATAATAGTAATTTTTTAGTGATTCAAGAGTAAACTGTAACTCTTTAGGGTCTTTTTTTTGGGGGGGGGGGGGGAATTGGCATTCACTTTTAGTCTTGACCAGAACTACTTGAAACTATGATAACCATCAGTTCGGGCCCTCAGATCAGAGGTGAGAGATTGTGATATTTAGGACCGTGTCAGCTCTCCTGTACCCTGGTGCAGAGATTGCTGTACTGGCAAGGAGACTTGTCTGATTTCAGTCCAAAGCTGTTCTATTGAATGGGCATCCAGCCACTCAGTCGCCACTAAGTTGGGCTAATGCTACTTGCTTAACCCAGGTTTTAATGCAGTTACCGTGGGAAGGATGTATTTGATGTACATACCATGAACAAGATGCTTCATAAGCACAAGTGCTGACTCAGGCATGTCCTGTTAACAGTTTTCAAGCTTGGATGGATCCGTTTATTTGAGAATCATACTTAAATCCTGATCCTAATGTATAAGACCTTGAATTGACTCAGGTTTTATTTCTGACTGCCTTGCATTCCACAGCAGCTGCCATCCTGGAGCAGCTGCTCTCTGCATGGACAGTGCAGCTGGAGAAATGCAGTCTCTGCTTATCAAGTATTTGGGAAGAAAATTTTGAGTGGAGAGGTCTGAGTTATGGAAGTCTATTCCTGAGGAAATTGGATTGAACCCAATCCTCAGCATGGAGAATGAAATATGAGATACATCTGTTCAGTAAAGGTTTTCTTCCTGGTGAAGATACTTTTATAATACACGCTGCCTGCAGAACAAAAGAAATGTCTCTCTTGTGCTTTCTACGTGATCATTGTTTGGCAATTAAATGCTAAGACAGCATAAGGTTTAGAAATGTCAACTAGCCTGAAATGAGAGAATTGATAGTCTTTTAAATTTTACCTACTCGTTAGGCAGCGTAGGCATCTTTGTCTCAAATCTTGTTCATATATATGTTTTACAAATTTATCTTCAGCTAATGAGAATGAGACTTTTAATAGCTTCTTGAATTAGCCCTACTTTTTAAGATGGCTTGCAAGAATTTTAAAACTTCAGAGTACATTTTATTTTCTTTAAGAAATTCAACTTTGTTTATCTTCGGGTTGTTTCAGATCTTAAATGTATTTGCTTAAGTGATGACTTACTGCTGGGTAATTCTTTATTCAGGTCTTTAATGCTTTGGCCTAATGCTGTTCTTTGGATTTCTTTTTCAGGCAAGGTATAAAAGTAAAGTTATAAGCCGTTCTGAGAAGATACTTACCTTGCCAGTTTTTCATAGAAGCTCGTTGGCTCTTGCACATCCTTTTTCTGACACATGTTTGGCCAGTTTGCTGAGTATATGTTTTAATCTTCATGCTTTCTTTTAACCATTTTGCCCTTCCACATGCTGAAGCTTGTTCTCTCAACATCTCTTGGGATTCCCCTGCCCTAAATAAGATCCTGTGATACTTTACTTTTTCTTTTTCCTTTTTTTTTTTTTAAACCCATCCCCAACTCGCAGATTCCGCATATGTTGCTACTAATACATGGAGCAGTCATCCTGGTCTTTCTGCAAAGCTTCTTTTCAGATATCTTTGGGATTTTTAATGGTTGGTTGGTTTTTTTTTTTTTAGAAGAAGAATTCCTTTTTTTTTTTTTTTTAAATGTGCTAAAAGGCTTATGGTCATTGTCATGAGCCCTCTGTAGTGAATTACAGCGGTACCATTGTGGAGAGCCTAATTAGGCCTGGTTGGTGAGTAGATGACTGTAAAAGCCCAAGTTTGATAAGCACCTTCTTACTGCGCATCTTGGAGGCGTCACTCAGCACGAGACGTTGTTGTTGGTACTGAAACAGTTCTCGCCACCTGGCTTGACCGCTTGGGATCTGGAGAAGATACTCTCCCTTGACTCGATTAAAAAGCTCTAACTTTATTTATCCGGTGACAAAACAGACTTCTAAAGCTGAAGAATGGTTTTCTCTTTTTGTGTTGTAGAGGAATGACATTGCCATGGCAATTACAAAGTTTGATCAGTTTGACTTTCTTATTGATATTGTTCCAAGAGATGAACTGAAGCCTCCAAAGCGGCAGGTGAGACATAAAAATGATTGCCTTATTGTCTGTCCTTTCCTTGGTGTGATTTCAGTCGCTAATTAAGAGAGAGTTGATAAAGCAATACAGAATCAGATTTAAACATGAGGTTTGTGCCTCTCTCTCTCTCATGTTTATTTACAGTAGTTTTCAGGTTCTTAATTTTTTTTATGGAAATAGAGCTTGAGTGGAGACTTACAGAAGTCTGACTTGGGGATTTACCTAAGTGACAAATACATGACTAAATAGGTCTGATACCAAATGTCACCCACATTAAAAATTTAACTTTAAAAAGTGTGCTGAGTCTGCATCCTTTGACTTGTAAAGGGAGAAACAGGCTTCTTTGCTTAGAAGTACCACCCCCTGCATCCTTTGGGGCAGTCATTGCTACTGTAAACATCCTTGACTGGAAGCTGTAAGGTGTTAGAAGGAGCTTTCAGTCGGATGTTTACAGCAGCAGGCTGCTGCGGTCATCTGAGCACAAGATCTTTGAAACTTAACAGGCTTGTGTTTTACAAGGCACTTGTTTCCCTCCATGTTTGAGACGGTGCTGAAAATGCAGTGAGGTGGGGTTGAAGCTCAGTCTTGCAGCTTCAAATGCACGAAGAAACAGATTCAGCTCCTGGTAGACTAATTTATCTCCTTCACCTAAAAGGTGTTTTGCTGCTAAAAGTTCACCAGTTCAGTAATTGCTTATCTCTCTTTGTTACGAGTTGCCTGGTAGGTAAAATGGCTGGGCTACCATCAGTACACCTCTGCTAGGGAACAGCTCCACTCGGACAGTGCTGCACCTTGTTCAGCAACTCCTGGAATCGTTGCCCATGACTCAACTGGAGCAATTTCTTCTCTGAACAGTAAATTTCAGTAGTTTATAACAACTTATAGCTATTCCTTCAACTGGTTTTCTGATACTTTTGAAGGTTTGCAGTGTGTTAGCCTTTGAAAAAATCCAAGGTGGTCCTTAAAACAGCTTCTCTAGTGAGTGCTGCTGGAGAGGCTGGCATACTTCAAAACATCCTTCTGGCAGGTGTTTTACTTGGAAGTTTTTCTTTGACTTTGTTTTTTGTATTCCAGTATAAATCTGGGTAACATGCAAAAAGATACCTGCTTTGAGTGTAGAGACCAGCGGTTCCATTGTCTTTTTGGACTTGACTTTTTGTCTTCAAGTCCTCGTGGTGCTACTGAAGTGATGGCCAAAGGGAGGAAATACACGCTTCATCCTTTCTGATGATGTCCTGAGTTGAGTTTAACCTCGCATTCTGATTTCCAGAAGCAGCGTGACTTTCTAGTAAATGAGGAAAATACCTTTCCTTGTCACAATATATGCAGGAGAGTCCATCCTACTGCTGCAGTCAGCTATGGTTAAAATTAGCAGCATCCCAGGGCTTCGTTACAGGTGTGCTGGGAACTCTGTGTTCTGTACACATGGTGAGCGTCACTTGTGGGAGCGTGGCACAGCTCCTTCCATTCCTTCACTGAGTTCCCTGCTTTATCCCTGCAGCAGTGCAGCAGAGATGATTTATCCAAAGATCATTAGTTCAGTGTTAAATAAAAAGCCAGAGCAGCAGCCTGCACAGCCGCTCTCGATGCTTTGCTTAACTGTGGGAAGGAAAACCGACATTTCGGTTTGTTCAGCTTGATAAGCTGAAACGAGTTGGCTGCAGCCTGAAGTAACGCAGGTTAATTCTGGCATTTACAAGTTCAGTTATTTTTCTTTTAGGTGCCTCATTCAGTTATTCTACTTTGTGGTGCTATTTTTAGACACTCCATGTTTGGGAGGGAGAACATCGCCCATATCTTTTCCTTGCTGGAGCCTTTTGATTCACATCAGAATGTTTTGATTACAGAACATTCAAGTTCTATAATCAAATGAATGCCTGAAGCATTTTAATAGTGTGTTAGATGCATATGGGTTGCTAGGTTAATGTGTCTTGATGCATCACACCAGAGCTGTGTCTTTTGGATTGCACAGCATCAGCAGTGAAACCCTGTCGGTTTTGGTTTGAAGTAGGCTTTAGAGATCTGTCTCTCACCGATATATCCACTGCCTGTGAACACTGCTGAATCACTAGAAATACTTCTTATGGCAAGAGAAGTTTAATGGAGAAATAGCTGCCCGATAAGAATGTAGGTTAGGACTTTGCAGTGGAAAACACTCCTTTGATTCAACAGTGTTGAAAAGTGGCTGCCTGTAGGCTGACAGCCTGCACTTTTTGGCTGGGGGTACAATCTGTATTTTATCTCCACCACGGAAAAGACTGTTTGACAAGTTAGTGTTGGTTACGTGGAAGAGCTGGGAATGAAACCGTGACTGTTATGTTGCTCTGGTAACTAAAGCTATGGCTTGAAAATAAAAGATGGCAAACGATGTGATATAACCTAGTTCAAGCAGATTTGGATTTAAAGCCATTTTTGCCTGTAGCAAATGCAACTTAACCTGGAATAGATACTTACAGAAGTACTCAGTTGCCTTAATTGTTTCAGGATTCGGCTAGGAATTGAGGATTGGAGTGCTCTAGAAATAACATATCTAAGGACTGGGCTTTACAGAAACAGCCACAGCTCTTCTATGTGTGTGGTTCTGTGATTCTATGTCCTGTTGAATATATATTTTAAATTTGTTATTAATCCCTCCTCCAAAGGATTTGATGAACTGAGTAGGAATAATCGGTGAACTACCATGTGTAGGAAGTATTGTAGGTATTTGATTGCAGCGGTTTGCAGCACTGTGGGATAGTGCTAATGTTTGCTCTGAGAGCCAGGCTTGGAAGTCGCTTCTTGATTACAGCCAACTGTGAACAGCTTAATCTTTGCGGGGTGATTTTCTGGTGGGTTACTGAGAAACCTCCCAATAGTAAGTCTCGTCTTTAGTTGCTGTCCCTCTGTGAGGCTAGCATCTGAGCGAAGGGGCTCTCTTACTCCAGCCTGATGCCCATCTAGACAACATACATTGATCTTGTTTGATGTGAATTTTTCTTCTCCTGTTCAGTTGGATGCACTGAAGGTAGTCCATGAGCGAGCCTCATTTAATGCAGGGGAGTCAAGCAGACTTGTGTAAGTGAGAATCTACCATGTTGTAGCACGTGTAAACATCCTACACTCTCAGCTGTGAACTCGAGGTGGCTGGGAGAGGATTGTTTACGCCTTCTGCCATGGAGTGAACATCTGGTGAGCTGCATCTTCCGTAAGGTGCAAGATCCAACTGCTCCTCTGGGGAGCTTAAGAATTTTGATTCTTGAGTGTTAACGGCTTGCCACTTAACGTAATCTCTGAAAATCTAGTTCTTTGCCTAAAATATCATTAATCATAAGGGGCTTTTCTCTCCTAAAGACATGCTTAGATAAAACAAAACAGCAGTATTACAGCCTGTGCTTCTGACAGTGAGCTAGAGCAGAGCCTTTTGTTTCTTCACACTGTTGAGATATTCCTGCTACCAGCAGAATCAGGCTGTTAAGCCACGGTACCAGATGAAATTGTTATAATTCTGGAAAAACTGGAATTAAATAAATAAAGGCACAACAATATACATCAAGTCTGTGACTTTTATTCCCAGGGGTTTAACATTGGAGCTAGATTGAGATTTGTGTTGGGCACGTAGGCTAAGAGGGTTTTGTTGACAGATGAGGCTTTGTAAGTTTTCCTGGTGCATTTGCAATTCATTCTGTGTTAAGATAACAGGCAGTGATGGAATTTACTGATGAGGAGTTGCGTGGATTTCAGCTATGGTAATTTTACTCATTTGCTTCTCATAATAAGATCGGTGACTACATTATTATACACAGGGTATTGGAAATGTTTTTGATTTCCATATAGCTGAATAAATGAGGAAACCCGTTTTGATTTATCGCTTCAGATTTACTTAGTTAAACTGTTATGAACAAGGTATTAAAGATACTTTCCCATGGAGCATGCTTATGGGGGGGGATGTTTCAGCTGTGCTCGGGGTGTTTGGATGCTGATCTGTTCCCTCCCCGTTTACCTGTCTTTTACCTGTGCTGCAGGAAGAGGTGCGTCAGGCTGTGACCCCAGCTGAGCCTGTACAGTATTATTTCACACTTGCTCAGCAGCCTGCTGCAGTGCAGGTTCAGGGGCAGCAGCAAGGACAACAGACCACCACGTCTACAACTACTATCCAGCCAGGACAGATCATCATCGCCCAGCCTCAGCAAGGGCAGGTGAGCGGTGAGCAGCGTTCAGGGGCTTTGCAGTTCAGTGGAGCCAGTGAAACCCTCAACTCGCCCGTGTGTAATGTATCGTAGTATCCTGTTCTCACTGCTCAGAACAGGCAATGGCAATATAGAAATGTGTTTTCTGGTCATGACCAGGTGTTCAGATACCTTAGTAACAAGGGTTGTCGAGGTCCTGGGTTCCCTTCATGGTGATTTAAGCATCAACAAGTAACAGCGGGCCTAGGAAGCAGTCTGTCAATTACTATCTTGTGGCTGTTTCACCTGTGTTCAGTCCTTGCTCGGTCCTTATTCCTGTTTTGAACGCAGAGCACCCCCGTGACGATGCAGGTTGGAGAAGGCCAGCAGGTACAGATAGTGCAGGCCCAGCCGCAAGGACAGACCCAGCAGGCTCAGAGTGGAACTGGGCAGACCATGCAAGTCATGCAGCAGATCATCACCAATACAGGAGAAATCCAGCAAATACCGGTAAGACTTTACCAGTAGAAATGTGTAAGAGTCTTGTGAGCAAACTGTCCGCTGGTGTTCTGGCATGAGGCTGTATATGTATGCTTTTTTAACTGTAAGAGGAAGTTTGGGTTGAGTGGTGTGTTTCCTGCACTTAGAGAGGAAAACTAACCAGGTGTGACATGAAGGAGGAAATAAATCTAACCCATCTAGTGTTAGATTGCTCATTGCCCACCCCTAACACTTTCCCCTGAGTGAAATAGTTACGATTAGGAAGCAATAAATAAAGCATTTCCTGGACAAACCTTAGTTCTTTACTACAGCATGGTTTCAATAAAGCATAATGTAACTTCTTTTGCCTTTACTTGGTTCTGCCTCTGCAATCTGAAGTCATGACCTGGCAGACTGAGTGGGAAGGGTGCCATCTATGAGTTATTAATAAACTTTTACGTTATAAGAAATATTTCTACAAAATACTTTGAGCTGGTTGGAGGAATGGCTTTGCGGAACCAGAAGGTACCTCCTCGCTTTCACATCAATATAGACCTGCTGTGGCCTTAAGAATGGGATTTTGAGTACCCGGCATCAGCAGTAACGTTCTGGCATGTGTCCTAGGTAAACACGTGGGTCAAAAAAATGTCACCTTCCC
>NW_008795919.1:2652964-2659218 GCF_000699145.1 Aptenodytes forsteri
AAAATCGGTGAAAAAAAAAATCACCCCCCCCCCCCCCCCCCCCCCGGTAACTTACAATCACAACAACGCTGGGTCTTTTGGTTCCCATCTGGAAAATTTCACACCTCTTAAAGAGAAAAAAAAAATCTGTCCAGTTCTGTGTACTTAACCAGCAACCCAGAGGTCAGACCAAGTGACGAAGACAAGCATTTCACTTCATCTTTGATTTCTGTTATTAAGTGTCCCCACAGCTGTGGCAAAACTGATCTTTCACACAAGTTTTGCTTTTCAAGATTTGCTAAGCTTCCCTCTATACGTCTGGCAAATGTTCGTGCTTTGACATAGCATCTTGAAAAAGGTTTGGATTGTGGGTGTTGCCAGATTTTTCCAATTCACTTCCCAATTCTTTTCATCTCTTAAGTCTTCAGCTGATTCTTACTGCTTGGCTTAAGGTGTTGGTCAGAAAGGAAGTGAATTGCTTGTCAAATACGGTGTTTTACTACAAGCAACCTTTTTTCTTCTCTGCATTCTCCACTACCTTTCTTTTACATTCTCTTTTTTTTTTTCTTCCTTTCCTTACAAAAGTCTCTCCAACATACTTGTTCTTCAAAGCATTTTCCCTTCCTTTCCTTACAAAAGTTTCTCCAACATACTTGTTCTTCAAAGCATTTTGGAAGGAGATCTCCGCCTCCAGCCTCAGTGAATCCATTACAACAGTACTGAAAGTTGCAGCATCCTCCTTTGGTTCAGCAATAAAAGAACAGTTCAGACTTGTTTTCCAATTGTCTCCAGTGAATGCTGTAACTTCCTACAAGAAGAGGGCTCAGAGATCTGCTAGGAGAAAGAATTCTTTATAAAGTAGCTGTGAGGGGGCCATAACCTTCTGCAGAAAGTACTGTTCTCCACCTAGGTGGATCCTGTTGCAAGTGGTCCCGTGTTCTAGGAGTGTGAGACTGGAGGCTTTTTAATTAGTGTCTGGTTTTGGCCGAGCATGTGCTTCTACCTTCCTCTTGCCTGGGAGCGTCTAAGAACAGGTGGCTGTGACTGGTCCTCAGAAGCTTCTTATGCTGCAGATGTAAGACAGAAACTGCCAAGTGCCAGAGTGTGGTATCTTTTGTCTTTGGGAGCAGTTGGGTCTCTAACAAGTGTAAGACTGCAAAACAGAGCAACCTAGGAGCAGCGTTTTAATGAAATAGTCACAATTCGCACTTCTGTATCTAGAAGAGATCCTGGTTTGACTGTAATTAAGAGGATTCTTCTTAATCACAGTGTGTTGAAGAATCACAGTTCGTGCTGAAGGAACTTGCTCACTTTCAGCAAGTGAAGTAAAATAGAACATGGAGCCATGCACTCGCTGCAAGAGCTTTTTAGTGCCCTAACCTGGAAAGCCCTTTTTGTTTGGTGTCACAGAACTTACAGTCCTTGGTCTCTTCAGTGCTGCTGTCTGTTCTGCTCTCTTTCTGCTGTGCTTTTATTATTTTTCCGTTGAGTTTTCCTTCTCTCTTGATATAGTTAGTGCTGTTTTCTGATAGTTCTTTTTCACTCTGGTATCTGTTAGGGTTCAGCAGAGAATCTTTCATAACGCAAATACGACAGTTTGAAACACTCTTATAAAACTGGTAGTGCCTCTGGCGATTGCAGGAGTGTTGAGAGAATCTTGCGAACGTTCTCTGCTGCTTTTCCACGTGCTCCTGATGCTGTGTACACTTCTCTACTCCGATTTACTGTTAATATTCTAGGACCACGGGTTGCCTGTGGAAAGGTGACTTTTATTTTTTATAAACTGAAAAACTGGAAGGAAGTGTATACATCAATTAAATGGTAATTATTTGTTTGTCTGCATTAATTTTGTGTTAAATTTAATCTGTGTCTTAGCTAGGCCTCACAGGCCAGGTTCTTTGGAGCTTACTCTCATTTCTGGAAGAACGCTCTTTCTAAATTGCTTTCACCCATTCAGTTAGTAGTGTAGTTAAAATCAAAGCAGGAAGCCTCCAGTGTGGAAAACATGATCTGCCGGCAGATCTCAGTGCAGGAACAAATTCTTTATTGAAATGTTTATGCTCTTGTGGAGTTTATTTGCTCTTGAAATAATACTGGAGCTTTTAGATACAGCTGGTGAAGTCAGCGGCACTTGTGTAAATGCCAAGACCATGTTCTAGGCACTTGAACCTTTGTCAGTGAGCAGTTTTTAAAGTATTTCGTATGTCCTTCTTTCCCCTTCTCAAAAAGAAGAAAACTCAAAACATTTTTTTTGTATATAATTAACCTTAAGACTGTGAATCTAAATGTTCTAAAGTTAAATAATAGAAAATGAAAAATTCAACAGTAGTATCAATCATACCGTGCCCTTTTAGTGTCTCTCAGATGTGTATTAGCAGTATTAGCTGTTTATATCGTAGGTTACGATGATGACGTTGTCTTCGTATCCCACACCCCCAAGCATCTAACCTTGCAAGATCAGGGTTGTAGGAAATAAATTTGTGTTTGAATGTTATACACGAAGTATTGACACAGAAAGTATCGGCCTTTGCCAGGTGGGAATTGACACGTATTGGCAGAGAGTTGCATTAAAAGCTTCCAAATGTTACCTTGCAGTATTCCTGGGTTTTGTCATCTCTGCTGTCTTTATGTGAAAATTTCCCATATATTCTTTTATATTTTTTGGCAGGATATAATAGGAGTGTCATTATGTGCAGCTAGCTCATAACAATTTTCTTCATGTGAAATGATACATCAAAGTAGTAACTCGATTCTCGTAACCAGAAAGAAAAATAAGTGTTCTCAAAGCTCTCTGAAATTTAGCAATTAATATGCTTGAGCTACTAACTGACCACTCCCGTTCTGGAGAAAGAAGTAATGTTGTGCTTCCTCGGGGTTTTACTTCAAGAACCTGCAGGAGTTCTGTGGACTTGCTCTTGCTTTGGCAGGGTCTGTGATAGTTACTCATCTCAACCGGTAATCAACTGAAGCTTCCCGGTGTCATCTATTACTCTGGCTTGTGTTGTGGAAACAAGAAGGCAAGTTTGTGTGTTTCAGGTTACACAGTTATCTGTTTAATTTTCTTTCCCTGCCCCCTCCGCTTGTCTCCAGGTTCAGTTGAATGCTGGCCAGCTGCAGTATATCCGCTTAGCCCAACCTGTGTCAGGCACCCAGGTAGTCCAGGGGCAGATCCAGACGCTTGCAACCAATGCACAGCAGGTATGCACTGTAACAGCAGGGCTGACATGAACCGGTAAAGTGTTGTTCCCTAGCTCCTGAAACTGCAAATTCCAGTTGAATTTACCAACTCTTGGGCTAGGATTCCTGCATTTCTTTTCTTCCTGTTACTTTCATCAGAATAATAAAGCAAGGAGCGTAGCGGAAGCCTCCTTTACCTATACGTGAAAGGTGCATGCATATATGTGTGTGTGTGTGTCTCACTGTATAAAGCTCATGCTGCTTCTGAGCTGACTGCAGGTAAAACTTCAGTTCATCAGCCTTCTCTTTACTTCTGCTCCTTCTGGCTGGGTGAGGGAGGAGCAGCCGTGCAACCTCTCAGGAAAGCTGTTGCAGAGGTGAAAACATCAAGACCAGCGTTGCTGCCAGCAGGTTGTCTCATGTTCTTGTTGAGACTGGTCGCTAAGGGATTCTTCTCTGCCTTCAGAGGATAGGAAGGCTGCTGCTTTTCTGTGATCCTGGAGGCCGCATTCTCCTCACGAAAGTCAGGGAGGACATGCTTGTGTTTTTGGTTTGGAACGGCTGAATCCCATGTCCTTTGTTCTTGACTTGCGGTTAGCACCAGCATGACTGCGGGCTGGCGGCGTAAGCCGTGTCTTACCACATGGTGGGGTAACGGAGTTTGAGAGAGTCTAAAAGCTCTTGAAAGGCAGCAGCAGAATATTGTTAGTGGGGTTCTGACCCTCTCCAGAGTGCTGTCGGTGATCATCCTCCCCTTACCCTTGTAGATAACGCAGACAGAAGTCCAGCAGGGACAGCAGCAGTTCAGCCAGTTCACGGACGGACAGGTAAGGGCTTGGACTTTGGTGGTGCTACATCCCTTTGAAGTCAAGGGCTAGAAAGACCGTCTTAAAGTCTGCATGTTCTAGCAAATCTGCTCCTCCCGATAAAACGCTGCTAGGGCTACCAAACCTTAACCAGGAGCAGGATGAGTGGATGTTGTGCTGCTTTTAATTCAGGTGGATTCTTTGTGTTCTGCTGCGCTCGCTCCAAATTAATCCAGCCCCTTGCACTCTGGGTGGGATCTGTTTTAGCTCTAACCAGTTTAGGAATAAAGGTCTTAACATCTAGCTGTTGGCTGTTGCGTAGGTAGCCTGAGCTCAGTTTGGGCATCAGAAATTCACAGAATTACTTGGTTACGATTTAGCAACAAATGTCTAGCGGCAATTCGGGCTCTGCTTTTGGGACAGATTTTATTTGGACCTGAGAGTTGCTGTTAATACCAGCACTAAACGCGTAGGGTTAATGCACGGCGTTGTGCTTAGAGGGAGCTGGTGCTGAGCGTGATGAGAACTGACAGTCGTTTCTTTCCCCTTCTTCTGTCTCTGCCAGCAACTTTATCAGATCCAGCAAGTGACCATGCCTGCGGGCCAGGACATCACCCAGCCCATGTTCATTCAGTCTACCAACCAAACCTCAGACGGGCAAGCCACACAAGTGACGGGGGACTGAACGGGGACGTTGTAGCAAGTCGTCTCTCTGCGTGGAAACGAACACGTACCAGCTTGACGTTTGCCATACCAACCTGGTCTGATGAATACATCTGCTTCTGTGTATCTGTACTTGATATTAAGCCTATAGTAGGCTGCAATCTCCGGTGCACTATACACCTTCCTCTGGTGGGTATGAGAGAATATCCAACAGACACTGACAAGAATGCAATATTTTTATTTTTATTTTTAGAAATCGGTATTTCCGTGTATTCAGCTGCTTGTTCAGACGCATAAAACTGAAAGAGAACTAATCAAAAGGAATTTGTAGCATCTTACTGAACAATGTGTAAAACGTTTTATCTAGTAAAATTATTAAAGGGTACTGCATCTGGTTTGTTGTAAGAGCTTTATTCCTGGTATTCTGTTTGTATTTTTTTCTCTGAATAGAGCTAGATTCAGTTCTCCCATCTCAATGGTTTATTAGGAGTGTATGGAGGGAGTGTGTGTGTGTGTGTGTTAGATTTTTCCTCTCCTTCCTCCTTTTTTGGTAAGCCAGAGCATTGGCTATATGCAGCTCAAGGGTAGGGAGTAGGGGAGGAGTAATTAAAGTGAAAACAAAAAAAACATTCCTTGTATTATGACTGTATCTTCTAAGGGCAAAAGGTTCTTTAATTTGGCCTGGTTTATTCCAGAAACACTAATGGAAATCTGGACAAACCCCAGCCCTGCTGTTAACTGTTGTACTAGCTTCAGTCGATGCATGTAATATAAGCTTCATAAAATGAAATAAATTTCCTTTATAAGATAATGCGTGTGCTTTCTTTGCGATCCAATGCCCAGTCTCAACCTGCCAAGCAAAGAGCATCCTGAATCCCTGAAAAATTATTACACCTGAAGTAGTGAAACTACCAACGGGGCTTAAGGGTGGCCTGGAGAAGGGGTTGGACGAGTGACATGAGTGGTGAGACTGGAGGTCTGTGGATGCCTGCCCCGCCAAGGGGCTCTCCACCCCCATGTCGTACAGCGATTAATTCCCCAGAGCGCGGCCCTCCGACTGTGGGTACCAAGGCTGCACCGCCTCTCCCGGCAGCTTCTGCGTCCAGGATCCAGCTGAGCCCGCGGGGAGGAGTTTGGGGCAGGTTTGAGCGAACTCCAGAGGTCGGGTTTAACTGAACGTGCTGCAAGGATCCTGGCAGCCAGAGGCCGAGTTTAGGTCTTAGCTAAAAGTGGGGTGCGGGTTTATAACCGAGGACCTTTGTGTGTCCGACGTCAAGCAGTTTGACATAGTTGGCACCTTGTCCAGGAGAGGCTCCGCGGCTTTGTGCAGTGCTTGGCAGAGCCGGGGGACAGTGCCAGCGCTGCCGCTTGTTTTTTCACTGGCAGAAGCGCCAAGTTTGCCACGGTTTTGCAATGAGGGGCTGGCTGCTCCCGCGTGTCGCACGTAACCCGGTGCCCGGGCGCAGGCTGCTTAGCCTGGTGCGAGTGCTTTCCCTGGCAGCGCCCAGCCCGGCTGGGTGGGACGCGGGGCGAGAAGCGCCCTGGTGCGGGTGCCTGCCTTGCCCTGCCCGTGTGAGAACGGCGGGGAGTAGCTGCTGCTGGGGAAGGAAAACTCCACTTCCGCCATTG
>NW_008795919.1:2659749-2661691 GCF_000699145.1 Aptenodytes forsteri
CCACAGCAAAGGTGCCGTGGCCGGGCTGGTGCTTCCCACCGGCCCCCCGCGCCGCAGCGAGAAGAGCTGGGTTGCCTCCCAAGCAGCTCTGTTGGCAAAGCATCCTTTTTGCTTATGGCAGGGGGCAGGGCCGGGGGCAGAGCCGGGGAATCGGCTCCTAAGGACGGAGAGAGACGTGTGGCTCCTGGAAGGGGGAGCCGGGCCGCCGGAGCAGGCAGCTGCCTTGCCTTCCCAGCTGCTGGCAGAGGCAGCAAGCGAGGCCCTTCCGAAGGAAAGCTCTTTACCCAAAGCAGTTGCGCTTGCTTGAAATAGTTTAAATTTGAATGGGAATAAATTGCTTAAAGGACAGAAAATGGGAGTGACACGCTGCTCCTGAAAGGAGAGTAGTTTCCAGCGAAAGCCGGGGATGCTGGTTTCCACGGGCCCAGTATCGTCTCGATGGTCGCCCAAAGTCTCATCTCATCCAGGAGTGTGGGAACTTAACGGACAGCTAATGCTGAAGCTGAGCATGTTAATATTTAGCTCATAATGGAGATAAGACTTCAGAGGAATGCCCTAGCTGACTTGAACAGGAAAGGTATTTTGAAGAGAGCTGACATCGTTTGTCTGCCACAGGTACTATAAACCTCAGGCATTAATAAGAGCCAAATCTTCCATATAAGGACACGCGCCTTCGTTTGATCTTCCGAGGCAGCGTGATGACAAGCTGAGCGGCGTGGGGCGATGCAGAAGGAAACACACGTTACCCGAGAGGCTCAGCGAGCTGCGGCACCCCTGGGGAGGGACGCCGGAACCTCTGCGGGCAGCTCGGCAAGCGCGACCAGGCTGTGCAGCAAGTGCTGTGGGTGACAATGTATGAAGGTGGCAGAAGTAATCACACCTGCAGGGACCCGGGGGATGAAAGCCGATGAGGAAGCAGTGCTTTCCTCCCAAGGAGCGGTTTGAGTTTCCGTTTCTCCTCGGGGGTGATGAGCTAAGCACAACCCCCGTGCGGGCAAGCGCCGGCCGCTGGTGCTCGGGAACTGGCATGCTCGGTTTACTGCGGGGTTTGCTGCTGACTGCTGCCCTTCCCTGGGGCTGCTGCGTCCGGCCACCCTCTTCCAAGGAAAAACTCGCTGCAGTGAAGGTCACGCTGCCGCCGTGGGGACCGGGAGCCCCGAGAGCCACCAGGTGCGAAAGCCACCGGGCACGTAGGGAAAAGTGCTCAGGTGAAGCTGCCCCACACGCAGCCTCTCCCGGCGCGGGCTCTGGGTTCACCACCTGCAGTGAGCGTCGGCAAACCCTGTTTCCTCGGGGAGCGGCGCTGGCTATTCTCTGCTGCCACTGCTGTGGGACTCTCCTCCATCTTCACAGGGACCCGACGCTGCTGGAGGGATTCAGCTGTGAACCGTCCCGAGGCTGCCGAGCCAGCGCCAGAGAGCCCAGGGGTGCAAAGCTCTCTTGAAGTCCTTGTCCGTTCTTCCTTCCTCGCCTTCAGAGCTGGGAAAAGGAGCCGGGTCCCTGACCCGTCCCACTCCCCGCACAGGCAGCGTTGTGGCAGAGCAGGGTGGAAGCGTCCCTGTTCCTCCCGCGAGGCTGCTCTGGGACGCGCCCCAGCTCCCAGCAATGCTGGCGTCGCTCCGAGCTCGGGGTCAGGACAGGCGAGCACTGACATGGCCCCACAGCAGCGCTGGGACCCGGGCTGGGGCTTTGCCCTGACTTTGGGGCAGTGCAGGCCCCCGGCCCCCAGCCCGGAGGGGTCCCCATCCCACGCCTGGCGGCAGGAGGGAGGGAGCCCTCTGAAGCGAGGCCGGGGCGTCCCAGCTGCTTGTTTGTCAGAGCGTGTGCGAGCAGCGAAGCCAGGAGCTAATTGCCCTGGGCCAAGGCCAAGCCGTCAGCAGAAGCAGGTGCTCTGCAGCTCTCCCCGCGCCGCTGCCGCCGCTGCCAGGTGCCCCCCGTTCCC
>NW_008795919.1:2662508-2665331 GCF_000699145.1 Aptenodytes forsteri
GCGGTCTGGGGCTTTGCCCTGACTTTGGGGCAGTGCAGGCCCCCAGCCCCCAGCCCGGAGGGGTCCCCATCCCACGCCTGGCGGCAGGAGGGAGGGAGCCCTCTGAAGCGAGGCCGGGGCGTCCCAGCTGCTTGTTTGTCAGAGCGTGTGCGAGCAGCGAAGCCAGGAGCTAATTGCCCTGGGCCAAGGCCAAGCCGTCAGCAGAAGCAGGTGCTCTGCAGCTCTCCCCGCGCCGCTGCCGCCGCTGCCAGCTGTCCCCAGTGCTCGCCCAGCTCCCGGGGCAATGCCAGCCCTGGGTCCCCTGAGGCCACCTGCCCCCAGCTCTGCCTGTCCCGGTCACCGAGCGCCAAATCAGGCTCCCTCGTGCAGAGGGGGCTGGTTGCGTCCTGCCCTCCATGATGCCGCCCCAGCTCTGCCCAGGACTCCCCAGCATCCCCCTATCCAGGGAGCCAGGCTGGGACTTCGCGGGGGTCCCCATGCCCAGCCAAGGAGTCCCGGCTCCCCCCGGTCCTGCCTGCCCCTCTCCCCAGCCCGCAGCCCTGCAGCTGCATACCAGGGCTGCAAAACTTACTGGAAATCCTGTAGATGCAAATCCTGGCCTCCCGTCCGTGCCAGGAACTTGAGCTGCAATCCCAAGAGGGCAGCAGGCTCCAAGCACACAGGCCTCCCCGCTCATCATCACCCAGCCTCGGAAATCCTCTTTAAAGTTTCATCAGGGCCGGAGGACGCGAGCGGCTCTGTGGGACTCCCATGGCCGGGGGGCGAAGCCGGCAGAGCCCGGGACGGCTTCCCGAAACCTCTGCTGGATGGATGGGTCAGTACCGTGTTGATTCAGACTCCCTGGCTCCATCCCAAAACCTCCCAGCTCCAGGATCGATGGAGGGTCCCAGGGTCTGGGCAGGTGACAAGGTGCGGGTGGGAACTGGCCCTTCCCCGCATGCGGTGACCCACAGCACCAGCTCAGCGCCAGCTCCGTGTCCCCATTAACCCGCCCTGGGGTGCTCAGCCCAGACGGGAGCGACTGGTGTCGCTGGCCCCGGATGGCTGCACCTGCAACCTTGCAAAGTTTCATTTGCTACCAGGGGGCTGCTCGGGGTCTAACCTGCAAAAGCAAAACTGCAGGAGGCCAGAAAGCGACAGTAATGGAGAGGGTGGCTGGTGGGTGGTGGTAGCATACCTTCTCCCCTAATTTATTAGCAGCTTGCTGATTCCAGCAAACAATTTACAGAAGTGATGTCTTTGTTTAAAAAAAACCAGCAGTCCTTCACCACTTACAAACACAGCTCTGCCGAGGCTTCCCTGGCAAGCCTGGGACATCAGCCTGGATATTCCCCATCCAGTTGCAAAGCAGCAGCAGGAATAAAACAACTCCCCACCTCCCCCGACTCCTCTCAAGCAAGCGCCCACCTTGGCCGAAGTCCTTTCCAGGTCACCTTAACTCTGCCCCCTCCACAGCCCGGAGGCTTTAATCAATCGCCAGGTGAAACCTAAACCTTGCGACCGAGGGGAATACGCTGAACCAAACGGCAGCCGGATGAAGGTCAGGGTGCTCCCGCCACGGCGGCTCGGCTGCGGGGAGTGTCTGCCGGGGGGGCGAGACGTGCTGGGGGGACCCTGTGAGCAGCTGGGGCCACGCTCCAGGGGCTGTGTCCCCTTGGGGAGCACGTTCAGAGGGGGCTGCAGGGGTTAGGGCTGGAGGGGAGCGCGGAGAAGACACCACGGATTCACTGGGGAGAATTTGGTTTGGATTTACAGGATTTCAGCCTCCACGGACATGGCTCTCGTCCCCATCTCGCTGCCGTGGAGTTTGCGTGGCGGCGGGAGGGAGAGGCATCCTTGGAGGGGGGGGTTTGCAGGCTGGCTCCTGGGGTGGGTTTTACCAGCACCATTTCCCCCGTGCCCGAGTAAATAAAATTGTCTATTTATTGTGCATGTTTCCTGAGACCTACCAAATACCGCAGTGCTCACGAGGGCCCGCACGGGTGCCAGGATCTCCAACTGCCACGTTAAATAATTCACTGACCAAAGCCTTTAACTTGCTCTCCTCTCCAGGAGCACAGGCCCTGGGCACCCGTGCTGGGCAGGGGGGGACCTGGCTGCTGCAAAGTTGCAGAGAGCGTGTGGTTACAGGTGGGATGGGGCACCTCTGACCCCGGCTTGCGTGGAAAGGGGATTACCAGCAGCGTGCCTCAGTTTCCTGATCTGTTAGTGGGAGGTTGTGTGGAGCCAAGGGGAATAAGGTGGAAGAGCTAAGAGCTGTGGGTGTTGGCTAGGAAATACACTTGGACCCAGGCTCAAAGCTGGGTCTGCAGAGGACGGATAGGTATGGGTGTGGGTGAGCTGTGCCTGCTGCAGGGACCCTGGGGGGAACGGGCTCCGGCAGGGCTCCTGGCCTGGGAGGGGGAGGACGAGGATGTGCCCTTCCCTTCCCAAGCAACGTGAAGTCTCTTCGTAGGTATTCGGTGTCCCTCTAAACCTCGGTGCCTCCAGCAATTCCTGGACCTAGAGCAAAGGAGAGGAAGGGGGGATGCCCTGGGCCGGGGTGCTCGCTGCCAGATGGCCTGGGAGGTTTGATGCTGGCTGGCTTGGGAAGCTCGTGCCTGGGATGCTCCATGCCTGGTGGCCAGGGACACTCGCTCCAGAGACGCTCCCTCCAGAGATGCTCGACACCGTGTGGTTTGGGAGGCTCACTCCCAGGATGCTCCACACCCCGCGGTTTGGGATGCTCGCTCGCGGGGACGCTCCACACCCCGCGGCCGGGGCACTCTGTGCCCGGTGCTGCGGAGTCCCCAGGGACCTCGCGGGGAAAAGTCCCCCCAGCCG
>NW_008795919.1:2665817-2672501 GCF_000699145.1 Aptenodytes forsteri
CTGAGTCCAGCGGCGGATTCGTGCCAGCAGCTCCGGTGCGAGGAGGCGAGCGCGTCCCCGGGGGATGGGACTTGGTCCCCGGGTGGCCCCGGTGCAGTGAGCCCCTTCCTGGTGGCACCTGCAACGGAGCCCGGGCCACTGTCCTGCCCTGCCACTGTCCCCTCGCTGTATGTCGCCCCGGCTGGGGTCTCCGAGCCCGTGGGGAGCCTCAAAGGCAGGAGCGACAGGGCAGGTCGGGATGGAACTGGGGACCCTGTCCCCTCGCATACCTGTAGCAGTGTCGGGACATAGTGCTGCACCCAGATGGGATGGGGGAAAGCAGGGAATAGGTGTTCTTGTCTCTGCTAAAGGCTGCAAGCCGGCAGCAGCTGCTGTACCCCGAGAGCTGTGCCCGTTCCTGGGTCCTGGCTGCTGTTGATCCCCAGCACTAAAACATCCCTCTCCAGAGACGGAGCCCGGGATGCTCCCAGGAGCACATCTGCTCCCTGCCCTGGCTCAACGCTGTTTCCCGGGCAGTGTGGTGCTGCTCCAGCTTTCCTCGCTGGACCTGGGCATCTATGGCTTTTACAAAGCAGAAGCTTCTCCGAGATGTGCGGGCTCAGCTCGGGGCCGAATAACAAATTCAGCCCCTTGGGGTTGTTTGCTCGGAGGGCTGTAACAGGGCTTGCAGAGCTGGGGTGCCCGTAACGCACCCGGAGGCTGCGGGGAGAGAGGGAGGCTCTGTGCTGGGCGGGTTATTCTGGCTACCCTGACCCAGGACCCCCGCTCTGCTCCGGCTGCACTGCCGGGACGCTGCCAGGACACCACTGCTCCCTACCCAGCTGTAGCCATGGGGAAAGAGGTGGTTTCCCCCTCTGCCTTGTGTGTGCCAGGTGTCTGCGCTGTGCCCCACGGCCCAGCTGGGCACAGACCCTCTCTGAGAGCACGAGCCAAAAAACTACCTCTCCCTCCGCTTCCAGGAGCAGTAACGCGGTGCTGAGTTGTTAGTGGGGGGGGGGCAAGCTGGAGCTCGTTAAGAGGCAGGAAAGTGGGTCTTGCCTAAGTTAGCACATTGAGATGGCAGGATGAATTTGTCACTGGATAAGAGGGCACCTGAGCTCCCTGGGGAGCCGGGAGAGGAGCCCGGGGCCCATTTGTAACGCCTGCCGACACCTCTGCAGTGTGCTTCGGCAAGAATACCTACGTTGCAAATACTGCCCTCGAAAGAGCTTTTCCTGCAAGGAATTAACAATGGCAGCCAAAACCTCCTGCTAGGGGAGGGGGATCAGACTTTTCTGTGTAGGTACTCGCTGGACTCTGGAAGAGAGATGCCCCTGCTCGTCTCATGGCCGAGATGTGTGTGCCCGAGTGTCCTCCACCAGTTCTTCCTCCTGACCTGCATGTGTTTTGCCCCAGAAACAACCGCATCGGACCAAGCAGCTCCCCTTGCAGAGCCCACCAAGCCCCAGGTCCCTCCTCTGCCACCCCAGCCATGCCCGGCCCCCAGCTCTTGGGAGATGGGCAAGACGTGCAGCAGTCGATAGCAGGAGCAAAACGTCTTAAGCATTTAGCGGGCTGGGGAGGGTTTGTGTCCATTTGCTCACTGAGTTTTACGGCTGAGGTACACTGCAGGGCAGTCAGTCCTGCCAGGGACCCCCCCGAAGCTTGCGGGAAGATGCCGCAGTGGGTGCAAGGTGTGGACGTCTGTTCCGTGAAGCCTTTCCTGTAAATATTGCTCCTTTCTGGCTTCTTCAAAGTTTTTTTTCTTCTCTCCCGCAGCAGATGGGAGCTGCTAAGCTGTTGCAGTGCTGGGTATTGAAGTTCTCGGGAATGGTTTGTGTGCCTCAATAGTTGAGGACTGGTTTTTAAATAAGAGGAGGAAGGTGTTACTCCCGCTTTGGGGGAGACCAGGGCACAGGGGAGATGGAGCCCATGGCCCAAGGTCACCCAAGGTCGGGGCAGTGCTGGTCACAGGACCTGTCCTCTGAGTCACGGCTGTGCGCTGCCTCCCCCTGAGCAGCCTGGCTCTGAGACAGGGCTGAAAACTGCTAAAATGGAAATACCCGCTGAGAAGCAAAGCGCTTCCCGCCCCTGAGCAGTTTAGTGTCTGGGAGCACGTAGCAAGGCTGAGCTGATACCATTTATTGGACAAGTTCAGTCTCTTTCTGTCGGCAAATTGATCCCGAATAGCTTCCCGTCCCCAGCGCCCGCTCTGGGCTGGGCTGGTGCTGCTCCACCTTGCAGGATGGTCTGGTGGCCGCACTGTCTCTGCAGCCCTCGAGCTGTGCCGGGCGCCTGCCTGCAGCCCTGCCCGACGGGCTGCGGGGGCTCGGAGCCACCACTGGGCTCTGTCGGGGCTTCGCAGCCCCTTGGAGCCCCCTGTGCTGGGTGTCCCCGTGGGTTCCTGTGCTCCAGCGTTTGCAGGAAGGGGACAGTGCAGAAGTGGGTGCTCGTGCAGGTGTAAAGCCGGGGCTGAGGTGCGTGGTGTTGGCCGGCTGACCCCATCCCCTCTAACCCTGTGCTGACCACGGCAGGACCGTGGAGGCATGCGCTTGGGCTTGGCCAGCTCACTGGCTTGCAAAGCTCTGCCTCGCCCTCTTGAAATGAGAATTTCTAGTCCTGGAGCTTACAGAGCAAATCTGGGAGTGTGACCAGAGCGTTAACTTAAAGGCTTTACAGCCAGAAGGCAAATAAAAACTTCCTTTTCCAATCTCCACCTCTTAAGCAAGCGGGAAGGCTGTTCTCATACCCAACTCGTGACTTTAGTTGTGTATGGCTGTCAGCGACTGCCCTGCTCCCGGGTAGAGCTGCCGCGGGCTTCTGCCCTTGGCACGGGCACCGCTGCCAGCCCAGCCCAGCTCAGAGGCTGCCCCCCTGCTCCTGGAGCTGCACCGGGGAGGTTTCCAGTTCAAGCTGTTCCTCCCCATCTGCCAGCCCCTGCACATGGCCAGTGGCTCTCAGTGCTGCTGCCCTGATGGAACGCGGGGTCTGGGAGCTCTTATCAATGGTTATGAAACTGCTGGGTGCACCAGAAGCTCAGCTCAGCACTCTTCCATTTCCTAGAGGAACGCTTTAATAAAGCATAGTTTGACCTGGAGCAAATTAGGGAAGACTGAGCCAGCAGGACCAGTAACAACCTGCAACCCCCTGCCTGAAACACCATCCCCCCCCCCCGTGCCGGGCCAGCTGGAGGCCTCCCCTGCCCGCTGCTCTTGGCAGCATCTCACCTGGGTACTGCTGAGTTGATGGGGTTTTATTTACCTTGTGAAAGTGTCGCTCTGTGCCTGGGGCAAGGAGGAGACAGGAGCGCAGAGCTCGGAGGGTGCCCATCCCTCAGGCATGTAGGGGGGCTGTCCCATGGTACCCCCACCCTTGCCGTGCGTTTGGTGCCATTGGGTCCCCATGTACGTCGGGGAGGCAGAGGGGTGGCAGCTCCCGGCAGAGCCCCGGGGCAATCCCAGCACTGGGTGAGCGATGCCAGGCGCGGGCTGTCCTCCACTTGGGGCTGGCCAGACTCCTCGGGGCCGTGGGAAATCCCCCGCTGGCTCGGGGCGGCGAGATGGTGGGGGTGTGATGGGCGCAGGGCAGCAGCTGGTGGGGCCCCCCCCCATGCACCGGCCAGTTCCTGGCCAGGGACCAGGCTGCTGACAGCCGGCCTCTCCCAGAGCTTCTCTGTGCTCAGTCCCTGTTGCAGAAGAGGGCTGCGGTGGGCAGGATGGGTCTGCCACCCCCGCTGCATCCTGGCCCTGCCGCAGGGTGGGCGGTTCTGCCATGCTCCCCTATCTCGCCGCATCCCTCCATCACCACTTGGCAAGCGGGAAAGCACTTTCCCCGCCATGCTGGGGATTGCTGCCGTGGTCGGTGCCTGCAGCAGCTCCAGCCCAAGCCCTTGCCAACCCACCCAGGGCTGTTCGATAGGCTGGAGCCCCAGAGGGTTTGCAGGGAAATTGTTTCATCCCCTGCTCGGTGCTGGCTCTCCGCTGCCTGCTTGGTAAAAACCTCTTGTATTAAGCTCCGGGGTTTTAACTTGCTGTCACTGACATCTCCCACAGCGGCTGGTGTGGTGGTTTCCTATCCGGCTGCTGCGCTTGCATGGCCAAAATAAAAGGGGCCGGGGAGGCTGTGCCCCGCTGCTGCCAGAGCTGTGCCCTTCGAGCAGGGGGCTCTGCTCCCGGGGCTGGCCCCGCTCACATTGCCCGGGCTTGAAACGGGAGCTGCGTTTGGGGGAAATGCCAACGGGAAGAGAAGCCGGCACAGCACTTTCCCCAGCCTGATGAGGTGTCACCGGGGCATAAAATTAAGTGACTTTGGCGCAACATGAAACTCTGCATTGATTTTTCTTCTCTTTTTTTTCCTTTCCCCTCTTGCCATTCCCATCCGCGACCCCCCAGCCCAGAGCAGGAGGTGTCAGTTTGGGTGCCCAAGGCTGGCCGGCCCCGATGGTAAGGACGGAGGGAAGCCCCACTGCCGGGGGGTGCAGAGGTGATGCTCGGCTGCCCTGGAGAGGCTTTGGTTATTTATCCCTCGAAGGAGCCACCCCTGGGGTGAGGGTCGGAGTGGGGCTGAGCGAGTGCCCAGACCTGGCCCCTCTGCCTGTGGGCACTGCTGCCCCCCATGCAACGTGTTTGGGGCCTCAGCCTGCTTCGCCTTCTCAGGGCCACTCATGTCCCTGTGCCCCAAAGGTCCCCGTCCGCTGGGGAGCCTCCAGGTGCTGGAGGGTGGGGACAGCCCCGATCCCTCTCCTGGGGTGCAAGGCCCATTGGGCACGGGAGGTGCATCTGAAAACACGCTGGTTTTCTTTTCCTCCCCTTAAGCCAGCTCCTTGCCAGATGATTCAAGAGTAAAACTATCTTGGCTGCTCCGTGTGAGCATCTTGGCACTGTCCGCAGGAGCCTTGTGACTGTGCTCCCCGTGGGGACGGCAGGGACGGCATGCTGGGGGGCAGTGGGTGACGCGGGGGTGCAGACATGAAGTGCAAGGGTGATGTGTGATGCCATCTGCAGGCTTTGGCTCCCGCTCGACGAAGCACAAAGGTGTTGGGGCCATCGGCTCCCATGCGGTGTGGGACGTCATCTGGAGCTGCTGCCGTGGGTGCTGCTGGGTCCCTGCTGTGGGTGCCACCAGGCTGCAGGAGGTGGCATGCAGCCCGCAAATGGGCTCCTCGTCCCAGCCCTGCTTGCAGCCTGTGTCAGGGCGCTGGAAACACCCCATCCTGTCTTACCCCCCTGGTACCCCCAGGTCTGGGGGCGAGGAGGGCTCTCGGAGCAGCACCTTTCCCCTCCCGGAGCTGATGACCGGGTCCGGGCCGGGCTCTGAGCATGTGCTGGGGTTTGCGGTGCCAGTGCTGCGGCTGGGCTGGCCGGCTCCTGGCTCCAGCTCCGGTTTCCCTGACCGTGGCGAAACGCTCGGTGCTTTTCTGCTTCTCTTCTCTGCGGCGCGGGCAGGAGCGTGGCGCGGAACGGACCCTGCCATGGTTACGGGCACAAACAGGCCCGCTACACGCCCGGTTATTTATATCCCCCGGAGCAGACAGGCCGCCTGCTCCACCTCTCCTAAAGGGCTGCTGGGGCGAGGGACGGGGGATTTATAAGACACGCTGTTTATACAGCTGCAGACGGTGCTCGGGGGGATGAATCTCGCAGGCTGGGGAGGCTGGAGAGCGAAGCACCGTCCCCATCCCTGTCTCCATCCCCGCCCGGAGCTGGGCTCGGGCAGTTTTGGCCCAAACAGCCATTTCCCGCGGTGGCACAGCCTGGGAGGGCAGCCCGGCTGGGCACCCAGCGCTGCTGCCCAGAACCGTGGGGACCTGGCAGTGTCGCAATGGGGCCAGGCTTGGCCGGGGAAGGGAGCCGTGCCGTTCGGCAGAGGCTGTTTGCTCGCTCGTCCCCTGGCTGAGCTGTTTATCCTACGGCGCGTGGTATTTTCCTTCCGCTGAGTTATTGCCGGGCTGTCAGCGCAAGCCTCCCTGACTCTGCCTGTGCTCCCGGCTCGGGGCTTCCTCACAGCGGGAGAGCGAAGCGGGGTCCGGGACAGCCCCGCTGGGGCATGGGGGTACAGCATCACCCCCTCCTTCCAAGCCTGGACACCGGCTGCTTGCTGGGGCTGTGGGACGCAGCCCGGCCAGGCTGTGCCGTCCCGCTGCACAGGCTCCGAGCATCGCGGTCCCATTGGCACTGGCTGCACCGGGGTGCCACGGTACAGCTTTGCCCAGGTTATACCAGGGTGCAGCCTGGGGTGTTTGGCCAGGCACTGGGTGCTGGCTGGTGCCCCCTTGCCCGGCGCTGCTCCTTGCTGGCCGGGGCCGACCTGGGGCTGACCTGGCCCCGCTTCCCCTGAGCTCAGCAGCTTTCCCGGCTCACCTGTTCCTCCGCCGGCACCGCGCTGCCGGTGTGGGCAGGAGCATATGGCAAAGTCCGCTCTAATGAAGATTAATGTGGGGAGATTCACCTTCTCCAACCTGGACCCCCTCCAGGTTTTAATTATTATTTTGGGGAGGAGCGTTCCTGTGGACAGGCTTTGCTCCTGCAGGGGTGAGAGCAGCCGGAGGGGTCCCGTCCCTGTGCCCAGGCTGCCGGCAACGTGTCCCCTCCCGCGCGGGGATGCATGCCGGCAGGGAGGTGTGCGGGCGGCAGCAGGAGCCCCTTGGGGAAGGGGCTGCCGGCTGGGGGGGGGGGGGGGGGGGGGGAGTTTTGGGGCTTGGCTGGG
>NW_008795919.1:2672576-2672999 GCF_000699145.1 Aptenodytes forsteri
GGCTGGAAATGGAAAGTTTATTGGGGAGAGCTGATGCACCGGCTCAGCAACAACAGCATCTGCTCCCTCCATCCCCCGGGACCCCGGCTAAGGGGAGCGGGGAGGCAGCGAGGCTCCTGCTGGGTCCTGCCCCCGCCATCTCTGCCCCATCCCTGCTTTCCCTGGCAGCACTCCTTTTTTTTCTGGCCCTGCTTGGTGGGTGGAAAGAGCGGTGAATTCGGGAGGGGGAGCGCACCGGCGGGGAGCCTGGCAGTGCTGGCACTGTGCGGCATTTGAGAAGAGCGGTGAATTCGGGAGGGGGAGCACACCGGCGGGGGGTCTGGCAGTGCTGGCACTGTGCGGCATTTGATGGAGAGATCGGCCGAGCCCTCGGTGCGGGGCAGAGCTGCTGAGAGCAGCACTTCTGCCCCAGAGGGCTGCCCC
>NW_008795919.1:2673009-2676809 GCF_000699145.1 Aptenodytes forsteri
GGCGGGCCAGCCGGTTCCTGGCTCGCCGAGCTGCCTTCAGGCATCTGACCCTTTCCCTAAGCCGCTTAGGCACAGCCGGGACAGGGCGTTTGCCCAGGCTTTACAAGTTAATTCCTAGCAGGTGATATGTTCCCAGAAAGTTTCTTTCCCAGCCAGCCCCGTGGGGCCTCTCATGCCCGTATCCTTCACCAAATCCTGTAGGATGCCGGGGGGGCTGGGCGGGAGGCATCCCCAACCCGGGGGGTGCAGGTTTCCATCACTGCTCCTCGTTGCTCACAGTGCTGCTGCGGGGATGGGTGACGAGCGGGGCTCCGGCTCGGTGCAAAGGCACCGTGACTCACCGCTGCCCGAGGCAGGGCCACCCGCAGCATGTCCCTGTGGGAGCAACGTGTGCCCAGGCGCCGGAGACCCCCCTCCCTGCTCCCCGGCCGGGGCGAGAGGCACAAATCTTTGCAGGCTGGAAGATTTCTGCCTTCTCTTCTGCTTTGTGCTTCGCTGCCCATGTAATTGCCTGCTAAATCCTGATTGTATAATCTTTATTGCTGATGATGCACAAAGCAGAAAGGCTCTGCCCTGGGCCGCTCAGCCAGGTCTTGTTTTGCTCCTCAGACCAAGTGCTGTGGCCAGGAGGCCAGCAGCCTGCTCCGTGCTCCCTGCCCGCGGCACCACTGCCCTCTGTGCTGGAGCGGGCAGGACGGGGGAACTGCTGTGCCCGGCTGTGCTGTCGGCTGCCGGAGGAGTTAACAGCAGAACTGCTGTGCCGGAGGAAAGGGGCTCGATTAATAATTCAGAGGGAGAAGGAACTGGCTCCAGCCTTCTGCCTTGCAGATGGGGAGTGCCTAGGAGAGGAGCATCGTCCTCTGCAGCGAGGGCAGGGCGGTGTCGAGGCTGCAACACCCCCGGCCCCTTCATTCCTGTAGCTGGCACGTGGTGTGTTGTCGCTCCAGCTCTCCCTTCTCCGTACTCTGGATCCAGCCCTTCTCCCGTTCCCTGGGGTTTCTCTGCCACCAGTCCCATCTCCAGTTTCCCCTTGTGGCGGTTTTGGGGAAGGGGACCTGCCTGTCCCCTTTAGGCTGTGTTTTGAGCTGGGTGCTACCCCCCTTGCCCCACTGTGGGCATGGGGCACTCAGCAGCACCCTCATGCCATGACCAGGTTTGCAGAGCCCCCAGCTCTACACGGCGCAAACTGTGGGTTCGGTGGGTGGGTGCGTGTGTCCCCGGGTCATGCTCAGCCTTGGGGGGGCCCGTGGTTCCCCCCACCCCAAGTGCTCAGTGTCTGCACTGGGTCCCCTTGGCCCGGGTGGTCCCGCAGAGGGCACAGAGCATCGTCCCCTCTCCCTGGCTGCCTCCCTGCCAGTGCTGGGGCAGGCGTGCGGGTTGGGTCTGGTTTCTGCCCTGGGCAGCCGGTTCGGCTCTAAAGCTCCACGTCAGCAACAAGAGGAGACAGGAAAGTACCCCCGAGCGGGTGTCAGGCAGCATCTCCTCAAGCCGAGCCCCCTGCACTCTCTGGAGCACCATTGATGGGTCCCACAGGCATTGCTCACCATGGGGAGATGGTGCTGGGGGGCAAGATGGATGCCCACCAGCTCGGGGACAGGGTGCCAGGGCCACCTTGCTTGCGCTGCTGGCCTCAGCCTGGCCGTCCCGGTGCTGCTGGCGGTGCCTCCCCGCAGTGCCGTGGCACCGCGTGCCCAGTGGGTGCCCGGAGCACCCCATGCAATTACGGAGCCAGCTCCGGCAGAGCGGTGGCCCTTTGCACGCCGTCACGTGGGCTGGTGGCACAAGCCCTCCGCTTTCCATTTTTAGAATAGCTGGATCAGGGGAAAAAATGTATTTTTGGAGTTTCATTTGCTTCAGCTTCAGAATCTATTTTTTTTTTCCCTCCTTATTTTAAATGGGCCAAAGCCCCTTGTGTCTTAACCCAGCTCTTGGGGACAAATAGCCCCAGAGCAGCTCCCTGTTAACTCTTCCCCCGGGTCCCCGGCAAGTCCCCATGGTGGCAGTGATGCTGGGGACAGTCAGGAGAAGCTCTTGTCCCCTTTCTGCAGCAGCAGCAGCACCCTGTCGCAGCGCGGGACCCCTCGTCTCCCTCCCTGCCTTTAATTAGCAGTTGTTTTGCCCAGGCAGAGGCTGCAGGGCTGCGACGGAGCCTGGCACTGAGCCCCGTGGCCGCTGGAGCCTGGTCCTCCTCGGTGCCTGTGGGGCAGCCCGGGGACGTGCTGTGCCACCAGCCCAGGCTGGCATACGGGTGCCATGCAGGGCTGGTCCCCATCACAGGGGGGACCAGTGGGAGCGATGTTCCCTCTGGGCACAGGGCTTGGGGGGTACCACACGACCCCGGGCCCTGCCTGAGGCTGGGCAGAGAGCCCGTCCCGAGTGTGCCGGAGGGATACACGGGGAACGGAGGGGTCCCGCCATGGGCTTGGTGCCGTGGCCCAGGGAGGTGCTGCCTGCACTGGGCATCCCAGTGCCATGGGCAGCCTCGGGGTGGGCAGGCTTTAGGCACAGCCCTGCCTCCGCACCCACGGGCAGCTGCTCGTGGGCTCCCGAATTGCTCCATGCCACCATCTAGGGGCAAGCCGTGTCCCCGGTGGCTCAGCCGCGGCCGTGGAGGTCTTGGCTGGGGCGGGTCAGGCTACGAGCGGGGGCCAGCACTGCAGGCTGGGCTCCCCCCGGCCAGCCCCGACGCCTGCACCGACATGCTCTCGTTCCAGATTCCTCCTCGTCTTCAGCTGCCTGGTGCTGTCGGTCTTCTCCACCATCCAGGAGCACCAGAAATTGGCCAACCAGTGCCTCTTCATCCTGGTAAGTGGGGAGCAGGGCTGTCGCTCAGACTCCCCCTCCCCACGTTACACCCTAAAAGACTCGGACAAAATCATGGACAAAACTCCTCCGACCCTTTCCCCAGCCCAGATGTCACTATTGATCGTTGGTGTTAATGATGGCAGCCTCTCCGGCATGTTGGGGAGAAGCTGCAGGGTGGCCTTGCTGCTGCGGGCGTCCCTGTGGCTCGGGGTGGCCCGTCACCGCAGGTGGACCTCTGTGGTGCAGAAAGGCATAAACTGCTGGAAAAGGCAGGGCAGGAGGGGCTAAAAAAGGCAACTTTCCCCCAAACTGTCAGAAACAGCTGACGCTGGAGTTCTTCCGAGTGATGGAGACTAAATTGGGAAGGTCCTTGTGACTTTCCCGCAAGTAAGCAGAACGGGGGCTTGTTTGTGCGAGAGGTAGGAGGACAATGCTGACGGTGGAGGAAAAGGACCCAGCTCGGTGTGAGCTTGGCACAGGTAGGAGAGCCAGGCTGCTCAGACAGGCTCGACGGCCACGGCTCCTGTCTCGCTGCCCTGATTCCCCTGGGATGGCTCCAGCCAGGGCTGTGTCAGGGGTTGGCCTTGGGGGGACACCATGCTCCCCCCCGCACCCTCCTCAGCACCAGCATTTCATTTTGCCCCCCCCAAAGCCGCCCACACAGCTGAGCCCCCCACGCTGTCCTGCCCCTGCCCTCCCCACCTCACCCTCCTGCCCCTCCTCTCCCCCCGGCAGGAGTTTGTCATGATCGTGGTGTTCGGCATGGAGTACATCATCCGTGTCTGGGCAGCCGGCTGCTGCTGCCGCTACCGGGGCTGGAGGGGACGCTTCCGCTTTGCCAGGAAACCCTTCTGCGTTATAGGTACTTGTGGGCTTTGGGGTGAGCCCAGGGATTTGGGGACTTGGCAGAGTCACCCACGCCACGGGTGTTCGAGAAAAGCCCGTGCCCCTGACCCTCCCTGTCCCCTAGATTTCATCGTCTTCATTGCCTCGGT
>NW_008795919.1:2676823-2689169 GCF_000699145.1 Aptenodytes forsteri
CTTCTTTGCCTCGTTGGCCGTCCTCGCCGCCGGCACCCAGGGCAACATCTTTGCCACCTCGGCGCTGCGCAGCATGCGCTTCCTGCAGATCCTGCGCATGGTGCGCATGGACCGTCGCGGCGGCACCTGGAAGCTGCTGGGCTCTGTCGTCTACGCCCACAGCAAGGTGAGGATGCGGGGTCCCAACACGGCCCCCCACACCTCCCCCCGAGCCCCTCTCACCCCTCCTGCCCTGACAGGAGCTCATCACCGCCTGGTACATCGGCTTCCTGGTGCTCATCTTCGCCTCCTTCCTCGTCTACCTGGCTGAGAAGGATGCCAATGCCCAATTTGCCACCTACGCCGACTCCCTATGGTGGGGCACGGTAAGCTCGGCCACCGTGGCACCCCAGCCCTGGGAGGGGACGAGGAGGGTGGGATGGGGCCGTGGCGGGGGAGCTCCCTCCAGGCCTCCCCCTGCTCTGCCCCCGGGCAGGTCACCCTCACCACCATCGGCTACGGGGACAAGACGCCACAGACGTGGCTGGGGCGGATGCTGGCGGCCGGCCCTGCTCGGCATCTCCTTTCCTTGGCGGCCGGCTTCGCCCTGCTCGGCATCTCCTTCTTCGCGTTGCCCGCCGTGAGTGGGGCTGGGGAGAGGGTCCCCGCACCTCCTGCCCCGCAGAAATCGGGGAGAAAGGGGCCAAATCCACCCCTCCGGTGGGAGGGTCCCTGTCTCTCCTGGCTGGCGGGGGCAGGGTGGCCCCTGCGGACCCTGTCCCCTCCCATCCCCAGGGGATCCTGGGCTCTGGCTTCGCCCTCAAAGTGCAGGAACAGCATCGGCAGAAGCACTTTGAGAAGAGGCGGACTCCAGCAGCTAACCTGATCCAGGTAGCACAGGGCTGGCGTGTCCTGCCCCATCCCTTCCCAGGGATGCTCCGCTGTCCCCCCCGTCGGCTCTGCTTGTCCCTGCCTGCTGCAGGCAGGACCCAAACGCCTGACCCCACGTCCGGCAGCTGGCTCCTTTGGGCCGGACTCTGCCCGTGGTGGCCAAGAGGGATGGAGGGGGCCGGCGCGGGGGGTGTCGCCTCCCGACCCCGCAGGAGCTGATCCCAATGCCCACGGGCTCTCGCTCCCGTGCAGGCTGCCTGGCGCCTGTACTCGACGGACGTCAGCCGGGCGTACCTGACGGCCACGTGGTGTTACTACGACAGCCTCCTGCCCTCCTTCAGGTAGGCAGGGTGCGGGCAAGGGCTGCAGGGCTCCTGGGGGGGTCCCTGTGGGGCCCCAGGCTGAACAGCGACCGGGGCAGCCCCTGCCACGAGGGGCCATGTGGAGCCACCGAGGGCTCGGTGGGGCCGAGCAGCACAGACGCCTTGCTCAGCCCTGGGACGCCGGAGCCCCAGCACAGCATCTGCTGAAATGCCCAACACCCTCCTCCATCCTCACCATCCTCCCAGCCCACAGCGCTCAGCACCCATCCCACCCTGTCCCCTCTCACCCCATCCATAGCCTTCCTCCAGCACTGCCGCGGGGAAGAGGATGGTGCCACTGGCCACGGGGACCTCATGGCTGGGGCGATGGAGCTGCAGCCGGCTGGGAGCCAGCTCCAAGTGCAGCGGCAGAGCGGATGGACCCGGGGGTCCAGCGGGGAGCCCCATGCCCTGTCCCTGCAGCACTCTTCTCCCGTGCCCTCTGGGATGTTGCCACCATGGGTGGATCGAGGACCCTCCAAAGGTTTTCCAGATGCCCTGTGTGTTCCCATCACACCGAGCTCACCGGGGTCTGCCATGCAGTCCCCGGGCCAGCAGCGCAGCCTGCCACAGCCCTGCCCTCCTGCCTGCCTCTGCCTGTGCGTCCTGCCCCCGCTCCGGCCGTGTGTTTCTTTGCAATGACAAATTCACTGTTCCGTTTCACTCTTTATTTTTTCAAAGGCAGGGCTCTTGACAGCCGCAGCAGCGAGTCCCTCTGGTCCCCGAGGAGATCCAGCTTCCCGTGCATTGCCACTGAGTGTGGCGCTGGGCAATCCTGGCGTGGGCATCACGGGGGGCTCTGCCGGCCCCTCCTGCTGTGCCAGGAGCTGTTTCTCCTGCAGCCTGGAGTTGGGATAGGGCCAGGCTCGATCCCTGCCGGGTCTGAGCTTCTCCCCTGCTCCGTCAGTGCCCAGACCCCCAGATCAGGTGGTGGCAGGTCCCCATGTCCCCAGCCGGCAGCAAGGGTGGCCATACTCCCTGTCCCCTGCCTGACCCATCCCATGGATCCAACCCCTCTGTTGGTGACCAGCCTCTGTGGGACCTTTTCCCAGCACCCCCCGCCCCAGCACCGTCACCCCCAGGTGCCGGCAGCACCCGCTGCTGGCTCAACCTGCGGCCGGCAGGTGCCAGTCAGAGCTGTTAAGAAACTGTCTTTTGAAAGAAAGTGCTGGTTTTTGCTTCTTGTTTTGCTCTGGTTTTGCTTTGGTTTGCACAGAGAAGGACCCAGCTCTGCTCAGCCTTGGTTTGCTCATCTCGTTTGCTTTGGAAAGTTTAATTTCTCCATGTTTTTATTTAACCCCAACCCCAGAGAGCTGGTCCTAATGTTTGAGCATTTGCACCGAGTCCACAACGGAGGATTTAGGAATTCAGAGGTGAAAAAGTTGCCCGACGGAGCCCCACCGCCTTATCACTCCTTCACCCCTGGCCAGAAAAGCATCATCCCTGCCGCTTGTTCAGGGGAAAGGTAGGAGGGTGCAGCCCCACGGCACCGCGTTCTCCCTCCTTTCTGCCCTCTCTCCTCTGCTCGTCTGTGTCCGCCCGTGATGCCACCGTGGTGCCCGTCATCGCCAGCCCGGACCCCAGGGGAGCAGCCCCCAGCCCCGCTCCCCACCCAGCACCGTACAGGGGCACCCGTCCCGCTCTGCCGCTGGCTGCCAGCACCGCTCCCGGCTTGCAGGTCCGGAGGGGGCACGTTTGGTCCCCATGGACAGACTCTGGGCTGTTGTACCAGTGTGAAGCCTCTTGCAATGTTCAGCTCCACCTCGCTGCCCTTTTCGATGTGGGTACGGCACCGGGACCTTGCGCGGGGGAACCAAGTGCGGCGGAAAACGACCCCGTGAAGGCAGCGCTGCAAGCCTGGCGGGGCTGGAGCTGCACAGCCCTGCCGCAGAGCTGGGCAAGGAGCAAAACCCAGTTCCTGCAGTCCGAGATGGGCTTTCTGCGCCCGTGGCGGTGGGGAGCAGCAATGCTGAGCCTCCCCGGTGCTGCCAAGAAGAGACAAGAGGGTTCGGCCGCTCCGTGCAGGGCTGCCCTACTGCTGGTGGTGGCTGCTTGTGCACCGTGTCCCCGGTCCCCTCCGGCTGAAGAGCATCCCGGAGACCCTGGCATGGCCACCATGGCTGCTGGCCTGCCACCCAGGACATCGGCACGGTGTGGGGCCCTGAGCCAGTGTCAGGGTTAGGTGGAGAGAGGGAGCGCTGCTCCTTTGCAGTGCACCTCAGTTTCCCCTGTGATGCCGGAGACGGGGCTGCGGGAGGTCTGGCGCGGCGTGGGGATGTGCCGAGCCGTGGGGCTGTGGCTGTCCTGCTGAGGGCGTGGGGCCGAGGGGGACCTGCTCCCCCCCCACCGGCCCCGAGGTGAGTATGGGCTTGGGGGGCTCCTCCCTGTGGCAGCACCGGCCTGTGCTCACCCGGTTCCCGGTGAACAGCAGGGAGCTGACAGGAGAGGGACTGCAACCCCCTGGCCATCCCACCCGGGGGGCCCGAGCCTCCCCCCATCTCCTCCGCGAGCATCTCACCTCTCAACATCTCATCTTCTCTCTCTCCTCCCCTCTCCTGTTCACCCTCCTCCTCTCCGTCCCCCCAACCTCCCCCCAAACCTTCTGTGCCCCCCACTCCCCCCCAAGCTGGAAGGAGGAGGACGTGCAGCCCCACAAGTGCTTACGCCTCAGGTAACATTTGCCCCCGGCCGCTGCTCACTGCCCGTCCCGTCCCATCCTCCCGCTGTGAGCGGGCAGGGGCCGGGGGTCCGCAGATCCCCGGCGGTGTTTGCAGGGTTGCCACCGTTCAGCTGCTCGGCATCACGTGCCGTCACCGAATCGCTTTTTTCCAGAGCTCTGCTGCTGAGAAACCGGACTTTCCTCTGCGGGGCAGGCGTTAGCGTTTATGCAGGACCTACGCAAACAACTTTGCTCGTGCTTCTTGACTCCGCAGCAGAGGGGGGGTACTGTGGTTGGGTCTGGTGCAGCGGGAGATGCTCACCAGCGGCGGGCAGAGACCCTGCACCCACATGCTGGGGTGCGGACATGCCCAGGGGATCGGGGACACGGTGTCCCCGGGTGCTCTGCTCGCTCCTGGCCACGGGCTAACTCTTCGTTTTCTCCTGTGTCTCTGCCCTGACCCTCCAGCCCGATCTTTAGTGGTAAGAGGAGGCTCTTGCAGACGTGGGGCACATGGAGATGGAGGTACTGCGTCCCGGCTGTCTGCCCGTCCTGGCTGCCTGCGCTGGGCGGCCGCGCAGGGTGGGGGAGCACCAGGGGTGCATGGTGCTCCGTGCCGGGCTGCCTGCTGGCTGCGGGGCGGAGGGAATTGGGGGGGGTGAGGCAGAGGGAGTAGAGGCTGAAGGGTGATCCTTCTGCAGGGCAGAGGGGTCTGTGCATGGCCTGGGCTGAGCCGGCTGTCCCCACCGTCCCCCACTGGCTCCCACAGCTAGCCCTGCCTCAGTTTCCCACTCCGTGCAGCACGGATGAGCCTGGTCCGTTGGCTGTGCTGGGCTTGCCAGGTCCAACAACAGCAAACGGAGGCACTTGGATAAACCCCATCCCACATCTGCCCTGCAGCCTGGTCCCTGGGGGCACAGCCCTTCCCGTCCTCCAGCACAGCCCGGCAGCACCGCATGCCGCCGGCTGCAGGGGCTTGTGGCAGCCAGCAACCTGCATGGGGAGGGGCTGGGAGCCTGGTGCCCTGCCTGTACCCCTGCCTTGCCCTGTGACTCCTGGCCCAGGAAATCCACGAGGCTCCCCGAACGCCAGGGTTTCCTGGAGCTTGTTGTGCGGCAGGTGCGGGGTTTGCGTCCTCCACGGCTTCGGCTTCCTCCGCTCGGGGGGGCTGTGTGTCTGCTTGGCCTCCTTGCATGTCCCAAGGCGTGCTTGTGGTCCCACGTCACACAAAAGGCAGCACCAGATGGTGTTTTTGTGTAGGTCCTACATAAATGATGCCTTTTGCCCCCCCCCCCCCCAACCCAGCAGAGCAGCAGGTTTCAGGAGCAGAGCTCGTGTTAGGGCAGGAGGGGGGCGGCTCCGCTCGCCCGCCGGAGCAGAGCCTGAATTAGGGGGTGTAGCCTGCAGGAGGTGCCCCCCCCCCCCCCAACCCAGCAGAGCAGCAGGTTTCAGGAGCAGAGCTCGTGTTAGGGCAGGAGGGGGGCGGCTCCGCTCACCCGCCGGAGCAGAGCCTGAATTAGGTGGTGCAGCCTGCAGGAAGAGGAGGATGAAGGGGCCTGGCCAGGTGCCTCAGGATGCCCCGTGCCAGCGGGGATGGGGCAGGAGCAAGGCTGCTCCCTGCAGGGCCAGGGCCGGTTGCTCTGCCGGCGGCTCTGCTGCGTGTCCTCCCCACTGCCGTACCTGTCTCTCCCCACTCTCTGTCTCCTCCTTTCTCTGCTCTCGGGGGAAAAAAAGGTGTTTAAAGGAGTAACCCCAGAGCTGCTCCTGCACGGGCATGTGGTACCGCCTGCTCCTGGCCTGGCTCGCACGCGAGCTCATGCCCATTGCGTGCCGGGGGCTCTCTGTGAGCTCGGCACAGCCACCCCTGTCCTCACCCCCGCCGTGGTGGGCACCATGTGTGCCCGCAGTGGGGTTCTGCTCCCCTCCCTGTCCCCATCCCCGTCCCCCCGGTGCCTGCTCACCTCTGACGCTGCCCACCCCGCTCTCCCGTGCAGCAACAAGATGGGCATCAAGGACCGCATCCGGCTGAGCAGCTCGCAGCGGCAGGGCAGCCGGGGCAGGCAGCACCTGGGGCCCCCCCTGCACCGCTCCCCCAGCACTGAGGACATCCCCAAGGCCTCCAGCCCCACCAGGGTGCAGAAGAGCTGGAGCTTCAATGACCGGACCCGTTTCCGTGCATCCCTGAGGCTCAAACCGCGGACCCCAGTCGAGGGTAAGTCCTGGGGACTGGTGGGGTCCGGCTGTGGGGTCACGTTGGGGGGCTGCAGGCATTTTGGGGGGCACAGGGGGACAGCCCTTGGTCTCTGCCACCCACCCACTCGACACCCACAGCCGACTGCCTGCCGGAAGACAGCAGTGAGGAGAAGGCCTCCCACTGTGACCTGACCTTCGAGGACATCATGCCAGCAGTGAAGACCCTCATCCGGGCTGTTAGGTGAGACTGTCCCCTCCTGCGTCCCCCAGCATACGTGCTGCTGTCCCCAGCTCCTCCACAGCTCTCGGCCCTCGGGGATGAGCAGACATGTCCGGAGAGCCCCAGTCCAGCCCTTGGCGGTGGCCAAGCCAGGCAGGGAGCAGGGACAGCTCCTGGCTCAGCCCCCTGTGGGGACAGGGATCAAGACCTCGGTGCTTTGCACGTGCCCCCCCCCCTCGCCCGCACCAGTGTGGAGCCCCCAGGCACCCCCAGTCCTCCCCAGTGCCCTGCAGCCAGCCCGGGTGTCCCTGCAGGATCCTGAAGTTCCTGGTGGCCAAGAGGAAGTTCAAGGAGACCTTGCGTCCCTACGATGTCAAGGACGTCATCGAGCAGTACTCGGCCGGCCACCTGGACATGCTGGGCAGGATCAAGAGCCTGCAGATGCGGTGAGCTGCCCCAAAGGTGGCGGGGGGCTCTGGGCTCCCCTGGGTCTCCCACCACTAGCCATGCCCACTGGGAGGGGTACTGGCCCATCGTGATGGGCGGGACATGTTCCCATGCCCACATCCCTTGTGGTCTCACATGCCCTCTGGTCCGCTGGGAATGATGGGCTGTGTCCCTTCCCTCCCTGCCAGCGTGGACCAGATTGTGGGCAGGGGGGCCCTCGCTGCGGACAAGAAGATGCGGGAGAAGGGGGAGAAGCCGGCGCTGGAGACGGAGCTGGTGGACGAGCTCAGCATGATGGGTCGCGTGGTCAAAGTGGAGAGGCAGGTCAGGAGGGGACGGCCACCAGGGAACATGTCACTGTCCCTTCGGCGCCTGCAGGATGGGAGAGCTGGGACCCCCGGGTCCCCTCCCCACAGGGAGGGACCCGCTCAGCACTGCCCGCCCCTGCAGGTGCAGTCCATCGAGCACAAGCTGGACCTGCTGCTCGGCCTCTACTCCCAGTGCCTCCGCAAGGGCTCCATGAACTCCTTCAGCCTGGCTGCCGTGCAGGTGCCCCCCTGCGAGCCTGACATCACCTCCGACTACCACAGCCCCGTGGACCACGAGGATATCTCGGTCTCTGCCCAGACCCTGAGCATCTCCAGGTCGGCCAGCGCCAACATGGACTGAGCGGGGAGGCAGCGGGACGGATCCTGCCAGCATGCAGCCAGTGGGGCGGGATGCCAGGACATGGGAGCAGCGTGGCACCGCCTGGCCCCATCTAGCCGCGTCCCTTGCCCTCTTACTTGAACCAAGTCTTCCTTTGTGAGGGCGCGGCTGCAGCGGGGTGCCCGCTCTGGGGATGGGGTGGGAGCCCGTGGCACTGCAGCATGGCCAGACCACACTCCTGGAATGCTCCTGCCCTTCCTGGGGGGGGGGAGACCCCCCCAGCTCCTGGGGCCTTGAGTGCTCCCCAGCCATGGTGGGGGGATGCTCCAGGTTGGCCCCATCCCCTGGGGTTTGGCTTGTACCCCCAGCCCCAGTCCTCAGGACATGTCCAGCTCCCCAGTGGTGTCCTGCATGGTTCCCCGGAGCCAAGCCAGGGCCACCACCAGCTATGCAAGGCTCCATCTCCCTTCCGCTGCCAGTGCCGAGCAGGGGCGTTGGGGCGCAACCCGGTGTGGTTTTACCTGCGTCGCTCCAGGTCGGGGCAGCAGCAGGGGCCCCCCCGGGCAGGAGAGCAGGGGTCTGTTCCCCCTCACCTTCTTCTGCCTGGGTTGTTTCCCTGCTCGCAGGGCTGCAGCACTGCAGCCGCGGCTCTACCTCTAGAAGCACAACAGCAGAGCCTTCTGCCTGCCCGTGCATGCTCCCAAGGGCAATATATATATAGGAGAGAGATATATATATATATTTATGCAATAATGTCTTAATATGCAACACCCTCGGGAAGAGCAACCCGTGGGGACATAGGCAATAAGCAACCCCCCCTACCAGCACACAGGGCTGGATCCTGCTACCCGTGGGGGCCCGCCTGGGTGCCCCAGGGGCTCGGGACTGGGTGACAAACCACCACCTGAGGGTGGCCCTGGGGCCATGGGGCTGGGCAGGGGTTGCAGAGGAGGGAGGGATGCAGGGACAGACGATGGGGACAGTGGTCCCCAAGGAGCATCCCTCCCTCTCGTGTCCCAGCCCCTGCTCTTGCTTAGAGGACTCCTTTCCTGCTGGGTCCTGTGGTGCTCAGTTTGTCCCTCCCCATGTCCCCGGCTCCTCCGTGGCTCGGGGACCACAGGCTGGGCCTGGGGGGGTGACTACCCGATGGGGACAGAGAGGGACCATGCCTCCTTGCATGCTGCTTGCGGCAGAGCCATGGCAGCTCCTGCGCTGCCCCCCTCCCCTTTGCTGCCCTGACCCCAGTCCTGGGGCCAGTTTCCAGTCCCGCAGTGCTGGGCTGAGCCAGGCTGGAAACGATCGTGGTAGTGCCAAAGTTTGCCAAGCTGGGGGTCCCAGGGGTCTCGGTGCTCTGTGGGGATCAGCAGTGACACCTGCGTAGCCGTGGTGCCGGGATCTGACCTGGGCTGGGGAGGACTCACCGATCTCGCTGCCGGCATGGCCCCTCTCTGGGCTTCGGACCGTGGGATTTGCACCCTCCCCCTTCCCAAGCCCCCCTGTGCCTCTGCTCCCAGCAGCGGGGACCCCTGCCCCTGCTTCTTTTTCTTGCCTTGTTAGTGCATGTGGCCAGCGCGGGCCGTGCCAGAGCCACTCGCAGCCTCCCCCCTGCTCCTGCACCACCCCGGCCTCCTCTCCTCACCCCGGGGGTGCCCGTGCCCCCAACCGGGCCGTGGGGCAACGGTGTCACGGGGGCACGAGGGGACGGCCGGGTGCCGTGGGTGGGCAGACGGTGGGTTGGTGCGTGGGTGCCCAGCCGTGGGGCGAGGGTGCATGCAAGAGCTTTGCCCGCAGCCGCACGCAGGAACTAACTCGTAGGACCCTCCCCGAGGCTGGCTGGTCCCCACAGACCTCCCCAGCCAGCGGTAGTTACCTCACTTGATTAACTTATTAACTTATTTGTTTCATTAAAATTTGGAGTAGAGGCTGCCTGCCTGCTGTCTCTCTCCCGGCTCTCCCGAGAGGTGGCACTCCAGCCCTGCCGCCGAGTGCCGCAGCTGGAGGACCCAGGCGTTCGGCCAGGGGACCCGTCCGGCCACCTCCCTGCCCCCCCCTCCCAAGCTCCTCTCGAACCATAGTTGCCCCCCCGACGTGGGAGCAGGGTCCCAGCTCTGGCTCGATCTCCCTCCCCGGCTCCATGGTGCCGTGCGCCTGGGGGCTGGAGGCCTGATGCCGCTGCAGAGGGGCCCGTACCCTGCGTTTAGAGCCCGGGGCTGGCAGGGAGGGTCGCTGTCCCGGGAAGGGCCGTGCCCCATCTGCCTCTTTAGAAGTGTCACGGTGTGTCCCCAAGCGGGGGTGACGCTGCGATGGCCCCGGGGCCATCACAGGGAAGGCGGGGGTGTGAGCCCCCTTCCCCAGGAGACCACAACCCCTCGAGGGACGGCAAAGCCTTCGCCCCAGCCCCGTGTGCTGGCACCCCATGGGGATGATGTGTCCCCCAGCCTGCAAATGTCAGGGGGGCAAGGGTGGCCCCTTTCCACGCTGCCCTGCCCCAGCACTGGCTGGGGAGGAAGCTGGGGCTCGCCGCAGGTCGGTCCCCGCCTTTCCTGGCTGCCTCTCGCCAACAAACCCATTCCTGGCTCGTCCCAGAGCACTGGGCTGTGCTGAGCACCGCGGGGGCCAGCACCTCCCTGCCCCAGCTGCACCGGCCCCGCTGCCCCCGGAGCTGCCCCGGCCTGCTGGGACAGGGGTCTTGGGATGACTCCGGTCCCCTGGCCCTACCGAGCATCTGGCCTGCAGGGCATGACCCCTGGGGAGCCTTGGCCACCCCCGGTGCTGCGCACATCCGGCTCACATGCAGCCCCGGGGCTGCCAGAAGCTTTGAAGGGGGAGGGGGGAGCGCGCACATCCGGCTCACATGCAGCCCCGGGGCTGCTTTGAAGCAGAAGCTTTGAAGGGGGAGCCAGGACGCGGCAGCACTCGGAAAGCCCCGTGTGAGCAAGCTGTGCCGGGGCAGCACTGCACCGGCCTCTGCCCGGCTCCCCCGGCCGGCTGGGTGGCTTTCTGGGGTGGGTTTGGAGGGATGCGTCTCTGCAACAGCGGGGTCTTCACCCTGCCATGGGGTTGTGCATCGCCGGGGGTGCTCACCCTGCACCCCACGGGGATGACAGCGCTGCGCAATGGGTGCAGCTCAGCAGAGCCCATGTGTGTGTCCCTGCCGTGCAAGGGGGGCAGCTGGGGACGACCCACCTGGGTCTGGGCTCTTTGCAGGACTCCATGCGGTGGGGCCCAGGGGCACTGGGACCTTCTCCCTCCCCCAGAGCAGCTGCAGGTGGTGGCGGTGAGGGCAGGGCAGGCGTGCGTGCCAGCCCGCGGCACTCGGCTCTGCTTCCCGTGGCCACGTGGGCCCAAGGTGCCCCAGCTGGACTTTGCCCCGCTCCACCTTGGCTCCCCCATGTGTGCGAGAGGCCGCCACTCCCCAGAGCGGGGACAGGCCTGGACGGCGGGCACACGCAGGGGGGAAAATGCCAGCATCAGAGGGACGCAGCGAGCCGTGACCCCGCAGTGCCGGCTCACCGCATCCCGCCGAGAGCGACACTTGGCACGCTGAGCACAGCTGCAGGAAGGGGGTGAGGGGGGGGGGTGCTTGCAAGCGCTTGGGCTGTTGCCACTCCCGCCTCCACACACAAGCCCTTATCGGCTGGGGGGGGCCGGGGTCTGCAACGGGAACGGGAAGGGGCCAGCTTTGCCGGCAGCGCCCCACGGCATCCTCAGCCGCTGCCAGGGATCTGCCTGGCAGGAGCACAAGGACCGGGAGCAGAAGCTGGGGATGTCCTTTTCACCAGTGGCTTTGCTTTGTCCCCTGAGGGTCTTGAGGAATTTGTGACTCACTCTGGATTCCTGTCAGTCCAGTCATGGAGAAAGTACGTGTGGTTGGAGACAGTTGGACTCCGGGCCGGACCCAGTTCCTTCCTGAGGCGCTCAGCAGCCCTCCAGCTCGGCGCGCTCTGCCCAAGGCCACGCTTGCAGGAAAAGGCCCTTCCAAGAGTGCTGGCGTGGGGGTCTCGGTGGGTGGGGCTCTTACAAGACCCTGGTTTGGGCACCCAGAACGCCCTGGGGTCCCTGGGAGCAAGGCAGCCCTCACGCCCAGTGGGATACAGTGCTCCCTGCCCATGGGCACCGGGGTGCAAGCACACCCTGACTGGCCGCAGCGTCCTCCCCGCAGGCTGCAGCTGGGAGCCGGGAGCCCTCCAGCCCATGGCCCCGGGCTCAGCCCCTGCTCTGGCTCCCGCGGCCACCCAGGGAACCCCGCTCCCTCCTGCCACCCATGGTGCCTCCCGTCCTGGCTGCCATGAGGCATCTTCAAGGGTCGCTGTCCCGGGAAGGGCCGTGCCCCATCTGCCTCTTTAGAAGTGTCACGGTGTGTCCCCAAGCGGGGGTGACGCTGCGATGGCCCCGGGGCCATCACAGGGAAGGCGGGGGTGTGAGCCCCCTTCCCCAGGAGACCACAACCCCTCGAGGGACAGTGGTCCAGGAGATGCTCCTCGCGGGCCAGAGGCAAGCAGGAGCCCCCAGGGCAGGCAGCTGAAGCCCTACAGTGAGTACTGGTGCTGCAGAGGGAACCAGAGCCTGCAGGGCGGCCAAGACCCCCCTCCCCGGGTCCTGAGCACCTGGCTGGACGCTGGCGCTGGCAGTGGGGACACAGGCCTGACTCCATGTGACAGTGGCTCCGTGTCGCGGGCTGTGATGGGATGTCCCTGTCTCGCTTGCATCCAGCTGCCCACACTGCAGCCAGGGTGCTGGGAGGGGGGAGTCACGCAGCCCCCCTTCTCCTCTCCTCTCCTCATCTCCCTACACCCTGCCCCAGGCAGCAGTGGGGAACCCCCTGGATGGAGCGGGGGGGTGCTGGCAGAGCTGCCGGGACCCCCCAGTTTGTGAGGGCACGGGCTGGGGGGCACGGGGAGCAGGAGCCGGAGCCGGGGAGACCCCCGGCCCCGCGGGGGAGGGAGG
>NW_008795919.1:2690079-2693945 GCF_000699145.1 Aptenodytes forsteri
GGCCCTACTGCCAGCAAGGGGACGTCTGCTGTCACGGCCGCGACGACGGCTGCACCGTGCCCTACCATGACACCCTCTGCTACTGCGACCTCTTCTGCAACCGCACCATCTCCGACTGCTGCCCTGACTTCTGGGAGTACTGCCTGGGCATCCCGGCCCCCTTCCCCAAAGCCCCAGGTGAGGCAGCCCCCAGCCCGGCCGGGCAGGGGTCCGTGGGTGCCAGGGGCCAGCCCTGGGGTGCCCGACATGCTGTGTGATGCCGCTGGTGCCCCTCTGGATAATGGATACAGCCGTACGCGGCACCCCACAGCCCTGCCCTCGCTGCAGAGCCACTCCAGACCCCTCGGAGCTGCAGAAACTCGTGCAAAGTGGCTGGGCTGGGGCTGGGCTCCCAAAAACAGGGCTGGGAGCAGCCCGCAGCCCCGCAGCCCATCCCCTGCGCCTCCCCACGGACAGGGCTGCGGGGGACAGGAGGGCAGAGGGGGAACTCCAGCGGCGCGTACCTGTGGGGCAGAGCAGGGGTGGATGGTGCTCCATCCTGGCTTCCCCGGTCATGTCTGGGGCAGGCGGATGCTGGCCCTGACTCAACCCGCCCGGCAGCTGGGGCGGGCAGGGCAGACGGGGGCAAGCGGGGGGCACGGGCAGCCCCCGCCGCGCAGCACAAGGCTCTCTAAGAAGTCCCTGCAGAGCGGAGCCAGCTCCCGGGTACAACTGGCCCTTTTATCCTGGTCCTGCCAGCCTGTGCATGCAAGGCCGGCTCTGCTCAGCAGCCCCACGCGCAGCCCCACGGTTAACCCTCCCGGCGCCGAGCCAGCCCTGCTCCCACCCTGCGCTGTGGGGCACAAGCTGGTCCCCATCGTGCCCTGGCTGGATGGGAACGCAGCTCTGGAAGTGCCGAGCTCCAGCCAGGCACCTGCCTGGCTTTAAGGACCACATTTATTTTCCCCTTTGTATTTACCCCCTGGGGCCATGGGGGTGCTGGCGGGACCCCAGATGCAACCGGGCACTCACCAGGGCTCTCCCCTCTCCCATCCAGGCTGTGCCCGTGCCGGCCGCGGCTACCCCACTGGAGCCACATACCGGGAGAACTGCAACCTATGGTGAGTGCCTCCGCGCTTCCCGTGCCATGCGGGCAGCGCCGGCGCGGCGCCGGCACACTGCCTGCCGGCATCGGAAAGGCATCAGGGGGCCTGCAAGCGGCAGGGCTGCCCGCAGCCGGCTCAGCGGGAACGGGAGCACAGGGCCCGAGCTGGGTGGCGGAGGCCGGTGCCAAATGCCTTTGCTCTGGCATATTTGGAGCAGAGAGCCCGGGGCCTTGAGCCGCGCCCAAGTTTCAGCACATGCCTTTGTGGGAGCCGCTTGCTCCACCGCGTTAGCGCATGGCCGGGCTGGCTGCCGGCTGCCGACGCGGGCCCGGCACTGCTGGGTTTTTTCTGGCCGTGCTGGTCCAAGCCCAGCTTGCCCAAGCCTGACGGGACGTGTCTGCAGCTGGCAGTTGCCGCGGGGCCATGCCAGGCGGCCAGAGTCCATCCCTGCCACCTGCTTGGGTGCAAGCAGCCCGTCTGTGCTGCACGCCAGGAGCTTGCTGTTTGCATTAGCGAGCAGCGTGGGGTTTATCTGGAAACGGCTGCGGTGGTATTAATGGCATCCCTGAGGTGGGGGATAGGGGAACCTGCGGGCACAGATCTGCCCACAGACAAGGAGCAAACGCAGCGGGGCTGGCTGGATCGCAACGATGCGACAGATAAGGGAAGTCATAGGCTCTGTCTGGAGCGTGTGCGAGGGCATGAGCACGTGTGTGTGCACGTGTGTGCAGGCATGTGCACTGGAGCTGGAGGTGAAAAGCCAGCCCGACCCCTCTCCGAAGCCCCAGTGCTGCCCGGCATTTCTCCGGAACTGTGGCACAGAGGCATGCGGGGCTGGAGGATGTCCCCGAGCTCTGGGGAAGGTCGAGGTCCCCAAGCCGTGCACTTGGATGACTGGTCCCTGCTGCTGGGAAAGCATGCCTTCCCCAACAGCATTGGCCCTTGGGGGCTGAGGCTCTTCTGCCAAAACCCTCTTCCCCCACACTTGGCGCCTGGAGAGCAGCAATTCCTGCAGCGCTTCACCCCAGACCTTGTCCCTACCCGGCTCCTGCGGGGCCTGGGGGGGTTGGCAGGGGGCGATCGCAATGCCTGGGTGAAGCAGAGGGGGCTGCTGCGGGCACCCAGCTGGCTGCACCCTGAGGTGCTCGTGGGAGTCCCCGAGGAGGTAACAGCCAGCTGCGGGGTCACCAGCGCAGCACCGGGAGCACTCAGGGGTGGGTGCCTGGGGTGCAGGTGCCGCCGGCAGGATTGGGGCCGGGCTGGCAGGACACGCTCTGGCCTCACATGGCTCCTTAAAAGGGAAGAGTGTGCCGGGAGCTTGGCTGGCAGGCAGGAGGGAGCATGCCAAGCATTGCTCGCCGTGCGGGGGGGAGCACAGGCCAGGGCTCCCCAGGGGGACCTGGACCCGGCACATCCTCCCCAGCCACCCCCTGCCCCGGGTCTCCCCGTGGGTGCCGCAGGGCTCCCAGCTAACCTGGCCAGAGTGGCTTTTTTTTTTTTCCCCCTGGGGGGGGGGCCCCACCCCCCACCCCCCCCCCCCCCCCCCCCCCCCCCCACAAGCCCCGCTCTGAAGTCTGCAGGCCTGGCTGCTTTTCAGCTGATTTTCTGTCCCATGCTCTGTCTGCCCTTTGGGCTCCTGCAGGGACCGGGGCCGAGGCGGGGGGGACAGCCCCCAGGGCCATGCAGAGGGCTTCCCGCCGGCTCCTGGCCCAGCTTCACCCTGTCCTGAGGTGCCAAGCTGCGGTGCAACCCCCAGACCCCGGTGCAGAAGCAGCCCCAGCCCCGCGCTGGCTGCCCATGACAGCAGGGGGTCCCCGGCTGGGGGTGGGCAGCACCTGCCCGGGGTCCCCCCGGTCACCCCAGGGACACCATTCCTCCCCGGCTGACTGTCCCCTCCGGTGCCGTTCCCCCTGCAGCACTTGCGGCCCCAGCGGGCAGTGGCAGTGCGAGGACCACGCCTGCCTGATGGACGGGGAGCTGATTGACGCCGTCAACAGGGGCAATTACGGGTAAGAACGGGGCACCGGGAGGATGGGGAAGGGATGCTTTGCTCCTCGGTGCTTTTTGGGGCGCCCCTGACCCGTGCCCCTTCCTGCTGCACAGCTGGAGAGCTGCCAACTACAGCCAGTTTTGGGGCATGACGCTGGAGGACGGGATCCGGCACCGCCTGGGCACCTTCCGGCCCTCTCCCACCGTCATGAACATGAATGAGATGCACGTGAGTCACCCCCTCCCCAGATGCAAGGGGAAACTGAGGCACGCTGAGGGTTGAGCCTGCCTGTCCCATGGCTTCACCCAATGCTTCACCATCCCCTCGGCTAGCGATGTCCCCACAGTGTCCCCGACCCCGGAAGGGGCCGTGCCGGGTGGGTGCCGCGGGCAGACCTTGTGTTTGGAGACAGCAGCTCAGCAAATTCCCCCTGACAATCCCCGGGCTGCCGGTGTTGTTTTTTCCCCCACTCCTCCGTGCCGATTTCCCATCGGAAAGCCGGCCCCACAGCTGCTGAGTCGGCAGAGCCAGCTGCACCAGCGCTTTGCAAGCGGGGTGCCTCTGCCTGCCCCCGGGCTGCACCCGAAACTGGCCCCCCATTCGGGGTGGGCAGTGGCTGGGGGTCCCGTGGGTGCTGGTGGGGAGCGAGCGATGTGCACGCCCAGCGCCGTGGCCTTGACTCCCGGTGAGGTTTAATTTTAGAGGCGCTTCCTGCACTGGGATAAGCTGGGTGTCGCGGCCGCGTCCAGGAAGGCTGAGCTGTGTGCGGCTGGGGGGGGGGCGCTGGTCTT
>NW_008795919.1:2694012-2694840 GCF_000699145.1 Aptenodytes forsteri
GTGTTGGGGCGGGGGGGGGGGGGATTTTTTTTCCCCCCCCCCCCCCCCGCAAAGCGGAAAGGCTGGACGTGAGTCAGCGGCCGGGCGAGAGCAGGCCGGAGGCCACAATGAGGGGCTCGAGGCATCCGGTGCTGTGCACTTGCGGCCGGGCAGTGCCGCCCTTGCTGGCATCCAAGACTGGGCACTTGGTGCTGTCGTTGCCTAAGGAACTGCTGGGGCTGAGGAGCCCAAATTTAGGGAAGGTTGAGGGATCCGGCTCCTCTGGGACAAGGGGGCACCCAAATCCTGGTCACATTCAGCCAGGGCTACGGGTGTCCCCGTCCCGAGGGGCCCTGCAGCGGGGCTGGGGGATGCTAACGCTGGCTGGGGACCATGGCTCCGAGGATGCCCCGGGAGCTGCTGGGGATGGGCTGCTGCAGGCGGGGGGAAGGAGCTGAGGGTCCCTGTGCAGTGAGCACCCCTCATACCTCAGCTCTGCCTCCTCAGATGAACATGGACTCCAACGAGGTGCTGCCCCGCCACTTTGATGCAGCCGCAAAGTGGCCTGGGATGATCCATGAGCCCCTGGACCAGGGCAACTGCGCCGGTTCCTGGGCCTTCTCCACGGCGGGTGAGATGGGATGGGCCAGGATGGGGTGGCCACTGGGGACAGGGACTAAACCTGCTGCCGCAGGGCTGGGGAGCGGGGCAGGAGGGAGAGCAGCCACCGCTCCCTGACTCCCTGCTCGCTCCCAGCCGTCGCCTCGGACCGCATCTCCATCCACTCCATGGGACACATGACGCCCTCCCTGTCGCCCCAAAACCTCCTGTCCTGCGACACACGCAACC
>NW_008795919.1:2695017-2697527 GCF_000699145.1 Aptenodytes forsteri
CCAGGTGGGATGGAGAGTGGGGTTATGGGGAGGGGGTTTTGGGGATGGAGCAGGGTGGTCGTTCCCCTCCCCATGTCCTTGTCCCTCTGCCCAGGGTGGTGACGGACGAGTGCTACCCCTTCACCAGCCAGGAGAGCCAGCCGGTGGCACAGCCCTGCATGATGCACAGCCGCTCCACGGGCAGGGGCAAGCGGCAGGCGACGGCGCGCTGCCCCAACCCCCAGACCCACGCCAACGAGATCTACCAGTCCACCCCCGCCTACCGCCTCTCCTCCAGCGTGAGTGCCCGCGGGATGGGGCCGGGACGGGCAGGGCCGCCAGCGTGGGCGAAGCAGGAGCCGTTTGGTGTGGGGAGCGGGAAGGGGCTTGGCTCGGGGTGGTTTGCCTGAGAAAGCCAAGTTTGGAAATGAAGCTGGGAAAAACCCGCCACGGAACCCCCAGGGGAGCTGCTCCTCCACCTGGCATCTCCACAACACCTACCCGTGGGTGCTGAAACGGCCTCTGGCTGCATCCCCGGGGGGCGGGGAGGGCAGTACCGGGGGTCCCGGCCCCGGTACCACCCGGCTCTGTGCTTGCAGGAGAAGGAGATCATGAAGGAGCTGCTGGAGAACGGCCCTGTGCAAGGTAGGGAGCCAGCATGGGCACCCCACCCGCATACCCCGAAGCTGGGTGCTGCAATGGCCGGGGGTGTGAGGTGGGTGGGGGAAGCTGCCCTGCCTGCGGCCGGGGGCCGGTGTGGGAACCGGGACCCCCCACCTCGGCTGCTCTCCCTGCTTAATGTTTAGCCGCATGCCCGGGCAGCGCCGTGCTCTCGCCAGCCCCAGGGTGCCCGTCACGCTGCCCACACCAGCGGGCACTTGTTGCTCATTAACTCCTGAGATTTAATCTCCGTCTCGGCAGTCGGTTTTGGTTTACTTTATTTTTTTTAATCCTCCTCCGAGTCTTGTCACATCGCCTGGGGGAGGATCTGGCTGCCACCTTCCCCCTCCTGGGTGATGCCCCAAGTCCCCACTGCCCGTATACTCCGCTGTGGGGGTCGAGGAGCCCCAGGAGCTCTGCACCCCGTCCCCTGGGGCATGGCCGGCATCCCCAGACCCTCTCCCCCTGCCCGCAGCCATCCTGGAGGTGCACGAGGATTTCTTCATGTACAAGAGTGGGATCTATCGGCACACGCCGGTGGCTGAGGGGAAGGGGCCGAAGCACCAGAGACACGGGACCCACTGGGTCAAAATCACCGGGTAGGTGGGGGGTGGCGTGGGGGGCTCAGGGGGTGTGGAGAGCCCTGCTCCGGGCGGGAGAAGCGTTTTCTTCGGGGGAGGAAAGGCGTCCCCTTCCTCTGGGCAGGGAGAGGAAGCGGGGAGGGAAGGAGGGTGCGGGGTGCGATGCAGGGGAGCCCTGCCTCGGGGCTGCAGATACAAGTGACACGAGTGCATGGTGCTCAGCCCCCCCAGTGGAGGGAGGCAGGTTGGAGGTGCAGAGCCCGAGGAGGGGAGTGGCGCTGGCTGCCCTGTGCCAGCAGCTTCCTTCCTCTTCCCCACGGCTAAATATACCTGCCTGTATTTTGGGAGCGGACATAAACACCTCGGCCTGGCCTTTGGGGAGGTGCCGGGACCAGGAAACAGGCAGGGTCAACACAGCACCCCGCTATCGCGGTGCTGGGCGGGGTGATGCCCACAGTACGGGGTGCAGCCCAAGGGGGTGCCCTGGGACTCCCGCTCACTGCCCTTGCCCTTCCAACGCAGGTGGGGAGAAGAGCAGCTGCCTGATGGCCAGACCCAAAAATACTGGGTGAGTGTTGGCGGGTGTCACGAGTTTGTTGGGGCTCAGTCATTGGGGTGGGTGGGTGCCAGTGCTGCTTTCCCATGCCCAGGTGCAATCCAGCTCGGGGAGGGGGGGGTTCAGCTGGGCCACACAGCCCTGAGTCGTGTCCCATGTCCCCTCCGCAGACCGCGGCCAACTCCTGGGGCACGGCGTGGGGCGAGGGCGGCCACTTCCGCATCGCCCGCGGCGTCAACGAATGCGAGGTGGAGACCTTCGTGGTGGGCGTCTGGGGCCGCATCAGCATGGAGGACATGACCCATAAGTGAGCACCCCCCTGCCCACGGCCCCCTCATCACGGGGCCCCCCAGCCCCACAGATGTCCTTGTCCCCACGATGACCCTGCCCAGCACCACAGCCCCTCCGTCCCCTCCTGGAGGCACCCGTGGGGTGGGACCCCCACACAGCCCCGTGCCGCCGGGCAGGGGGATGGGACTGTCCCCTCGATCCCCATCCCCGGGGGCCACGTGCCCCCGCTGTGCTGACGCGGCGGCTGGGTGCAGTGGTGCGTGCACGGGGCATGCGGCCGGGGGTGCCCTGGGGGCCCGTCCTGTGTCCCATGGGATTTACCCACTAATCCCTGGGCTCGGCTGAGCTTCGAGCTTCAGTGGCAGCCGGGTGCTCTTCAAAGGTGGCCGCCCCCCGCCCTGGCCGGTGCTGGCGCCTTCACCGCCCTCCTCCCCCTGCTCCGC
>NW_008795919.1:2701761-2702487 GCF_000699145.1 Aptenodytes forsteri
CTGAGCGTCGGTGGCAGCCGGGTGCTCTTCAAAGGTGGCCGCCCCCCGCCCTGGCCGGTGCTGGCGCCTTCACCGCCCTCTTCCCACTGCTCAGCGCCGGCAGGCACGTGCACGGGGCTGGGGGAGCGCTGCAGCGGGACCCCCAGTGCTCCTGCACCCCCATATCTGCCCCCCTCAGCTCCCCCTCGCCCCGGGCAGCCCTGGAACCGGCGGGGTAAAAGACCCCAGCGGTGCCCAGGGTGGTTGTCCATGCCCCCGGGGCAGGCTGTTGCCAGCTGGGGATGAGGGTGATGTCCCCACCATCATCCCTGCCCGTCCCTATGGTGCTATGGCTCCTGCCACCCCCCCCGGGGACTGTGGGGACAGCCCCACGGTGCCCCCGTCCTGGTGGGGCCACAATCAGGGACCACACAGCAGCACAGCCTGGGTCCCCCTGCCCTTTCACCCCCAGGGCTGTACTTTTAAGACTTTTTGTATTTATTTTGCTTTTTATTATTTGTAAATAAACTTGTTGAAGCCTCACTGCCAGGAGCGTCTGCTCCTTCCCCAGCCCTGCTCTGGGGGCAGGGCGCATGGCCCCGCTGCCCCCTGCCTGCCCCGTCCCCGGGGGGGGGGATGACCTAGCCGTGGCCCCGGGAAGGGCTGCGGGGCGAGATAAGGCCCCGCTCATTGTGCGCCTTCTGGCCCTGCCAGATCCCCGTGGCCGCGGCCAGCACCGGCGGCCCG
>NW_008795919.1:2702630-2708450 GCF_000699145.1 Aptenodytes forsteri
GAGTGCGAGTGCAGCCAGGCGTGCCACCGCAGCCAGGAGTGCCACCACAGCTACTCAGCAGCCAGGCATGCCACTGCAGCCAGGCGTGGCAGTGCAGCCAGGCGTGCCACCACAGCCAGGAGTGCCAGTGCAGCCAGGCGTGCCAGTGCAGCCAGGAGTGCCAGTGCAGCCAGGAGTGCCACCGCAGCCAGGAGTGCCACCACACCCACTGTTTATACACATACACACTAACAGACACAGCGGTCTCTGTGTGTGTGTGTGTGCGCGCGCACGTGTGCGCACATACACGTCTAAACAGCAGTGTCTGTTGGGGGTGTATATATATTATATATACACACATACACTTTTTTTTTTAATACGCGCACACACACACACACAGAGCAGTGTCCTTTAGTGTGTATCTATTATAAACAGCTCTCTGAGTGTGTGTGGGTGTGGGTGTGGCATATAGTAGAAATAGCAGCGTGTGTCTGTGTGTATGTGTGCGCGCGCGCGCGTATGGTGTATATACAAAAAACCAGCAGAGTGTGTGTGGGATAGATATAAAAACAGTGGTGTCTGTTAGAGAGTGTGTATGTGTACACACACACACACACACACACACACACACACACACACAATCAGACCACTGTTTGGTTTTTTTTAAAATGTATATGTCCCCACACATGCTGACACTGCTGTTTATACACCACCACCCCCCACTGTTCACACACAAACAGACACGGCTGTTTATAATATACGCACACACTAAAGGACACTGCTCTGTGTGTGTGTGTATATTTAAAACAAAGTATATATACACCCCCCCAACAGGCACTGCTGTTTAGATGTGTATGTACACACACGCTAACAAAGCCTGCTGTGTGTGCAAACAGCGGTGTCTGTTAGTTTGTGTGTGTATAAAAACACAGCAGTGTCTGTCAGTGTGCGTGTGTGTGAGTGCAAACAGCAGTGTCAGTCTGTGTGTATATATAAAAAACAGCAGTGTTGGGGGGTGTGTGTGTGTGTGTGTGTGTAAAAAAAACCACCCCCCACAAACACCCCCAGCAGTGTCTGTCAGCGTGCGTGTGTGCATATGTATATATAAAAGCAGCGGTGCCTGTGAGTGTATTAGATAGATGTCTAGATAGATAAACAGCAGTGTCTGTGTGTGCACATACACACAGAGCAGGGTGTCTGTGTGTAGCTGTATGTACGTACACGGGGTGTCTGCGTGTGCCTGTGTGTGTATATATATGTATATATAAATGTATATATGCAGTGGTGTCTGTTGGTGTGTGTATATCTAGCTGTACATAAACTGTGGTGCCTGTTAGTGTCTGTGTGTCTATAGACACACACAGGGTGTCTGTACGTACGCACACGGTATCTGTTACAATGTGTGTATACCTGTATATACTGGGGGGTGTGGGGGGTGTGTGGGGGGTGTGTGTGCACGCACGTGTGTGTGTGTCTACACGGGGGTGCCTGTGTCTATGTAGATAAACACGGGGTATCTGTTATTCCGTGTGTATATACACACATTGGGGTGTCAGTAACTGTGTGTGCGCGCGTGTGCGTGCACGCGTGTGGTGTGGTGTGTTGTTACATCAGCATCAGTGTCTGTTAGTGTGTGTGTGTGTATATGTAGATACACAGGGGAGCCTGTTAGTGTGTGTGTGTGTATGTATATATACACAGGGGGCGTCTGTTACTCTGTGTCTGCATATATACACACACATATATATACCCTATATATATATGTATTGTTATATGTGTATACATATACATACACATATACGTACACACACAGAGGGGTGTCAGTAAGTGTGTGTGCGTGCAGTGTGGCGTTTGTGTATCTGTATATACACAGGGTTATCTCTGTGTGTTTGTGTATTTATATAGGCACAGGAGTGTCTTACTCTGTGTCTATACAGGGGTGTCTACATATACACACAGAGCAGCGTCTGCGAGTACACACACACACGCTGACAGACTTCCCTGGGTATTATATACAGCTCTATACACACACCCCTACACACACCCTCACTCACCCCCAGCTGGGGTCACAACCCCCCCCCCAGTCATCCCTGCTGCTGCGCAACAGCCCTGGCCAGGAGGGGTGACAGCCCGCACAGGCAGCGACCGCCACAGCAGCGCGGGAGGGGGGCCCCCCACCGCCTCTGCTTTAAACCTCTCCGAAAGGTTGGGCAGCTCTGACTCAACAGAAGACGAAAAATATTGTTGGAACGATTAGCGATGCGCTAGGACACAAAGTCCTGCCTTCGGCTGAAGCTGAGAACACCGACATCTGGTTACGGCTTCTAAAAGCACCAGGTAAATTACTTGGCGTTTTAAATACTTTCTTTTATAAAAACTCCTTCAAATATATAATAGCAACATGTCTCAAAAAGCATCTCTGAGATTTCCCATCAAGGCCAATTAAAGGATAACCACCTGGACACCACTTTAAAACCACGGGAAAGAGAACCTTTGTGTTGGTCAAATCTTTACTTGTCTCTCAGCAGGAGACCCTGGCACCTTATTTTCTGGAAGTTGACGTGAAACATGCAGGAACCAACTTCAGGAAAGTGCATCGAGCCCTGGAAGCAGCACCCAGAGCAGGGCTGCGGGCGCAGGAGGAGGGCAAGTCCCCTCCCCGCACCCAGAGCCGCTGCTGGCCCCGCGGGGAGTGACATGGGGCAGGGCAGCGTCCCCGCGAGCTGCTCTGCAAACACAAACTGCTCGGCAGCCGGTGCACATTGCCTTTTATTCAAAAGCTGTAAAAATAAGCTCTAAACCGTTTCCGAGTTCGGCTTTGGCAGACAGAGATGAATCAAAACAGACATTGGCAACAAGGGGAGGTCGATGATCCCGCGTGTGACTACAGCAACGTGGCCCGTTCCAGCAGCCCGGAGAGAAACAGGGCTCACACCCCCAGGAAAGCTGGAGCATTTCCAGCACAGCCGAGAGGCTGGACGTGCTCCCGGCAAGGAAGGGCCGTCTGCGAGGCAAGCAAGGATGAGCGCAGCCGGCCACAAGCGCTGCCGTGGCTTGTGCCCTTCTTGCTGCTTTTCAAATGAAGGCTCAGCTTTTGGTCACCGGAGAGTCCCCAAAAGCGTGCCAAGACAGGGATGTTCCACTGCAGACATCCCGCCAAGCAGAGGGACAGTGCAGATGGGGTTTAAGTATAATTTTGTGTCTGGCGAGGGAAGATCTAAGCACTCCCTGGGAGGCATGGCACAGGCTCACTACTGGTTGGGCTGTCCCACCCCGCGGCACGGCCCCAGAACCGGGCTCCAATTTGGCGTGGAGGCACCCACTGCCATTGAGTGGGGACAAGGAATCAAAGCCGGGAGGGCCCCAGCAGGGCTCGGGGCTTCTCGGGTGGAGCAGGCTGGAAAGCCAGCCCCGGGGAAACAGCTCGCTCTTCGGGAGGCTCGGCCACATCCCAGCGCGAGGCCGAAGATGGCTGCTGCTTCCCGAGAGCCCCCGGCTGGCTCGCAGCCCTCGGCCGAGGGCGTCACATCATACGAGTCACGACCATCGTGAGGAAGTCCTCGTAGCTCAGCCGCACGTTGCCCACCAGCCCCGTGTCCTTCTCGCGGAAGGCGTCGGTCGTGCTCTGGAGCTGCATGCAGATCTGAATGAAGCGGTCGAGCTGGATGCTGGGGTTGGAGGACCGCTGGGCGTAGCGGGCCAGCAGCAGCTGGCTAAACTGGGGGCTCAGGTTATAGCCCATCTGGGAGAAAGCTGGGAGCAAGAAACACTCGGATCAAACACTTCTAACGGGAGGAAGAGCGACTATGCCTTCCCTCGCACGTGCTGGCACGCACCCCATCTCCCACCGCCCCGTGATGTTCGCTTCTGATGGTGGGTGTGCTTGGGCAGGGCTCTCCGGACGGAGGAACCAAACCAAGGCACGAATTCCAGACGTTCTTCCCCTCCCCTCCATCAGACACACACGCCCAAGAGCTCCTCTCAGAAAACAGGCTTTAGCCACATGCCATTTGGGGGGTGGGGGTGGCATTTTGGGTTTCCTTAAGGAACGAGTTCATGCCACAGCCCCGCTGCGGCTCCTCGTCTCCTGCCCCACGGGAGGGCTCAGCTCCAGCTCTGCCACAGCCGGTTTAGCCAGCCCAGCGTGTCCCAGCTCAGCAACAGGCGTGGACTGCAGCCACGGCTGCATGGGAGGCACCCGGGAGCTCAGAGACACCCAGCCCTGCTGCAGGGATGGCACCAGGAAGAGTCACCGGGCCGGGCTGGAGATAGCAGAGCCAGGCAGCGGTCCCCGGGGAGCTCGGTAAGGGCCAGGTTGATGTCTCTGCCCCTCGCCCACCTTGTTGGAGCTCGTTGAAGCTGATGGAGCCCGACTGGTCCCTGTCGTACTGCTGGAAGAGGTTCTTCCACTGATGGATGAAGCGCAGCAAGGCTGAGAAGCCGTACACGTCTATGTGTCCCGACCTGGTCTTATCGAACATGTCTGGGGAGGAAGGAGCAAAGAGCAGGAGCAGGGCAGTGAGGAGTGGAGCAAGGACACGCCGCAGAAACTCCCAGAGAGCTCAGGATGTGCGCCACGGCTCGCCAGCACCCTGCTGTGGCCCCAAAAGCCCTCCCTCACCAGGACCGCGATCAACCGGGACCATTCAATCCCCAAGAGGCTGGTAGGAAACGGCACCAAAACCCGATGCCGGGGCAAGCAGGGGAACGGGGCGACTCTGGCTCGCTACTGGAGCTCTCGCTCTCTGGGAGCAGGGGCTCGCTCGGCCTCGTGCAGAGCTGGGTTCCCCTTCCCAAGCAGTCTTTCGGGCCCCTGACTCGTGTCCTCCACCGAAAGGGCGCTTGGAGCTGCTCGGTTTGCCCAGCTCTCGCTCCAGAGAGCGCTTACAGGCCAGCTGCTCGGGTAAGCGATGCTCAGGTAACGGGAACGCAGGCTGGGCTGGGCTTCACCCCTCAAAGAGATCAGAACAAAAAGCAGGGGGAGGGCAGGGAGAGCCCAGACTCACTTATCATCAGCAGGCAGGTCTCGTCGTTGAACGTCGACCAGTTGGAGTTGACCAGCGCCTGCTTCAGCTCCTTCACGGAGATGTACCCACTGCGGTCAGCATCGACCGCCTGGAACCAGGAGGCAGCCTCCGGGTCCACGCCCGGGGGGGCACTACCTGCGTGGGGAGAGGCCATCAGCGCCTCCCACCTCTCCTCGGAGAGGGACCGCTGGCTGGTCCCTCCCCGGGGACGGCTCACAGAGACGCAGCCGACACCCAGGGACCAGTCAGCACTTCTGCTCCACGCAGCTTTTCGCAGCCGTAGGGTCCCGGGAAAACAGGTTAGCAAGGCCCGGGGCTCGGCACGTAGCGTCGCACTTCTGCCACGCAGCTTTTCGCAGCCGTAGGGTCCCGGGAAAACAGGTTAGCAAGGCCCGGGGCTCAGCACGTAGCGCGGCAGGGAAAGGGAAGCAAAGCAAAGCAAATCAGACCCCTCGCGTGGCTCGGGACCGGAGAGCGAACCACGGAGCGCCCGCCCCGTAAACCCGGCGGCACCGGGAGCCAGAGGCACGTCTGTAAAGTTTTATCGCTGGTGCTCAGGGCTGGGGCCTCTTCGGCACTTTCCTCCTCCTCCTCCTCGGGATTTTGAAATAATAAACCGGGACTTTGCGATTTCATTCATAAGGGTGAATTCCGCTGACCTGGCGAGGGGCGCCGAGCCAACCCCTCCTGGCACGGAGCGGGGCCGGGACACGGGCGGGACCGGGCTGGGGAGCACCCGCCCACCCCCGCGACCCGGGGCGGACCCAGGGTACCCGCCGCGGGAGGGACCGCTCAGGCCCGCGGCCTCGCTCCC
>NW_008795919.1:2711069-2711351 GCF_000699145.1 Aptenodytes forsteri
TGTAGAGTTAAAGTTTTAGTGCTCAGGGCTGGGGCCTCTTCGGCACTTTCCTCCTCCTCCTCCTCGGGATTTTGAAATAATAAACCGGGACTTTGCGATTTCATTCATAAGGGTGAATTCCGCTGACCTGGCGAGGGGCGCCGAGCCAACCCCTCCTGGCACGGAGCGGGGCCGGGACACGGGCGGGACCGGGCTGGGGAGCACCCGCCCACCCCCGCGACCCGGGGCGGACCCAGGGTACCCGCCGCGGGAGGGACCGCTCAGGCCCGCGGCCTCGCTCCC
>NW_008795919.1:2711989-2712918 GCF_000699145.1 Aptenodytes forsteri
GCAGGGCTGGGATTTCTCCGGGAGCCGGTCCGGGATCAGCCCAGGACCGGGGGCGGGATCCTCTGGGAGTAGGGCCAGGATCAGCCTGGGAGTGGAGCTGGCATCCCCTCCAAGATCGGAGCTGGCATCCCCCTGGGAGCGAGACCAGGATCCCTCTAGGAGCAGGACTGGGATCTCCCCGGGAGCTGGTCCGGGATCCCCCCAGAGGCAGGGCCAGAATCAGCCCAAGAGCAGGGCCGGGATCAGCCCCGGAGCAGGGCTGGGATCCCCCCAAAATCAGAGCTGGGATCCCCCCAGGAGGCAGGAATTCCACCTGAGGCAGGGCCGGGATCCCCTGGGCTGGGATCTCCCCAGGATCCCCCCCCCCCCTCAGGCCCAGGGCCACAGGGCAAGAGGGGACTCAGGGGCACTCTGCCCCCAGCGGGGGTGGCCTCAGCCCCGTGTGCTGGGCTGGCGCTCCAGGACTGGGCAGAGCAGCGGCCCTCGGGGACAGGGATGGGGACAGGGATGGGGACGAGGCGGAGATCCAGCCGGCGACCGATCAAGGAGGCAGGAGGCGGGAGGCGTGGGGGCACCAGCACCGGTGTATTTGGCCGGGCAGGATCCACCTGCCCTCACAATCGCGACGGAGCTGTACAACACCTGCACCCCCCCCCCCCCCCCCCCCGCCGGACAGGCACAGCCCCCGGCACAGCGGGGACTCAATATTAACAGCAAAGGCGGGGGGCGCGGGGGTCCCCTCAGCCGAAAGGGCCCTTGACGTTTTTGGGCTGGAAGAGGGGCTGCTCCAGGGGCATGGCGCCCAGGCACTCCGCCGGGCTGCCGGGCCCCGTCTTCCCCGGCTGCCCCGGGGCGCGCGGGGGGCCGGGGATGCCGGGGATGCCCTGCTGTCCCACGGGGCCTGGGGGGCCCATTTTCCCGTAGCCTGG
>NW_008795919.1:2712936-2713215 GCF_000699145.1 Aptenodytes forsteri
CGTGGGGACCTGGAAAAGACGGAGAGAAAGAGGGTGGTGGCAGGGTGCGGGGCTGGCAGCGAGCCCCACCATGGGGCTGGTGGCCACGCGGAGGGAGGGGGCTCACCTGGGGGTCCCGGGGGGCCGCTGTCCCCCATCACCCCCACGCCTTTCTCTCCTTTCTCTCCTTTGGCGCCTGGCTCACCTGGAGGAGAGGTGGATGGAGAGGGGTGAGACCCCGGCACGAAGGTGGTGCTCAGGGACACCAGGAATGCCTCGGGGACACCGGGAACGCCCCGG
>NW_008795919.1:2720075-2723103 GCF_000699145.1 Aptenodytes forsteri
GGTCGTGGCAGCCCAGGGCTGCCCACAGGTCCTGGTGAGCCGGGGGGGCCCCTCTCTCCCGCAGGCCCCCGCGGCCCCACGAGGCCCATGGAGCCACTCTTCCCCGGCCCCCCGGGCATGCCGGCTCTGCCCTTCTCCCCGGGGTAGCCTCTCTCACCAGGGGATCCAGCTTCGCCCTACGGAGACATGGAGAGGCAAGGCTCAGCCCCGGCACCCCCGGCCCCACACGGGGCTGCGGGGTGCCGGGGATGGCCGCAGTGGCACAGCCGGGCTCTCCCCTCACCTTCTGGCCAGCCGGTCCCACGATGCCAGGTTTTCCTGGGGGACCCTGGGGAGACACAGAGGAGAGGGGTGACAGGGATGTCCCCTGTGCAGGCACCCCGGGGACACCATGGCCAGGCCAGAGGATGCCATGGTCCAGCCCCGGGTCCTGCCAGGCAGGAGAGCCGCAGAGCCCCCTGCTCGTACCTCTTTACCGACGGGTCCGTCTGGTCCCTGCTCCCCCTGTGAAATCAAAGCGGGACAGCATGAGAGGGCGACCGGTGCGGTACCGGTCTCAAGGTGTGCACTGCTTGAGGGTGCAGGGGTCTGCACTGCCCCCCCGCACCCCGCTGCACTCACCGGTGGTCCCGGGTGGCCCGGGGGTCTTGGCTGTCCTGGCATCCCTGGCAGACCTCGCTCCCCTGTAGAGCCCCGCTCGCCCTTCAGACCCTGCGGGGAGGCAGGAAGGAGCCCAGAGCGTCGGAGTCAGCGCAGGATGGGGACAATGACCCCCGAACCCACCCTCCGAGGCACCCACCCGACCCCATCCCAGCCCCCGCATCGGGGGCTGTGACGGGGCAGGGTCCGGCCCCAGGCAGTACTCACCACTCCGGCGAGGCCGGCGGGACCCGGCTGCCCTGGGCTGCCGGGGGGGCCCTGGGAGGCAGAGAGAGGGGTGTCAGCTGGGGGGGGGCCATGGTGATGCTCCCACTCCCTGCGCCGGAGGGAGGCCCCGCCATGCTCCCTGCCACGGGCACCGTCCTGGTATGCCGTGGGGGGCAGGTCCAACTTACGATGTGCCCTGGGGGTCCCTGACGACCTTGGGGTCCCATGGGTCCAGGGTCACCCTGAGGAAGGCAGTGTGATGAGGGGCAGCATGGGGTCCATCCAGCTCAGGGCTCCTGTGCCCACCCAGCCCCTTGCTCACCTCTGCTCCCGGCCGGCCTGTGCTCCCCGGGGGGCCGGGTTTGCCACAGTCACCCTAAGAGGAGGAAAGGACACCATGGGCAGCGCAGTGTGTGGAGACCCTGGCCCAGGACCGAGGTCCCCGGGGCTGTTACCACCAAGTGTCCCCCAGCACCACCATCGCTCACCTTCGGTCCTGGGAGACCCGGGTGCCCTGTTTTCCCCTTGAAGCCCTGGAGAGAGAAAACAGCTGCGTGGGGGTCCCGGCTCCCGCAAGCAGACCGAAGCAGGCGACCCCAATCCCAGTCTCCGCTGGGGACCCCGACTTGCAGTGCCGGGCCAGGGGGGATGCCTACCCACCCCCTCAGGCTCAGCGTCCCCAGGAGCACGCGGTGGGACAGTCCCGGCTCAGGGGACACCCGGTCCTGGCTGCAGGGACATGCCAGGCACAGAGCACCAGGGAGAGGTGACAAGGAAAGCTGTCACTCACCGGAGGACCCATCATCCCTGGTGGCCCGGGGGGGCCGGGGTCACCCTGGGGAGAAAGAGACATGGGTTGGGGGTGTCCTGGGGGGGTTGCAGGGTGTTTGCCCCCCCCTGCCAGCACCTGGGAGAGCCCTGGAGCCTCACCCGCAGCCCCGGCTTGCCGTCCTTGCCGTCCAGTCCTCTGGGGGGCCGGGTTTGCCACAGTCACCCTAAGAGGAGGAAAGGACACCGTGGGCAGCGCAGTTTGTGGAGACCCTGGCCCAGGACCGAGGTCCCCGGGGCTGTTACCACCAAGTGTCCCCCAGCACCACCATCGCTCACCTTCGGTCCTGGGAGACCCGGGTGCCCTGTTTTCCCCTTGAAGCCCTGGAGAGAGAAAACAGCTGGGTGGGGGTCCCGGCTCCCGCAAGCAGACCGAAGCAGGCGACCCCAATCCCAGTCTCCGCTGGGGACCCCGACTTGCAGTGCCGGGCCAGGGGGGATGCCTACCCACCCCCTCAGGCTCAGCGTCCCCAGGAGCACGCGGTGGGACAGTCCCGGCTCAGGGGACACCCGGTCCTGGCTGCAGGGACATGCCAGGCACAGAGCACCAGGGAGAGGTGACAAGGAAAGCTGTCACTCACCGGAGGACCCATCATCCCTGGTGGCCCGGGGGGGCCGGGGTCACCCTGGGGAGAAAGAGACATGGGTTGGGGGTGTCCTGGGGGGGTTGCAGGGTGTTTGCCCCCCCCTGCCAGCACCTGGGAGAGCCCTGGAGCCTCACCCGCAGCCCCGGCTTGCCATCCTTGCCGTCCAGTCCTTCCAAGCCAGCAGGGCCCTACAGGGACAAGGTGAGGATGTCAGAGGGTGGTTTGCACTGAGGGGCTCTGGGGGTCCCTGAGGGACCTGCTCTGGGCACCCCACAGCATGGGAACAGGTCCCCGGGGAGTGGATCCAGCCAGCAGCGCTCCCGAGGAGCACAATGATACCGGTGGTCCTGTCCCCTCTGCCCCCAGGGGTGGCATAGAAGATGTCTTACCTGGATGCCTGGGGGTCCGGGGGGTCCGGGTGGCCCTGGCATTCCCGTGGGCCCACGCATGCCCTCACTGCCCTGCAAGAGCCACAGGAGGTCACGGGAGCAGCCTGGGCCAGGCACCCCTCTGCCACCCTGCAGAGGAGGGGCCAAACGCGGCCACCAGCCCGAGGGATGAGTGGTGCCACCACGCAGCCAGGTCCCGGTGGCACTCACCCACGGCACTCACCTTCTCAGCTGTGGGCCCCGGTGGCCCGGCCGGACCGACCTTCCCCGGGAAGCCGGGGGGGCCCTAAAGAGAAGAGAGACGTTGAGGTGGGGGGGGACGTCATGGCGGGAGAGCCCCCCTCCACCCAGCCTGTC
>NW_008795919.1:2723144-2723606 GCF_000699145.1 Aptenodytes forsteri
CCCTGTCCTGCGGGACATGCCTGTGTCTGTCTAGGAGCAACCCCTGTCCCCATCCCTGGCTGGCTCCCCAGCCCCGTGGGGACAGGGGGACACACAGCTGGGGCTGAGCATCATCTCCTGGGGACACCCCACTGTGCCGGAGCATTGCTCCCCACAGCCCCGGCGGGACGTACTCACCGGCGGCCCCGGGAAGCCGGGCTGGCCCTGGAAACCCTGTGGAGAGATGAGAGCTGAGCCGGACCCCGATGGCCACATCCTGCCCGACGGGGGGCCTGGGGATCCCCGTCCCCACGGACCCCTCGCGGATGCTTACCTGGTCCCCCTTCTCGCCGGCGCTGCCCGGGAGCCCACGCTCACCCCTTGGCCCCTGCGGAGAGAAGGGGCGAGGTGGGTGGGGAGCACCTTCCTGCACCCGCAGCCACCACGGCCGCCCCCGCTACCCCCCCCCCCCACCCCACCGGG
>NW_008795919.1:2724766-2727687 GCF_000699145.1 Aptenodytes forsteri
TACTCACCGGCGGCCCCGGGAAGCCGGGCTGGCCCTGGAAACCCTGTGGAGAGATGAGAGCTGAGCCGGACCCCGATGGCCACATCCTGCCCGACGGGGGTCCTGGGGATCCCCGTCCCCACGGACCCCTCGCGGATGCTTACCTGGTCCCCCTTCTCGCCGGCGCTGCCCGGGAGCCCACGCTCACCCCTTGGCCCCTGCGGAGAGAAGGGGCGAGGTGGGTGGGGAGCACCTTCCTGCACCCGCAGCCACCACGGCCGCCCCCGCTAACCCCCCCCCACAGCCCACCGGGAGGTGATCAGGGTGGGCACCTACCGCTGGTCCCGTGGGACCGGGGAGGCCGTCCAAGCCAGGGGGGCCCTGGGAAGGGGAGGAACAGGGTCAGATGGATGTGGCTGGAAGGACCTCAGCCCTGGTGCCCGCGATGAGGGGGGGCACCTGGGAGAGCCCCAGCCCCTCTGCCCCCGGCAGCATGGCCCTGAGGGACTCACCAATTCCCCCTTCTCCCCGGGGGGGCCCACGTAGCCTCGCTCGCCTTTGATGCCCTGGGGAAGGAAGGAGGTGAAGGCCCCGTGCAGGACAGGGGACGAGCTGGGACATGGGGCACGGACAGGACATGGGGCATGGAGGAGAGGTGGGGGGACAGGTGGGGCACAGATGGGGCATGGGGATGGATGGATGGGGAAGGATGGGGCACAGACAGGGCATGCACAGGGCACAGATGGATGGGGCATGGGTGGAGTGAACAGATGGGCAATGGATATGGCACCGGGAACATGTGGGACAGCGGATGGATGGGATAGGGATGAACCCTGCCAGGGACATGGTGCTCGGTGCCTGCTGGGGTCCCCCGACTGCCTGCCCGTCCCTGGCAGCAAGGGGGGCCTCAGTGAGCACCAGGGAGAGATGTGGGGACACACGAGGTGGCTGGGGGCTGGCAGACGCTGCCTGGCTCCCCACGGTACTCACGGGAAGGCCGGGGGGGCCTGTCGCACCGGGGTAGCCGGGCTGCCCTGGAGGTCCCTGTGCAGGAGGAGGACGATGCTGAGCCACCTGCAATGCCCCAGCCAGGTGCCCAAAGCCCACGAGGCACTAGGGTGTCCCCCGTCCCCTCAACCCACACCACTCACCGGCTCCCCTTTGGCTCCGGCAAGCCCTGTGGGGCCACGTTCCCCCTGAAGACCCTTTGGAGGGAGAAGAGAGGAGCTGCAGGGGATCTGCTTCGGCCCCTGCCCAGGGCTGTGCCCACCTGGCAGCACGGCCGGGCAGAGCCCAGGGCCTGAGGACCCGGGCACGGCCCATGGGGTCTGTGATCTCCGCCAGCCTGCACCGGCCCCAGCCTGCCCGGCACCTCCAGGCACAGGGGAGGACCCGCTCGGCACCCGGCTGGGCTCCCTCCACCCATGGCGCCAGCCAGGTGCACCGGGCTCAACGCCCAAGCATGGCCAGGTACGCTCACACCCAGACACAGGTCACCGCTGCCTGTGCCCCCCACGCCATGGCCCGCAGGTAGGAGCCACGGGCAGCCCCGGTGCCACAGGGCCGTGGAAAGCTCAGCCCTGGGGGGTGCGGCGTGGGGTGCCCAGCTCCCAGCACCCCGGCCACTGCCCAGAACACGCTTCAGACCACAGCTCCAGCCTGGTGCCACCCGCTGCCTCCCCGTCCTCCCAGGGTGTGACAGGCACGGGTGACTCGGGTGACAGCCGGGAGCCCCTGGGCTCCACGTCACGGGACCGTTGGGGGCAGGTTAGTGGGGTGACGTGGTGCCGAGGCGGCGGAGGCTGGACAGGATACACTGGCACACCGCAGAGCAACGACCCACAGAGACCCACAGAGACCCACACAGACTGTGGTGTTACGGTGACATTAGTGGATGAGGGGACAGGAGCAGGACATGGCTGGCACGGGCAAGGGAGGGCAGGATCCTCCGAGAGCCACCGGCACAGCCCCACTGCCACCTCGTGCTAGGAGGGAGCACGGGTGGGAGCAGGAGCATGAAGATGAAGATGAGGATGAAGATGAAGATGGAGATGAAGATCAAGATGGAGATGGTGGTGGAGGCTGGCTGACCCCAGAGGAGCCAGGGACCAGGGGAGGAGGAGGATGCGCCCAGGCAGCACCGGCTGCACGGGGCGATCCTCCCGGTGCCCACAAGGGGAGTCCCCAGGGGCAGCCGGGGAAGGGGCAGCAGCTGGGTGCCATCTGGTGCACCCAGCGTGCCCCATGGATGCTGTGACGAGCCATGGGCACCAAGCCAGGGCAGCAGGTCCTTGGCACACCAAGCACAGCCGGGCAGCTGAGCCGAGCCAGCCCGGGGGCTGTGGCCATCCCCTGCACACCCGGGTCCTGCAGCGGTGAAGGGCCCCAACACAGGGCACCAGAGGCAGCTGCACCGGGGCCGGCGAGTCCCAGCGCCAGGTCCCTGAGCTTAGGAAGAGCATTCCTGAGCCTGCAGACCCCGGGTCCACTGAGACCCCCTGCATGGGGATGGAGGAGGTGAAAATGGGAGGATGGAGATGGGGTGGAAGGGGAGCGGGGCAGCTGGGCTGCAGCTGCTCCCACGGGGGACAGGGACGGGGGACACAGCCAAACCAAGCGGCAGCGACAGAGGGCACAGAGTAGAGCCGTGCTGGGTTCTTACGGGCAGTCCGGGTGCGCCAGGCGTTCCAGGAAAGCCTGGGGGGCCCTGAGGGGAGAAACAGGGAGGTCACAGCCTGGAAATGGTACCCAGGAGCCTGGGCTGAGCCCTCAGGGCACTGCAGAGCAGCCGGGCGCGGGCCGGCTCGGCCTCAGCCTCCCACCAAGCCGGGCTCCTGCTCCATCTCCAGGCTGCCAGCGCTTTCGCCTCCATCTCCAGACTCGCCGGGGGACAGCCATGCCGTGCCGCACCTCTGCCTCACCATGGCCCCGGCACTCTGCCC
>NW_008795919.1:2728505-2730153 GCF_000699145.1 Aptenodytes forsteri
GCCCTCTGCCCATCACCATGGCCTCAGGGCAGGGCGCCGGGTCCCCTCGGCAACTTGCAGTGGGGGGCTCCAAACCCCCCCAGGACCATAACATGATGCCCGTGCAGCCCGGCAGCCCCCCGCCCCGGGCAGGGGTACTTACGATGGGCCCAGGTGGCCCCGGGGGTCCCCGCAGTCCCGGTGAGCCCTGGGGAGAGACGGGTGCATTAGGCGTGACCACGGCAGGGGGGGACAGGGACCTGACCCCGCTCCAGCTCCAAGGGGCACTGAGGGACCAGTCATGGCCCCCACGGCCGCTGGGAAGGGCTGGGATGGCGGGGAGGGCCCGGAGGAGCGGGACAGCGCCGCAGACGGGGAGCGCACCCACCTGCTCTCCTCTCTCGCCAGGGATGCCCGGGGCACCCGGCAGCCCGGGATCACCCACACAGTCCGAGTCAGGGCTGTCACCCTGCAGGGAGCGGGAATGTATCAGGAGCTGGGGCCAGCTCTGGCTGCTGCCCGCAGCTGAGCCCTGCCAAGGCCCGCCAAGTGCCCCCGAAGCAACCTCCGCTCCCCAAAGCCCCAGCTGCTCCCGCAAGGTGGGTACGGTGCCATGTCCTGCCCCAGCTGGGACCATCCCTGCAGCACCCTGGGGACCAGGGAGCCAGACCGGGGTAGCAGCTCAGCCCCAGGGGCAGGGAGAGGGTGCCAGGCAGCACGGTTCACTCACCCGAGCCGCCTCCGCTCTTGGGAACTGGGCAAAGCACTGGAAGAAAACCCAGGAATCACCCAGAGATCCCCTGCAGGGGTGTACTGGAGGAGCCGCGGGGCACCGTGGGGCACGGAGCCCTGCATCCTGCACCCCTCGGGTGCTCAGCACCCACTGCTCCAGCCCGCACCGGCCCCTGCACAAGACAAACCTGCCACCCTCCCCGCGGACCCCATCGGGGCAGGTGGGAGCTGTGCATGGGAGCCTGCCTGCATGCCGGGTAGGACCAGTGTGCCCAGAGCGTGCCCAGCCCTGCAAGCGCCTGCTGCTTTGCGTGACTGCCACGTGAGCTGATGCCTGGGGGCTCGGGAGCATCTCTGCACTTCACGCCAAGACCCAGCAGGACCAGGGGTTTTTGGGCACCGGGATTCCCACCTGGAGGTGGGCAATACTCACGCGGGCGCAGCTCTCGCTGCCAGGGGCGCCCGGCATGCCCCCGTCCCCCTTCTCCCCCTTGACGCCGCTGGGTGCTTCGAAGGCTGCCTGCAGCTGGGTGCAGTCCCCGCAGAGGGTCTGGGAGGAGGCGGGGAGTCAGGGGCACCCTGAGGTGCTTGGGGTCCCCCGGGCACGACCCACAGCGGGAAGGTGCCCTGTCCCCACGCTCTCACCTTCAGCACCTCGATGTTCCTCTCGGCCATGACAGCCAGTGGTCCCTGGAAGAGATGCAGGAGGGAAGGGGACGGTCCCCGCGCCGGGGGGCAGGCAGTGGTGGGAGGAACTGCCGCAGGCACAGCTGCTACCTACCAGGTCCCCGGCTGGTCCGGGCAGTCCCGGCAAACCGTTGTGTCCTGGCATCCCCTAAAGCCAAGGAGAGAGCTTGAATATTTAAACCCTGTGCTAAAAGCTGGGCAGGATTGGTCCCCACTCGCCCGCTGCTGCTCCCGTCTCCCGGTGCTCGCC
>NW_008795919.1:2731798-2732270 GCF_000699145.1 Aptenodytes forsteri
AGGCGCCGGCAGCACTGTGGGGAGGGGGCACTCACAGGTCTGCCCGGCTGGCCGATGCCCGGGGGGCCCTGGTCCCCTTTGGCCCCGGGTTTTCCCGGGATGCCGACCACATCCGAGAAGTCCCCATGCGGAGCGGGACTGGGCTCGCAGGTGTCTCCCTGCAGAGGAGGGAGCACAGGAGGGGAGGTGGGGATGGGTGAGGGATGGAGGGGGGGGGTGACGCCACGGTGACAGGACGCAGGTCCCTGTACGAGCCCCTCCAGCACATGGGTCTCACCTTCTCGCCTTTGGGGCCGGCTGGACCCCTGGTGCCAGGCTCACCCGACAGCCCTGGGAGACCAGCCATGCCCGGGGTGCCTGGGTCCCCGGGGCTGCCTGTGTCCCCCTGGCAAAGAGAGGGGCAAGGCTGGCACGGGGCAGGGGGGCACACAGCACCCCCCCAGGCCCACACACAGACCGAGGGGGACACGAC
>NW_008795919.1:2732304-2733584 GCF_000699145.1 Aptenodytes forsteri
CAGCCCCACAGCCCGAGGGGGGAGTCGCAGCCCCCTCTGCTGCCCCCAGCCCCGCCGGAGCCCCCTCCTCAGCCCCTCTCACCTTCTGTCCCTTCTGGCCAGCATCACCAGGTCTGCCCTGGGGAAACAGAGGAACGGGTCAGGCCAGAGCATCCCCCAAAATGGGCACACGCAAACACGGCGGGGCACTCACCGCTCTGCCTGGGGGGCCGCCCTGGCCCCTCTCCCCCGGCGGACCCGGCCCCCCCCGTCGCTGCCCCTTCGAGGGCCTGTGGTGCGGGAGGGCACTGCCCGCACGACTCGCCCTGTGGAGGGGACAGCCTGGTCAGAGCGTGGCTTTCGGGGCCGGAGCACTGCAGGGGGGTGCCCGCAGCCCCTGCTGCTCTCCCCATCTCAGGGCTGTCCCATGCAATGAGTTGCATGGGTCTCAGCTGGGGAGGTTTCAGGGATGGGGCAGGGAGTGGGGTCCCGGGGGATCCCCATCGCAGGGCTCACCTTCTCTCCTTTGAGCCCCTGTACGCCTGGATTGCCTTTGTCTCCCGGGAGCCCCTGCACCGAGAAGCCAAGGCAGAGATGAGACTACGGCCCCCAGCGCCCGGCTTCTGCACCCCTGGGCTCCCAGCACCCACCCTGAGCCCCCGCACCCCCGCTCACCGGTCTGCCCATGGGTCCCTCCTGGCCGCCATCCCCCTGCAAGACATCAGGGTCAGGGTCAGGCCCCGAAGGAAGCCAAGGCTGCCCCCACCCTGCGGGGCGATGCAGCTGTTGTTGCTCCCTTGGAGGGTGCAGAAAGGGGGGGGTGGGCCTTGGGGTCACTCACCTTCTCGCCCTTGATGCCAGCCAGCCTGGGGAGCCCCGCTTCACCCTGCCGAACGCCCTGTGCAGTCACACACCCAGCACCCACACAGTCCCGGGGCGGCCGGGGTGCCCCTCCAGCACGGGAGAGGAGGGCTCAGCCCCACGTACTCACCGGCAGCCCCGGCTGCAGCGGTGCCGGCGCCAGCACACCCTCAAGCCCCTCGGTGGGACCCCGCAGTAGCGCAGCAAGGACGCGGGGATCACAGGACAGGCAGGAGTCCCCCTGTGAGGGCAGGGAGAGGGCACGGCTCAGGGGGGCCACGGGCGCTGCCCACCAAGCAGGTGGGTGGGATGGAGGGATGGACACTCACCTTCTCCCCTTTTATCCCATGGATGCCGGGATCTCCCTGGGAAGGAAACAGAGGAGCTGGGCCAGGCGCTGCCAGCGAGGACTAGACGGTTGCTCAGTGTCCTCCTGCTCC
>NW_008795919.1:2734719-2735946 GCF_000699145.1 Aptenodytes forsteri
CCCTTGTGAGGGCCGGGAGAGGGCGCGGCTCAGGGGGGCCACGGGCGCTGCCCACCGAGCGGGCGGGTGGGATGGAGGGATGGACACTCACCTTCTCCCCTTTTATCCCATGGATGCCGGGATCTCCCTGGGAAGGAAACAGAGGAGCTGGGCCAGGCGCTGCCAGCGAGGGCTAGACGGTTGCTCAGTGTCCTCCTGCTCCGGCTGGGGATAAGCCAGCCCACCCCTCGGCCCCACGTCACCTACCCTGTCCCCTTTGGGTCCCGCAGGGCCGGGTCTGTCCTGGGGTGGGGGAAACAAAGAGGGAGCATTAGGGATGCTGAGACGAGACCCTGCTCTGCCCCGCTCCCGGGGCCACCCCGGGTTCAGACTCACCGAGACCCCATCCTTGCCAGGTGCTCCGGGCGCTCCCCTGGGTCCCGGCTTGCCAGGCAGCCCAGTGGCACTGACCATCCCCTCAGAGACAGTGGGACACACCTCGCACGGCTCGCCCTGCCCGCAGGGACAGTGAGATGCAGCCCTGGGCTTGGAGGTCCTCGGGGTGGCCCCCGAGATGCCCCAAGCAGCCCCGAGCCCAGGTGATGAGCACCGCAGTGGAGCTGTGCCTACAGGGGCTGCCGTGCCCGTGGCCATGGCACAGTGAGGCAAGGCACAGCCCCCCGCTGAGCCACCCTGCTGCTGCACCTACCTTGTCTCCTTTCAGCCCCAGGACGCCAGGGGGTCCCTGCAGGAGGAAGGCAGGGGACAGGGCTGCTTCAGGGAGCCCCGAGACCAAGGTTTGCCCTGGCAATGCCACCCAGCACCCCCCAACCCCTGCCACCAGCCGTGGCATGGGATGGCCCCAGCCCCAAACGAGGCCGCCGGCTCTCCCAAACCCCTCTCCACACCTGGACTCGGATCCCGCCGCTGCCCCAGCCAATGCTCCAGCCAAGCAGCCCCGACCCCGAGCCAAGAAACCTGTCCCTGACCCCAGGCTTTGGCTCCAGGCTCACGGTACTCACGGGCATCCCAGGCGATCCTCCGGGTCCAGGAGCTCCCAAGCTGCCCTGGAGCCAGAGACAGGAGAGCCTGAGCCCAGCAAGGGAGAAACCACAGCCCTCAGCACCCCCAGCACCCTTCTCCCCCAGGGGGGTTTCCTGCCCCCGCAAGCCAAGCCCTAGGCCACCCAGCTCGGGCTTGCCCAGCTGGTGGCACCGCGAGCCAGCGCTGACTCAGCCGCGGCGGGAC
>NW_008795919.1:2735960-2737042 GCF_000699145.1 Aptenodytes forsteri
CGGGGATCCCCAGCAGGACCCACTGCCTGCCGCACCAAGCTGCCCTCAGACAGGACGGGGGGCAGTCGGGACCCCTTTCCCCCCCCCTCACCTTTTCTCCCTTTGGACCTGGGGGGCCACCAGGGTCGCCCTGAAAGGGAGAGAGGATGGCATTAGCCCTGCCCAAGAACCCCAGCCAGCCAGCCCCATTGTGGAGCCCTGGAGGAGGGCACCTCGCCCCCTCCTGTGGTGATGCCAACCTGCAGCCACCACGTGCCGAGCCAGGGACGCTGCCCAGGCGCAGCCCCATGGCACGGGGCTCCATACCGGAAAGCCGATCCCTGGAGAGCCTGGCTTCCCTGGGGGACCCGGCTCACCGGCCAGCCCCTCGGGTCCCACGAGGCCAGGGTCACCCTGGAAGGCAAGGGCGGGTGTCAGTGCCGGCGCTGCTCCCGGGTGCCCCTACCCTCCCACTCCCCAAGCCCCCACTTACCTTCTGGCCCTTGGGGCCCACCACACAAATCTCTCCGGGCCGGCCCTGCCAGGAGGGGAGTGGGGTGTGAAGGCTCCACACGTGCAGCACCGTGCACGCCACGGGGCGGGCTGGTTCAGCGGCCGGATCCCGCTGCCCAGGGGGTGCCCCAGGGGATGCCCAGGTACCACCCGGCACTACTCACATCGCGCCCCGGGCGCCCCGGCTTGCCCTGCAGTCCCCCGTCGCCTTTCTCGCCCTTCTCACCCTTCTGGCCCTGCAGGACAGACAGACGTCACCCGTGCCATCTCACATGCTGCCCGGGTTGGCACCGGCAGGTTCTGGCACCTCTGCCACCATCCCGGGACCCACAGGGCAGTTGTCCCCGCTGCAATGCCAGGACCCGCGGGCGGGCTGGACTTACCTTCTGCCCGTCAGCGCCGGCTGCCCCCGGGAGCCCCTGCATGGGAACAGCAGGGCAAAGTGGGTGCCCACGGGTGGGCTCATGCAGGTGCCCGTGGGTGCTCGTGCAGGTCTTCCCTCCTCCCGCTCGCGCCACCGCTCCTTTCATCCCACACCACCCACAGAGCTGTCTCCTCGGGGCCGGACCCCCGCACCTCAGCCCGGGGTA
>NW_008795919.1:2737341-2746329 GCF_000699145.1 Aptenodytes forsteri
GCGCTCCCCAGGGCAGGGGGACCCCCATGTGCTGGGGACCCCCGCAGGGAGCACCCCCAGGGCAGGGGGGTCCCTGCCTGGGACGCGGCTGGGGACACTCACGCGGTCGCCTTTCTCCCCCTTGCCACCAGCGGTGCCGGGCAGGCCGCGCTCGCCCTTCCCGCCCTGCAAGAGAGGGGAGGTGCGGGTGACAAGGCGGGGAATGGGTGTCCCCATGTCCACACGTGTGCCCACAGCAGGGCCCACCGCTCCCGGGCAGGGATGCTCCGGGCACAGCCGAGGGTCTGCATGGCCCCATCCCTGCCAGAGCTGGGCTCTGCGTGTCCTGGGGGGTGACAAACCTACCTTTGGACCCGGGGGACCAAGCGTGACCTAGGGAGAGAGGAGAAAGGTGTCCCGCAGCACCCGGAGCCCCACAAGGGCACACTGCATTCAAACGGCAGCAGGAGAGAGCCTTGTCCCCGCTGCGGTCCCCATCCTCCCATCACCCTGTCCCCAAGTGCCACCCCGGGAGCCCCATGGGGCACACGGGGTCCCAAACATCCACCGTCCCCCTGCCTTCAGCCCCATGACTCCAGACAGAGGTTGCCATAGGAATGGGGCCACATCTGGAAGGGATCAGAGACCTTTCCCACAACCAGATGCTGCCAAGCTGCGGGTCACAGGGGGCTGGCAGCGATGGCAGAGCTGCAGGTGACACCCCCAGGCCAGCACCCTGGTGGCTTTTGCTGGCCCCAGCTCACAGCCCAGCCCCAGCAAATGGGTCGGGGTCCCCATCTCCTCCCGCCAGCACAGCCCGGTGCTGCCCGGCAGCACACTCACATTTGCCGAGGCCGTCTGCGGTGAGCAGGGTGGGCACTGGAAGAGACAGGGATGGTGGCTTGCACCAGCTCCATTCACTGCCCGCAGCACCCGAAACCCTGCAGCACCCGCAACCCCACGGCCACCGCCCTGCTGCCCTGGGCCCTCCAAACCCATGGGGCTCACCCAGCAGCACCTCTCCCTGCCAGCCCCAGGGTGCCCGTGGGCACAGGGGGATGCCCGTGGCGGAGAAGGGAAAACCGAGGAGAGCATTTCCCCCCTGCCGCATCCCCGGGGCGGCGAGGAGAGCGGCTGGCCTGGCACCCGCCCCTCCCTCCGGCTTTGTGGCTTGACCGCATGCCCCCCGCCTCCCTGCGGCTTTGTGGCTTGACCGCAGCTCCGCCGGGCCAAACCAGCTACTCCAGCGTGCTCCCACGGGACCGGGGCCGGGCATGACGGGGCTGCCCACACCCCGCGCCCAGGTGCCGGCAGGGCTGAGTGCAGCCCCCCAGGCTCCCGTTCCCCAGCCGGGGCCAGCCCCACACCTCACCCCCTCGCTGGGTGTCCCTGGCTGCCCGGGGGTCCGCTTGACCGCAGCTCCGCCGGGCCAAACCAGCTACTCCAGCGTGCTCCCACGGGACCGGGGCCGGGCATGACGGGGCTGCCCACACCCCGCGCCCAGGTGCCGGCAGGGCTGAGTGCAGCCCCCCAGGCTCCCGTTCCCCAGCCGGGGCCAGCCCCACACCTCACCCCCTCGCTGGGTGTCCCTGGCTGCCCGGGGGTCCCCTGTCACCCTGCAGGGAAGCGACATGCAGCAGAGGGTGAAAAGAAAAGCCGGGCAGGCTCGTAGCCCCAGCAGCCCCATGGCCCCCAGCCCACACTGTGGGACCTGGTCTGCACCCTGGGGATCCCCAGCAGGATCCCACTGTGGAGATAGAGCAGCCCCGGGGGGACAGGGCCATGCAAGGATGGGGCATGGAGCATGCTGGAGATGCTTCCCAGCTCCGGCAGCGCTCCGGAGACGCTCAGAGGGAACAAAGAGGCCCTTGGCCACGGCTGGGATCGCTCCAGCAGCAGCAGAGAGCTAAGTGGGGCCTCAATTCCTGCTCGGGGGAGCAGAGCAGCCGCTTTTGCAGGCGTCCCTGCAGCTCTGGCAGCAGCAGAAAGTTCCCGAATGGAGCAGGGACAGACCCAGCCTGGGGAGCGAATGGACCCCTGCACGGCACCGGCACCAGCAGGAGGGGGAGTGGAGCCAGGAGTGCCGGGACTGGTGCAGCCGGGCAGGGACACCCTCTCCCACCTCCCCTCACCTTCTCCCCGTGATCTCCCTTCAGGCCAGTCCTCCCTGAGGTCCTTGCCGGCTGCTGTGGAGAGAGCAGAGCACCCATGGGTGCTACTTGCCTGTGCACCCCTGGGTGATACCTCCCCATGCACCCTGGATTATGCTGGCTGTGCACTCCCAGGTGCTACCTCCCCATGCACCCCTAGGTTATCCTGTGTGGGGCACCCATGGGTGCGACCTGCCTCGGGCTGAGCCCCGAGCCAGCGGCTTAGCCGGTGCAGACCGGTGGCGGGGCTGCAGGAGCCCTCCCCTCCCTCAATCCCTGGCGTCTGGCTGCCGCCAACTCCCTCCCTCCCCTCGCATCGAGCCTGGCGCAGTGGAAAATGTGAGACAGGGCTTTTCCAGGAGCTGAATCAACGTGGCTGCCGGCTCGGCAGCACCAGGCACCCAGCGCAGCAGCCGAGCGCTGCCCACCCTGTGGGGATAGGAGCATCCCGCACCGGGATGGGGACCTGTGCCAGGCTGCCGGAGCGATGCCGGGAGCTCACCGCGCCCAGCGGCTCCTCCAGGCAGAAGCAGCGGGTGTACACCCGGCCCTCGGGCTGCGGCGAGATCTCGATGAGGTTGCTGCTCTGCATCAGCTCTGCTTGCCGACGGGTCTTGGGCACTTCCACAAGGCACTGCCGGGAGAGAGGGGGGTCATGAGAGGCTGCTGGGGTGAGAGCCAGGAGCCCCAGCCCTGCCCGAGCACCCAGTGCGATTTGGGAGAGGGATGCATCCTGCACCATGCCCTGCGCTGGCTACGGGGACACGCATCGAGTGATGTCCCAGGGCTGGTGGAGAGCTGCCCTGCGTCCCCAGCCACCACGAGCAGGAGGTGACCCACAGGGGAGCTCTGGCTAAAGAGACCTGCCCTCGCCGTGCCTCAGTTTCCCCTCTGGGGAAACCCCTGACCGTGCAGGGCAATGCCAGGGCCCGGCTGGGACCGGGGTGGGGGCTCGGGGGGACTCACCCCACTGGCTGAGATCTCGCAGCACCCTTCCTGCCTGGCCAGCTCGGCGTCACAGTAGATCTGAGCTTGCTGGATGTCGAACTGCAGTGGGAAGGGGGTGGCAGGTCAGGGGCAGGCTGGGACGGATCCTGCACCACAAGCAGAACGTGTCCGCACCCCCACAGGGACTCACCCGGATCGGGGTGCCGCGCATGGCATCCAGCCCCAGGAAGGTGTTGCCCTCCAGGGCCAGCGCCCGCCGGGGTGCCAGAGGCTTGGAGGAGATGGAGGCACAGTCGAGGTGGACGGAGATGGCGCGGCTCTGCACAGCCACCACCACCTTGTGCCACCGCCCATCGAAGAGGGACGCCACGGCCTTCCCCGCGAAGACGGCGCTGACAAACGTGGTCCCCGGCGCCCTGGCCTGAAACTCCAGGCTCTTCTCGGGGCCGTGCACGGCCAGGGAGAGCTGAGCAGAGAGGGAACAACACCATGCTCGGGGACGGCTCCCGGCTGTCCCCTTGCCGCTGGTGCGTCCCGCCGCCCCAGGGCCGTACCTGGGGGTAGCCCTGCCGGTCGGTGACCTGGAAGAGATACCAATGCTCCCCGGTGCTGTTCTTCTTCAGCAGCAAGGTGAGGACGAGGGTGAAGGCGGGGGGCAGCCCGTGGGGAAACACCTGCCTGCGGGGACAGGCATCAGGGGCGGCCGGACCCTGCACCGAGCTCCGATGCTGGCATTTGCACCGAGGCCGGCAGCAGCACCGGCCCCAACACCCACACGGCACCCACTAGCAGCATCACCCCAACAGCCCCCATGGGTCCCGCTGGGTCTGTCCCCATCAGTGGCACCGTGGATGCCATCGGGGCGGATCCAGCCCCAGCCCTACGCGGCAGCACCTGGACCTGGAGCTGTTTGTGTCTCGGCTGAACACGCGGGCTGTGGCTGCTGGAGATGCCAGCACTTACGCAACAGGAGCTGAACATGAGGCAGACGGCAGAGACGCTTCCTCCCGTCCTGGCGAGGCACGGAGAGTTTGGACCGTTCCCCCAAAGCGCAGCCCTGCATCCCTCGCACCGGCTGGACGCCCACACGGCGGAGGGGACTGAGCATCCCCGCGCAAGCGGACAGGCCAGCCTGCCCCAGGCACCTCCAGCTGCCATCCCCATCCCTGCCCCACGGCACAGCCACTGTCTCCACCGCGCATCCCCAAACATGGCCCTCCTGGGACAGCTGCAGCACCCGGGGCCATGCACTTACCACCACAGTATTGAATTTTCTCTCCAGGCAGCCGGGAAATGTGTCCCTGACGCCGCGAGCTCTGTGGGACAGATACTCCCACGCAGGCAGTGGGCTGGGGGCAGCCGTGGTGCCCACCTCCCGCCGGCAGCCTGGTTCCCCCCTCGCATGGCGGGGAGCATGGCAGCCATTCCCCAGTGGGACCGTGCCAAGCTCGCCCGCAGCCCGCTCAACCGCTAGAAATATTTGCTTCAGGCTCCGCTCAGCTCCCGGCCTCGGCTCCACCGCACCAGCAATTTTCCAAACCACCGCTCTGGAGCGGGACCAAGGCGTGGGAAGCAAGCCAGACCCAGCGGTCCCCTCCGCTCTCTGTGGGGCACGGGGCTGTCCTTGTGGGGCACCAAGGAACAAGGGCCAGGGTAAAGAGGCACCCACGGGTGCTCACCCGGGGCTCGCAACCTGGCTGCTGGGGCCACCTCCGTGCTGAGCACTCCCCAGGGCTGGCTCTGGGCTGCCGCAGGCACCTGGCCAAGACCAACACCAGCCTGGAGCATCCGCCATCTCAAAGCCATCTAAGGACTTGGCTGCCCAGGTCAGGAACCAAGGCTGGGTCTCCTTCACCCTTGGGAGAGCCCCGTGCCCAGCGTAGCTGCATGCCAGCCCTGAGGCGATGTGGGGACAGGCGGGCTGGAGGAGGCAGGCGTGCAAACCGCAGCAGCTTCCTCCAGGAACAGCTTCTGAGGACATGGACCTCCTCCCACCTTGCCACGCTGCAGCATCCCTGCCAGCCCCAGCCCTGCGGGGCAGCACGACAGTGAGCACGGCTTTGGGCATAGCTGGGCAGGACGTGCCGGAGACGGTGGGGCCGAGGGCCAGTCTCCATGTGCCTCCCCCAGCAGACCCCCGTGGCCCCAGCAAACCCAGCAGTGCCTGCTTGGAGCTGTGCAGTGTTTCGAGCTTGTCTAGACCCTGGCGAGCGCCTGCCAAGCTGGGGAGAGCAGACACAGAGCAGCCACAGAGCCGCAGTTGCGTAAGGGCTGGCCATGACCCAGCCGAGCTGCTGCAGCCCATGATTTACTTTCTAGGAGGAAGGTGGCTTGGGCATCCCTGGGGCTGCACCACCAGCACCTCTGTGTCCCCCCAGGTGCTGCGGAGCTGCCTGGACTGTCCAGCACGAGCTAAGGGCAAAGCCTAACGAGCTTCGCCCAGGCCCCATCCTTAAAACACGTGGGGACGGTGCCTGGTGGTGCTTTGGCCACCGAGGGCCACCCCACAAGCCGCCCACACTCACTGCGTGGGTTGGACCAGCGGCACGGCGCCCAGCCGCAGCACCACCGGCCCCCTCGGGTTGCGGACTTTCTTGATGGAGGAGATCTTCAGCAGGTCGAACCTTTTAATCAGGTTAAAACCTGCAGGACAGAGCGGAGGAGGTGAGACCTGGCCCTGGCACGGGTGCCGAGGGCTGATGCTCTCCAGGCAGGGCGCAGAGCCCATCCCCAGGGAGTCAGGGCTGCACGGGGTCCTCATCTGCGGGGCGAGAGGGGCTTTCCTTACCCGTTATGTTCTCATACTTGTCCCCTACCAGATCCTCGTCCCAGAGCTGCGGGCACGGCTCCCCTGCAAGGCAAATCAGCACATCACCACAGTGTCCCCGGGGGCACAGGGAGGCTGTACAAGCAGGGTCGGACCGTGCGGAGCCCCCAAGTCCCGGTGGGTCTCGGGGTGCCGCTGGGAGCTCACCCTGGCCCCCTGGCACGCCAAGGCCGCTGGCAGCCATGGGACAGCATGGATCCAGCAAATACAGCTCCCACAGCAGCACCGGCTCCTTGCAAACAGCCCACCAGGAGCGAAGCAGCAGGTTTGGAAGGAGGGACGGGCAGTGAGCTCAGAGCTGGCCCCGGCCACCTCCCACAGCAAGTTCACCAGGTGAAATGCTTTTCCCAGTTGCTGCGTGTTTTGCCTCAAAACAGCCCCACGGCTGGAAGCAGCATCAGGAGACTTGGACAGGCACCACGGACACCCAAGGTGGGGAGACGGCACCCAGAGCTGCCGGCTGACCCTCCTGTCCCATCCTGGTGACATTTTCAGACCTGGTGGCCCCAGGGGACAGGCGCGAGAGCCAAGCCAGGGGACGGCGAGAGGTTGAGCTGCAGGAAATGCCGTGTCAGTCATGATCACGGGGATGCTGGTGCTGTTTGCAACTGCGCTGATATATTATGACTTTAGCAGCATCAATCCACCTCCGCTGGATGCTACCAGATGTTGGGAGGTGCAAGACAGAGGAGGAAACAAGGAGGTATTGAAGGAGGAATTTGTTTTGTCTCCACGCACACACCAGCCCTGGAGCAGGGATGGCCCTTGACGATTCACCTGCCTCTTCCCCGGCCCTCGGCCGTTCCCAGGCGGCAGCTCTGGCCCCCGCAGCCCCGCTGCCCACCTCCGCCTGAGAGCCAGGCACCACCACGGCGCTTCTCCCTGAGGCTGACCACTCACTCGCACACGGCCAGCAGCAGCGTGGGGAGGTGCCCCTTGCCCCCGGGACATCCGGCACAGTGGCAGCAGCGGGGGCTGCGGTACTGGAGGCGGCCCTGCAGGCACGTGTCGCGGCCAGGGGCAGAGCTCCCTCCCGCCGGCAGTGAGATCATCCGCAGCGGGGCAGGGGGCGGAAAGTGAGGCATACATCACCCCGGCTGCGATCTGCTTTGAAGCCTCTCCTGGCCCCAGTGCTGCCCCTAAGGGAAAACCTTGTCTCCCCAACCCTCGTTTCCCTAACGAAGGGCCCGGAGCCAGGCAGCCGTGCCACGCGGGACAGTGGGTGCCGGTGCCAGCCGTGGGGTCCCTTGCATGGGCAAAGCCGGGCAGCCCCCGGGGCCCCGCTGAGATGAGCCACCACTCCACCCCCGCAAAGACTGATGCAACCGCCGCTTCGCTGCCAGCAGCTCCTCCCCACCATCTGCCTTGAGCTCACCCCGAGCTGCGGCCGGCCTCACGCCGGGACCCATGCACAGCAGCCCCGCAGCCAGGGACTCCTTGGCCGGGACCCCCATGGGCTCAGTCATCGTCCCCCTGTCCCCAGCCGCATGGTGACAGCCCTGAGCCCTCCACTGTTGGCATGCACCATGGCCAAACCTCTTCCCACCTTCCAGCCGGAGGCCAAAATCCCCTTGGGAGTTCTGTGCATCCTCACCGCTGCCCCGAGTGGTCCTGGCCCACCTCACTCACTCCGTGAGCAGCCCCCACTCACTCCTGCCCGGACCCGGCTCCCGCACGCGCTGCCGGACGGTGCTGCCTTCGCCGCCAGCTGGCAACAAGCGTCTCGCAGCCAGAGCGCGGCCAAGCACTCTCCCTCCATGAGCACGGCCTGGGCCGCGGGGCATTCCCGGCGCTCAGCCGCTGCGGGGGCGATGGCAGGGTGTCCCCGGGCTGGCTCCCCACGGCAGGGCTCGCTCGGCTCTCCCTGGCCCCCTGCCTGCATGGGATGCTGAGCAAAGTCCCAAAGCCGCGGTGCTCAGCAGGGAGCCAATGTCCACAGCCATCCCTCCGGCCGCCAGCGTGCCCCTGCGTGCGGTCCTGGCACGTGGGGACCCAGCATGGCTCACGGTGTGCCCCAGCCACCTCTGCCCTGCGATCCCTGGGTCTGACCTAGCCCTCCCCTCCTCTCCCCAGGGACCCAGGAATAGGCGAGGAGGGGGTCGCTCCCAGGCAGACCCCGAGCCCTCGCTCCCGCTGCCCCTTACCTTCCGCTGGCGGCAGCTCCTTCCCCTCGCAGGTGCTGACGAGCCCTGCGAGTGCGAGGGCCCAGAGACCCCTCATGGTGCCTGCGGCAGTGGCTCGGGGCCAACACGGCTGCCTGCAAGGGAGAGAGGTCAGGCAGCAGCGGGACAGGCACATGGTGGGCACCAGCCTGTGCCCGGTGAGCTCGCCCATGCCGGGACACTGCCAGCAAAGCCACCAGCACGGAGTTGATGCTGACCCGCTTGGCCATGGCTCGGGCAGGTTTTGGGGGTCAGTGTGGCCCCCATCCACTGCTGGATCCCCCGTCTGCTCCGCACCCAGCCCAAGCACACAGGGCGAGCCCCGGCATCCCGGCATTCACGGGTTCAGTCCAATCCCAGCACCCAGATTTACTCCAAACATCCGGAAATGCGGAGGCTGAGGTGCCCCAGAGCAGAACTGGGTGCCTCCTGCGCAGACACACACCACCACCCCCCCCCCCGGCAGGGCGCCCCCCCCCCCCCCCCCTCCCTCCTGTCTTATCTCCTGGTCCTGTTTGGATCCCGGGGTGGCCCGAGGCCGGTCACCCCGGCTTGGCCTCCCTCCTGCCTGCTTCCTGCCACGAGGCAAGGCAGGGCTGCAGGCAGCCGGAGCCGGGCGTTGTGACAGACCGGACACGCTCGGCTCCGCTCACCGCTGCAAAAAGCAGGACATGCATCCCTGCGCCTTCGTCCCCGCGCACAGCGGTCGGGGACCCTTGTGACCAGCGGCCCTGCCTCTGCCCTGCCTGCACTCAGGTCTCCTGCACCCCCCGGCTCTTCCCTGCCTGCACCCCAGCTCCCCTGCCCCGAACCTCCTGCACGACTCCTGCACCTCCCGGCTCCCCCTTGCTGCCTCCCGACTCCCCTGGCCTGGCACCCCCTGGCCCCCTGCACCCACCTTGCTCCCCCTGCACCCACCCCT
>NW_008795919.1:2746945-2747448 GCF_000699145.1 Aptenodytes forsteri
GGACCCCCTGCCGGGGGTGAGCGGGGCTCCCCTATCCCCGGGATGGGGGTGAACCCCATTCCCTGGCTGCCATCCCTGTGGAGCAGCTCTTCGCCCCCCAGGGTCTGGGGGGGGACCCAGGTGCTGGCACCGGTGATGGCATCGCTGGCCAAAATGGTTGTCATTATGGGGAAGAGGGTGTCTCTCCAGGGATGCTCCTCCACTGGCATGGCACCGGGCCCTGGCACCCGGCCGAGGCAGGAGCAACCCCGGGCAGACCCCGCAGCATCGAGGCAGCCAGACCCCACCGTGCCATGGAGCTGATGTACCGTCCCTGGTGCCTGATGACTTGGGGACAGTCTAGCCCAGGACAAGGTGCCCGGGGTCAGAGCCCTGGGATGGGGTCTCTGCCGCCATCCCTCCTGCTGGCTCCTGGCAGGGCTCCCCCCTCGTCCCCAGCAGCAGAGCTGCCGACTTTCCAGAGCTGAACCAGCCTCGCCAGCATCGCCGCGTCCCTCTCAGCC
>NW_008795919.1:2751139-2753876 GCF_000699145.1 Aptenodytes forsteri
CCCTGTCAGCCCTGCTGAGCCCTGGAAGGATCCGGCACCCGTCCCGGCTCACACCACCTCTGTGCGGCATCCGGCTCCGCGCCACAGAGACGTGCCAGCCCCAAATGCCGCCCCTCTGCCCCCTGGGCCTAGCGGCCTGGCTGCCCAGCTCCGCTCCAGCATCCCCCGCCCACGCAAGCCGGGCCACCCCGAGCCCCCACAGGCAGGGAGCAGGCAGGGAGCAGGCCCAGCCAGGGCAGCAGCTGACCCACCCGAGTTTGGGTCTGGGGGATGCAAAGTAGCCGTGTGTGCCCCCGGGTCCCCATCCCCGCATCCCTTCTCCAAGGGATGCCCAGCGTGGCACAGCACCGCCGGGCCCCTGCTCAGCTGCTTTCCTCCCAAATTGTGATGAATCTATTTACACTGAAGCTTTACAAATGTGTGTTAGGGACGCATGCATCTCAATAAACGCGCTCTAATTAACAACTGATATTTATTCAGCCCACAGTAAATAAGCTGTCGCGGGCAAACCAAGCGACGCTGCTTTTGAAGAGCGACTCGACTGCCATTTATTCAGCTGACAGCCCCCGAGATGCGGTGACAGAGCACTCGATTCTCCTGCGAGTTGCTTACTGTAGTAATTAAGGGTAATTAAAGCAAGTGGGTATGAAATATAACGAAACTTTTATAATTCCTGTTTATTGGACAATTATTCACCCTGAGCTGTTCTTTGTTTGTGGCCACCTGGCAGCAACGAACCCCGTGCATGAGCACGAGTGGGGTTTGTGCATCTCGTGGGTGGGGGCAGCTGGGGCGAGTGGGATCTGCCCTCGCCCCCAGCACCAGGCACGGCCCCACAACCCGGCCCCACAGCCCAGCCTGGCCCCACAACCCACCCCTCAGCAGAGCAGGGACAAAGGGCAGCCTCGTCCCTTCCTCTCAAGCCAGACCTCTTGCTAACACCAGCACGGCCAGCAGCTCCCAGGGCCCTCAAATTCGGCTGTGAATCGCTGTGGAGGGTCGCACCTATCCCTCCTGCTGCTCTTCCCGTGCCTCAGTTTCCCTCATTTGCCAAGGTGTGCCCACGGGTAGATTGTCCCCAGTCCAGTGACACGAAGGGACCCCACCGGCCCTGGGAGCATGGAGACGGCCACGGCGTGGAAACCTCCACTCTGTGCAGCTCCTGCTTCCCCTTGCTGTGCCAGTGCATGGGATCGGTGCCTCCGGGGGAAGGAGGCCGGATCCTGCTCCCCCAGCACTCTGCTAAGGGGGAAGCAGTTTGTCTCCAGCCTGTGCCGGCATCCCCTGGAGCGATGCCGAGCTGGGGGATGGAAAGCAGGATCCTGCGGCCCCTGCCCACAGACCCAGCACGGAAAAAGCAGAGGCAAGCTGCGCTTCCAAGAAACAGCCGCGCTGGCTGCCAAGAAACACGAGCTAGAGCAGAGCCCGGCAATTTTCGGGCTGGAGACAATTTGCCTCCGACCCCGAGCGTCATGCGGCGGCTGCGGCGGTTGGGTTACCGCGGGGCTCCCCGCCTCCCGTGCCGAGTTCAGCCCCGGCACTGCCGGCACGGCCCCCCCCCGGGCCCGGGGTGAGGGCCTGGGGTAACGCCGGCCAGACCCTGCGAGCTTGCAGGCAGCTGCCGGCACGCTGGCCCGGGCAGCGCGCGGGAGGGAATTCCTGTGGTGAGGATTTCGGCGGTGCAGCATTTATTTCTGCGCTGATCTGGGCACGAACCCCCCGATTCCAGCATTCGCTGGGAATGAAAGAGCCCGCGGGGATTCTTTCCAGCTTGACAGGGCCCGTTTGTTTCCGCAGCGTTAAAACAGCAGTTTTACCTCTTTTGGAGGAAATACTTTGCTGAAACACGAAGGGAGAAGCGGCTGGGGAGCCCAGCAGTGGGGCTCGCCGTCTCCCCGCGCTGCCGTGGGCTGCGCAGCCTCAGAGCGGTTTCTCCATCATTTCCGCCCCCCAAACCGAACATTTTTGGCAGGGGGGGCGGGGGGCGGCTGGGCTCAGATGGAAGCTGTGGGTGGAAAATGGCTCCGGAGCTCTCCGACCTGCTCAGACCCCCCTGCACCTCCCCAGTTGCTTCCCAGCCCCACACACCCTCTGCACACTGCAGGATTGGGGACTGGCCCCCCGTCCCCTTTCTCCATCATTTCCGCCCCCCAAACCGAACATTTTTGGCAGGGGGGGCGGGGGGCGGCTGGGCTCAGATGGAAGCTGTGGGTGGAAAATGGCTCCGGAGCTCTCCGACCTGCTCAGACCCCCCTGCACCTCCCCAGTTGCTTCCCAGCCCCACACACCCTCTGCACACTGCAGGATTGGGGACTGGCCCCCCGTCCCCGGAGCACGCCGCGAGCCTCGAGCCTGGCCTGCGCCTCTCGCCCGGGCTCCGTTCCCTCACTGCATATGGCGTCTCCATGAGTAATAAAAGCCGCTAATTGCCAACAGATGCCCCAGGAAACCCTGACGCTGCCTCTCACGGCTGCGTTTGGCTGGGAAGGGAGGGGAGGGGAGCCAGAACCGGCCTCGGGTCCCCCGAAGTGCGGGGCGGGGGGATCCCAGAACGTGGCAGCTCCCAGCAGCTGGAGCGAGAGGACGCGGTTGCTATTATTAGCAAAATTAGCAGCCAGGCCAAGGCAGCCGGGCAAGCATCCCTGGTGAGGGGCCGGTGCCCCTGACCCACATCGCCCCCGGAGCACTGCCCCAGCCTCCCACCCCGCACTCTCCGTGGGGCCGGGGAGCCACGGCC
>NW_008795919.1:2753925-2756231 GCF_000699145.1 Aptenodytes forsteri
CCTGCAGCCCCGTCCCACCCCCGGCATGGGCAGCCGAAGCCCCCCGTGCTCGGGCCTGGCCCCCTCCCTGTGCCATGACTCCAGCATCTGTTGCACAACTGGAGCTGGCGCCGGCAAACCCGGGGGCAGGAGGTGGCTGTGCCAGGCCTGGGCCCCCTCGTCTCCCCTTTCTGCTTTGTTTGAGGAGGCTTTAATGCGAGGGAAGAATTTGGCCCCTTCCCTCGCCTCCTCTGCGGGCGGTTGCCCCCTCCCTGCTCCCATAACGGTGCGGAAGCCCCACGCTTCTCCCCGCACCCCAAACCCAAACTGGGTGGTGCTGGGATGAGCTGGGTTATGCAATTAGCACTTCAGCCTTAATGGGACGGCCTGGGGGGCCAAGGCAAGGCCCCCCATTCTGGGGGCTGCATCCTGCCCGCGTGCCTCAGCATGTCTGCACTGGGGCTGGAAGCAGCATCTCCTGTCCTGGCCGGGGGGGGCCGCGGACACCCCCCCCCGCAGCACCGCTCCGCCGCGGGCCCCATGCCAGTGGGAACCAGTGAGCTTCTGGCGAGACACTGGGAGGCCGAGGGAGCCGGCGGGAAACCGCAGGGCTGGCGCTGCCGGGCGCGGGCAGCGCGGCGGGAGCAGGGAAGGGATCGTCACGCAGCACCGGCGGCACGGCCAGGCTGAGCCGGGGCTCTGGGTGGGAGGTGTCTGCCCCCTCCCTCAGCTCTGCCTTGCCACCCCCCCACCAGATGCAGCCCCCCCAAATGCATGGTCCTCTCCTCCAGCACCCCGGCCCAGGACTTTCCCGCACCCCTTTTTGGCTCCCATGGGGGTCCCCTCTCCCAGCTGGGCGCAGGCACAGCTCACCCCTGGCAAGGGACCCCCCCCCCCAGCAAGGATGTTCGTCCCTCCCGGCCGTGCCGTGCTGGTGCCCAGCCGTCGGCGCTGATTGAGTCCTTGCGGGCGCTGGCAGCTCCGCAGGCTCCTGAGGCAGGTTCGGTTAATGACGCTCCCCTTTAGCCTGCCTCATTTCATGCCTCGTCTCGCAATCACGTCTCCGTGGCCCGGGGCCTGCGTTGACGAGGACTAATTGATGCTGCAGCAGGGGAAAGCGCAGCTGCCCGGAGCGGTGGGGGCTGGCGGTGCCCCCGACCCCCAGCACCCAGGGGGCTCACAGTGCCTGGGGCTTGCAGGGTGCTCCCCGCACAGCACCACAGCACAAGCGAGGAGCAAACCAGCACCTTGGAGGCCACTGGTCCAACTGGGCAGCATCCTTTGCTCGGAGACCCTCGGCGGTGCTGGCATCCCCTGGGAGCAGGGGGTTGCTGCCGGCCCCATGGCTCCCACCAGCTTCATCCCTGCGGGAACGTCACCTGCCCAAAATGAGAGTGCTGGAGGGTGCTGCCTGCTCGCCCGCAGCCTGTCCTCGCTGAAATGAGCCCTCGGAGAAGCTCTGGAGGCTTCTCCCAGAGAGAAGTGATAGCCATGACCAGGCATGCTTCCCACCGGCGCAGTGGCCACAGAGCCCTCCCCGGTGCATTATGGCACACCGCGATGGGAAGGTTTTGGTGCCACGGTCTGGCTGAGCTGCCCAGGCACCTGATCCACACCATGGATTTAGCACTTAGCACAGACGTCGTTAAGTCCTGAGGAGTTGAGACTCACGACACAGAGGCATCCTCTCCTCCAGCGCTGCCCTGCCCCAAACTCGAGTCCTGCCCCTGCTCTCCCAACAGCTTCTGGTCGAGCACGAGCCCAGCGTTCACAGCCATGGCTGCGGAAAAACACAGCCATGGCTGCTGGCCCCACTGCTGCAATGCCAGCCCCCCCTGTCCCAACACCCCGTCCCCACACTGGTGGCACCCGCACCGGGGCCGTGGGCAGCACACCCGCATTGCAACGCCCAGCTCCGGCTGTGCTGATGCCAGGGACGCTCCGGCAGCATGAGGCACCCCACATTACATGCCTCTGCAGATTGCATGGTAATTGCCTCCGAAGTTACTAATTTGCTCATAGATTAATTACCATGTAATTTACTGCTCTTGGCTCCTGCGATAAGACGCTCATTTGCACGGCAGCGCGTGGGTGTGGGCTCAGCCCTGGCCAGCAGGATTCTGCGGGCCCCCAAGATTCTGGGGGCTAGGGGGGAGCAGAGAGACCAGAGGTCCCCACCGGGTGACAGTCACCCCCTCCCCAGCCGGACCCCCAACACGAAGCACGAGGCGGCGGCCGCAGCCCCACGGCACCACAGAGAGTGAACTTTTATTTCCAACAACGACAGCACCTGCCCCGTGGGGCGGGGACGGGGGGGAGGGCTGGGC
>NW_008795919.1:2756341-2758036 GCF_000699145.1 Aptenodytes forsteri
AGGGCGGGGGCGTGCCGTTGTCCCCTCCGCACCCGCGTCCGGAGGGTGACATGGAGGAGAAACCGCACGAGGACGGGCGGGAGGCGGCTGCGGCCAGGGGGGAGCACGGTCCCTCCCGGGGGGGACGGCTCCGGCCAGGCGGGGACACCCCAGCTGCCAAGGAGGACGGAGCAAACCCAGCGTCTTGGCTCGTCCTGCCCCGGGGCGATGGCGGCGGGCGCGGGGCTCACACCTCCGTCTGGAAGTCACCGTCGGCTGCATCCAGGCTGGCGCAGGGGCCCTCCCAGTCCGCACAGCGCAGCTCCAGCCGGTCCCGCTGGGCGCTGGGCAGGGAGCCCAGCGTCATTGCCTTGAACGTGCTCCACGGCTTCGGCGGCGCAGGCGGCGCCTGCGGCTGGAAAGGGCTGGCCCCATCCGGCAGGGCGGGGGGGAGCTGCGGCAAGTGGCCGGCGTGCGTGGCGATGCACGGCTCTGTCCCACCAGCACCCAGCCCTGGGGCATCGCCACCCACCTCCACCCTCCGGCCCCATTCAGGATGGGGCGGATCAGCCCCAGGAGGGGCTCGGGCACTTACGTTGGCCATGCTCTTCTCCCCACCACCCGACGAGACGCTCCACCGCTTTTCTCGCTATGGAAATAACCACAGCGCTCAGCCCCAGCATCCTCCCGGGGATGCCCCGTCTCCCCCGTCCTCCCCAGGATGCCCCGGTCCATGCACGGGAAGATGGAGGGGTGTGGGGGAGCAGACCGGGGCAGGATGGGGCCCCCAGGACCTCACCTTGGAGGAGCCGGCAGCCGGGGCCCGGTACCGGTCCAGCGTGTGAAACTTCTGGTTGAGCTCATGGTAGAGCTCGGAGTGGCGCTTCCGCGTGTGCATCACCTTCTGCGGGGCGAGAGCAGAGCCTGCGGCCGTCGGCATCCGGCACGGCCCCGCGCCCCTCGGCACACATCCCCCTCCCATCCCTGTCCCCCTCCCGCCCGCTCACCCCCTGCCTTCCCAGGGTACCCCGGGCGAGCGGCAGAGCCCACTGCAACACTCCCCGCCCGGCCTGGCTTTTTAATCAAGAGCCAATGCTCGTTATTGCTTGGCACAAAACTCCTCCGAGCTCGGCTGCTGCTTTGCTGACAGTGAGCCAGAGGGAATCGGGGACAAGGTGGTTCAGTCCCCGGATGGCACCCGACCCCACGGCAGGCGCCGGGGACACCCACTGCCGTGGCGGAGCTTACCTCAAAGTCCAGATCAGAGTATCGCAACCTCTTCCTCTGGCAGGGGACGCACAGGGCCCGGAGCAGGAGGAGGAGATGGAGAAGAAAAGGGAAAGGTCTTTGCAGGTCCGGGACGTGGGGTAGCAGGGCAGGGGGGGGAAGCTCATGCCAGCCCCAAGCCATGCCGCTTGCAGGGGGCAGAGCCCGGCTGGAGACAAGAGGCTCTCGGCCGAGCTGGGGGACGTGCAGCTTATCCACCGTGCTACTGGGGTGAAGGCAGCCCCAAGCAAAGGGTGGGATGCCGAGCAGCGAGCACAGGGGCAATGCATGCAACGCTGCACGTGCACACACGCTCATGCATGCTCCTGCACACTCACCCAACCCCCTCCCACACATCTCCCTCCCCATGCGTGTGTCCACGGGCACGCTCACACGCCAGCCCCCCGCTCACCTCCAGGGACCCCACTTTCATGGCGGAGCCGGGGACGG
>NW_008795919.1:2758374-2760118 GCF_000699145.1 Aptenodytes forsteri
CGCAGGCTGCTCTCCGTGCACAGGTAGATGGGACCCGGCGCCTCCAGGCTGAGCTGCTGTGCCGGCGGGGCCCCCAGCTCGCTCAAGCCTGCCACCACGTTGGGCGTCATCTTGGGGACCTGGACCAGGATGCTGGGGGGAGGGATGTTCCCTGGCAGGCTGGAGAAGCCCAGGCCACCCTCCGAGGTGGTGCTGAGCTTGGGGTCTTCATCCCCATCCAGGGAGATGCGGGACAAGGTGCCCGTGATGGTGGCGGGGTTGCAGGTGTTCACCTCCTTGAACAGCACTGCGGGCAGGGAGCGGGGTCAGAGCCGGCCCCGGGGGTCCCGCGGGAGGGCGCAGAGGCTGGACCGACCCCCTGCGCGGTAGCATCGTGCCCGCCCCGGCACACACTCCCTGTCCCTCCCAGGCGTGGCATGGTGACATCCCCGTCCCCAGCGCAGGGGGCAGGGGAGACCTCACCTGTCTGACACGCCAGGTCAACGTCCTTTTCAAAATCTGTCTATAAAAATTACAGAAAGAGGGGAAAGAGAGAGAGAGAGAGGAGAGAAAGAGAGGGAGAGAGACGGGGAAATGAATGCATCTTGGCCAGCACAGGGAGCAGCGGGGTTTGCAAGGGGGACCCTGCCCCAGCCAGAGCGAGCAGCCCTGCCCAGCCCCGCCGGTGCCCGCTGCAGCCCGTGCCGGCGCTGCCGCACTCACCAGGATCTGCACCTGCCCGTTCTTGCAGGAGTTGGGCGAGTTTTCATTCTCCTCACTCCTGCACCCCCCCATCTGACACTTCACCACGTCCTGGACCTGCAGGGACAGAGCCGGTCACGGCCCCGCGGCCAGGGGTCACCCCCCGGCACCCCTCCGGGGCCGCCCCACCTCTCGGCGCAGGAACCCGTGTACAGTGATGATGACGAAGCCCTGGACGGAGTTGAAGACGGCGAAGAGGACCTGGAAGAGGATGGAGCGCCGGTCGGTCATGGCGAGCACGGCCGACATCCAGGTCAGCGCCAGCAGAGGCAGGACCACGCAGGAGCTCCACAGCGATGCCCTGGGGCAGGGAGAGAGGGGCCGGGGTGAGCCCGCCGGGGCTGTGACAGCCCCCCCGAGCATAGCATCGAGCATCGCCCCCAGCCCCGCAAGCGTGGCCGGGGCTGACTGCGCGTGCAGAGCGCGGCACGGAGACCCGAGCACCCTGCAGATGCCGTGTGCCCCGCCAGGCCCCCCGCTGTCCCCTCTTCCTCGGTGTCCCCAAGCCGGCGCTGGCTGCGTGCTTGGGGCACTGCCTGCCTTAGGGCACGGGGGCCCATGGGCTCCTTCTCCCCTCGGCAGCCCTGGCACAACCCCAGGCTGAGCCATCGGCACCACCGAGCCGGCCCGGGCAGGGCACAGCCAAGCGTGTCCCCATCCCCGCACAGGCAGCGCAGCTGGCAGCGAGGGTGCTGGGGGGACGCGGGGCCACCGTCACCCTCCCACAGCCGCAAAAAGAGCAGAAAGGGGAATTTATTTTTTTTTAGCAGTGAATTTTGGGGCTCCTTCTATTGCAACTAAACCCCTGGGAGCAGGGACCTCGGCTGACCGGGGGGGCAGTGGTCACAGCCCAACCCGGCTGGACACATCCCAGCCAGCACCCGTAGGGGCTCACGTGCCGGGAAGAGGGTCCCGGGGACTCCCCTGAGTTCAGGACTGGCCTGTGGCCCATGGCGTGGTGCCCCTCGTGCCCTCCCCGCTCCCCAGCCACCCTGGGGAAGAG
>NW_008795919.1:2760557-2763738 GCF_000699145.1 Aptenodytes forsteri
GATGGATGGATGGATGGATGGACGGACGGACACAGGCAAAAAGCAAATGGGAGAAGGAAAAGAGAAAAAGAGAGAGAGAGAGAGAGAGAGACGGGTTAGTCGAGGGCGGCAGCAGTTGTTAATGATGAGCAGGGGTGGCCAAGCGGCAGCGGGATGGGGCGGGCAGGGCTCAGCCCCCTCCGCTGGTGGCAGGGAGGGGGGTCCGCAGCGTGCGGCTCCCCCTTCCTCAGGGGAAGGTGTGGGGGGGAAAGTCCCCCCCCCCCCCCCCCACCCCCCCCAGCAGCCCCCAACAAGGGGCTGTGGTTGCCCCGGGCTTGGTCCCCGCCGCCCACTGATGTGGTGAAGTCTGCCCCATCCTCAGCCCGCTCCTGGAGGAGACTCCATGCCATGCCCTGCGGCGTGGCAGGGCAGGGTGCTCCGCGCTGGCCCCAGGGACAGCCCCACTGGGCACAGGGCACTTACCCAGCTCGCTGCTTTTTGGACTTATCTGAAATGCCATCGCGGGACATGAGCTTGTTGAACACGATGATGCCAACCAGCATGTTCACCTTGGGTGAGAGCGGCGCCGGGGTTAGGGCCGGGCACGGAGCCCTCCGCAAGTCGTGGCCGGCAGTAGCTGCCACACACCGGGGTGGGTTTTGGGGGTCCAAGTCTCGGGGTCAGCTCACCAGCACGATGACAGCAGCGGGTCCCACGAAGGCATAGAGCAAACCGCCCTCCAGCGAGAGCCAGCAGCTGCGGGGGACCATGGCGTGTCAGGGGCTGATGGAAAGGGAACATCCCCTGTCCCCATCCCCTGCTCCCAGCACTGCTGCCAGCCCGGAGCAGTCCCCATGCCCAGCCCTGTGTTCCCCCATCCCCACATACTAGCTCGCCGTCCCGTAGCCTTTGGTCCGTGTGAAGCCGACGGAGACTGCAACCACGAGGGCTGGCAACCCTGGAGAGGGGAGATGAGGCTGGAGCTGCAGGAGGGTGGCATCATTGTCCCCCCCAGCACCGCCCCTGTACCAGCCCCCACGGATGGGGGGAGGGATGACGCCCTTCTGGCAGCTCCCCATCCTCTGGCTGGTTAGAGGGTGCCATGTTGAAGGGACCAAGACACCTGGGTCTGCTTTCCTCCATTGTGCCTCAGTTTCCCCTTCTGATAACCCTGGGGGATATCATGGCGGGGCGCGTGGTGCCTCCCCTCCACCCCGTCCCAGGACCAGCCGTGCCGGGCTCTTACCCCATCCCAAGCACAGGAAGCGCTTCCTGACCAGGCGTGTCCGGATCCGGCCGATCACCGCCAGGTAGGACTGCCAGGCCTCCGTCAGCACCCAGCAGAAGGACGAGAGGAAGAAGAAGTGGAGGAAGGCAGCTGTCATGGTGCACACGCCCTGCGGGGACGCGGGCACGTCAGGGGGAGGCATTGCGGCACCACGGCGGCCACGTGCCCGGCACCGCGGCGGTTAAACTCCCACACCCAGGCGAGGTTTGTGTCAAAGCCACTGGTGCAAAGGATTTAATCCTGAGATCGAGTTAATCCAAATCCAATCTGCTGCTGGGAGCCAGCAGGGATGAGGTGACTGGCTGGGAAGAGAGGGCTCGGACCCCGCCGCAGCCCCCACGCCTGCCCAGGGACCCTGCAAGGGGGACGTGGTGGTGGCACCCACCTTGCTGAGCATCTGGGACTGGCCCACGAGGATGAGGACATTGGAGGCCAGGATGGAGACGCAGAAGTTGAGCAGGATGATGGAGCGCTCTGACTTGATGAACCTGCGGGCAGGAGCAGCGTGGGGCCGGGGTGCCAGCCTGTACCATGTCCCCGTCCCATGTCCCCTGCATGCTGCCGGTGGGCGGGCGCTGTCCTGGGCCAGGGACAGTGCCAGGCAGCCCGGGCACCTCTCCCACCCGGCTGCCACCTGGGTTATTCTCTTCCCGCCACATCGCATTTAACCACATTGATGCTGAGCCTTTGCTCGCACCATACCCCCCTTCGCCGCCCCCTCCCCACATGGTCTCGTGCCCCAGGTGCCCCTCGGGTCCCCAGCTGTCCCCAGGTCACCTCCAGAAGGCAGCGTAGATCACCAGCAGGGTCAGCAGGGCCATGCAGGAGACGGCACAGCCGATCATCAGCGGCACTGACGGGGTGCCCGAGGGGTCCATGGCCTGGTGGGGAACAGGGGGGCTGAGCTTGGCCCCCCATGGCTGCTCCCTGCCAGCCCCCTGCCTCCCACTGGGCCCCTCCACTCCCCCTGTTTGGGGACCCCTGGGCGCTGGAGGGGGTCCAGCAGGGTCAGCAGGGCCATGCAGGAGACGGCACAGCCGATCATCAGCGGCACTGACGGGGTGCCCGAGGGGTCCATGGCCTGGTGGGGAACAGGGGGGCTGAGCTTGGCCCCCCATGGCTGCTCCCTGCCAGCCCCCTGCCTCCCACTGGGCCCCTCCACTCCCCCTGTTTGGGGACCCCTGGGCGCTGGAGGGGGTCGGGTGGTGGTGCAGCCAAGGCGAGGCGCCCATGCCCATCTCCATGCCGACGGGGGACGCGGGCGGAATAGCAATGGGGTAGGGGGATGCCTGGGGCCGGGGCTGCCCCCTCCCCTCCTTGCACACAGCAATGCCCCATATCGAGCCCTACTGACCACGGCAGTCCCCTGCCCGCCCAAGCCCACCCTCGGGGTGCCAGGGGGTGCAGGGGCCCTTCCCTTGGGTGGTGGGGGACACCCCCTTCATTCCCCCAGTGCCCCCCCCACCCTATCGAGGTGCCCGCAGGCAATACAGCCCCTGCCCACCCCCATCCTTCCCCGGGGCGCCCACCTCGGCCAGGCCCCGCAGCCCAGGAATCGCCCCCCATCCATGGCCCGTGTCCCCAGCAGGCTTGTCCCTGGCCCCGCCCCTTCCCCTACAGGTCTCTGGGCAGCTGGGCGAGGACGGCGAAGGTGGCGAGCTGGCGGCACTGGCATTTGGTGTGCGCTGGGAGGGTCTCCAGGGTTTGGCAGCTCTCCGTGTCCCAGTTTCCCAAGCCAGCATCCCTGATTAATGGGATGAGAGCGAGGGAGAGCAATTTGAAATGATCAAACGCACAGGCAGCCCCTCGCGCCTCTCACAAGTTAACCCTTTGCTGGTCCCTGTCTGGGGGGAGGCAGATGGGGGGGGGCACTGCCAGGGGACAGGTTAATCCCCCGAGCCCATCACGGGGGGG
>NW_008795919.1:2764192-2767555 GCF_000699145.1 Aptenodytes forsteri
GAGCCGTGCCCCGCACATCCCAACCACAGGCCTCGCCATCAATGCGGGAGCCGTACTGGAACCAGCGACCCCGAGGTGCAGAGCACCCACGGGCACCTGGGTGGGGTGGGTGGGGGGCCCAGCACTGCCGCCCCCTGCCCCACAGTGCCCCCCGCTCCCCGCACCGTGCCCTACTTTCCCTCGCTCCTGCCAGAGCGCCAGGCTCTGCGCTAACAAATTGCATCTGGCAGGCCGGCGGCATCCTTCCCCGGCGTCACGCGGAGGCAGATCGATCCCGTGGCAGCACAATTCACCCGCAGTCAGAGGGGCTCAGCCACGGGAAGGGACTGGCCCCACTTGCTGTCCCTCCCGCCACCTCCCCAGGGACTGACGGGGCGCTGGGACAGCCCAGCCCCATTGCCCAGCATTGCCCGCCAGCGAGGGCATGGCCGGGGTGTCCCTGTCCCCAGTGCCCCACTCACGTCCTCGAGTAGTCCCAGGTGACGCACTGTGGGTGGGACGTGCCCTGCGGACAGAGGGACGGGTTAGTGCTTCACCCCCCTGCCCCGCTCCCAGTCCCAGCAGGGTGGTCGGCCCGTGGGGACCTGCCCGGGGACCTGCCCGGCTTCCCAGCGCTGGCAGGTCCCCACTGTGGGCACGGAGCTGAGTACTTGTGGCCACCAGCTGGGAGCTGCTGGCCCCTGCCCGGCTCTCTGCGCCTGGGGGTGAAGGGGCCAGTGGGACCCACACAGGACCGAGAGGTGACATGGTGATATGATGACATGGTGACACGGTGATGGGACGGGAGAGGGACACTCACGTTGATGATGTGGGAGAGCTCCACCAGGACAAGGGGCTCCGCAGGCTTGGTCGGCGGGCGCACCGTCACCATCAGCACCTTGGAGGTGACGGCCAGGGGGGTCCTGCAAGGAGAGGCACCAGCAGTCACAGGGATGGGGACACGGCGTGGGGGACAGCGGGCAGCCCCACTCACCTGGGCGGGGGCAGGATCAGCCCCAGCGTGCGGTACAGCACGGCCCCGATGACGAAGTGGGACGACTCATCCGTTTCTGCAGAGAGAGGGGAAGGGAGAGCAGCGCCGTGATCCAGCGCCCGGCACACGCGTGGGCTCAGCCAGCACGCGCGCACACGTATGAGCCCACACAACTGCCCCCGAGACGCGTGAGGGAACACGCACCCCCTCCCCAACACAGGCACAGCACACACGGACACACGCAGGCACGTGGGCTGGCAGGAGGCTGCCTGCACGCTCACACACGTGCACTCCCAGATGTGCACACTCACACACCTGTACTCCCAGATGTGCACTCTCACACACGCACAGCCCCAGACATGCAAGCTCACACACGTTCACATGCACACACATGCACACTCCCGGATATGCATGCTCACATATGTGTGCGAATGTGCACTGCACCGCATGTGCGTGCTCCATGTGCATGCATGTGCACACCACCAGATGTGCACTCACACATGTGCACGCTCACACACGTGTACACACATGCACACTCCCAGATGTGCACGCTCACACGTGCACAGCCCCAGATCTGCACTCACATGTGCACGCTCCCGCATGTGCACACCCCTGCACAGCCCCAGGTGCACGCTCACACACACACACGTGCACACACATGCAGAGCGTGCTCGCTCCCGCAGCCCCAGCCCTGCCTCACCGGCGGAGGCGAGGCTGAGCACCTCCCTGGGAATGAAGAGCTTGTCCTCGGAGCTGCGGGCCCAATCCTTCATGCCCCGGCGCCCCTTCATGGGGAAGTTGATGTCGCTGGAGACGGCGGAGACGGGCTCCCTCTGGATGCTGATCACTGGTGGGGCAGAGCGGGTGTCACCAGCCGGCTCCCTGCACCCGCTGAGGCCCCGTGCCCGCCCCGCCGCTCACCCAGGTTGTCGGTGACGATGAGGGAGCTCTGGAAGGCCTTCAGCGCGTCCCCCACCAGGTGGATGAAGTCCTCCACCACCTTCATCAGGTGCACGGAGCCGGGCGAGACCTGCGGGCGAGGGACCAGCTCCGCAGCCGCCAGGAGGTGTCCCCATGGTGGGGACATCCTGGCCGCCCCAGCCACCCACCCGTGCCCTGTGCCACTCACCTGCTGGGCATCCTCCCACTTGTCCCGGTTCTCCGCATCCACCATGTAGCTCACCACCTGGAAGAAGCGCTGCAGGGACGGGGCTTAGCGGGGCTGGGGTCCGGGGACCGACCGCCGCCACCTCCCCGGGGCCGTCCCTCGCCGTCCCCCGCCTGCTACCTGCACGTCCTCGGAGGATGGGGCGTAGGTGGCCCTCTTGAAGGTGTCGGTGACGTTGCGCAGGATCTCCACGGAGAAGAGCAGGTCCCCGCTGTAGTAGGTCTTGCGGGCCATGAGCTCCAGCAGGCTCCGCACCACCTGTGACATGCCCTCGCCCGCCAACACCCGCTGCCCCTTGGCCAGGTGCTCCCGCAGCTTGTACAGGGGAGGACACCGGTGTCATTTGGCTGCCAGCACCCTCCCTGGCAGTGCTCTGTGTTCCCAGGTCCCTCGCCATGCCCGGAGCCCAGGCAGTGGGGACACTGCAGAGCTAATTGCTAATTAGGGCAGCAGCAGGACATGGGGGTCTAGGGGCTCCTTCCCACCCCAAAAGCCATTTCCCGAGGACACGGGAGCACAGCTCGGACTGGGATCCACCTCCAGCTCCAGGACAGGGTCCCCTTTCCCAGCCCTGCCCAGGGAGCCCTGCCTCAGTTTCCCCATGTGGTAGCCAGCCAGTGAAGCAAGGCAGCTGCTGGGTTTCCCTGCCCTGGAGGGGATGGCAGGGGCTGGGGACGGGGCAGACTCTCCGCCACGGGGAAGGGAGGGTGGAGGGGTTGTGCCAGAGCGTGCACCTACTGAGAGATGCAAGTATCGGTACTCGTGGGAGATGCAGCGGGCGAAGCTGGGCACACCCCAGTAGGCGACGCCGTGGGGGCTCAGCAGGCACCGGCGGCTGGCGGACCCTGCCCTGCTCTGGGGGGTTTGGGGGCGCTTGCCCTGCGCCCCTCACCCGTCACCCGTCGCGAGACCCGCCTCCCCGGCACGCCGAGGACAGGCGGCTCTGCCCGGAACCCTGATGCCACCCGCCGCCCCCTGCCCTGCTCCAGGGCGTGGGGGGTTTGGGGGCGCTCGCCCTGCGCCCCTCACCCGTGGCGTTGGGGGGACATTTGTTGTAGATGATGTCCCCGGCAGCCGTTTTCTTCCAGGTCATCAGCATGACATATTCATCCTTGCACATCTCATGGTAGGCTGGGGGGCGAGAAGGGGGGGGTCAGGCACAGCCCGGACGCAGAGCGATGGGCACCGGCATGGGGGGGGGGGGCTGGCCTGGACCTGGTGC
>NW_008795919.1:2767639-2768452 GCF_000699145.1 Aptenodytes forsteri
GGAAGCGGCGCTGCCAGCCGGTGTCGCAGGTCTTGGAGCAGAGGCTCCAGTGGTTCCAGGGGCCCCACTTGCTGTCGGCTGCGGGGATGGGGACACCGTGGGACAGCTGGTTTGGCATGGCGAGCGGCACCCAGGGGGACGAGGACGGGCTGATGGGCCCCAGCAGTGGCTGATGGGCCCCAGCAGTGGCTGATCCCCGTGCCATGAATCAAAAGCCCCGCGGGGTATGAAATCCGTGGATCAATGATTTAAATCTCTTTCAGACGAGACCAGAGTCCCCATGCAGCCGCCCGGCTGCTCCCCCGCCGGCAGCCCAAGGGCACCCTCGGCGCATGGCAGAGCCGCTCCCTCCCTCTGGCTGCCGCGGTGGCCCCTGGCTGCCGCGGTGGCCACGGCGCAGCACCCGCCTCCCTCTGCGCCTGCGACCGATGCCAGGGGGGTCAAAGACAAGACGAAGATGGGGTCGAAGGACAGGATGAGGACGGGGTCCATACTTTGGCCTGACTACCCCCCTGCCCGGTGTCCCCCCATCCCCAGAGCCGGCCCCAGCCCCACGAGCTGCCCCATGTGCACGCATGAGAGCTCACACATGCTTGCACGCCCAAAGCACGCCGGAACCTGCAGCCACCAGGCACTGACGGGTCCCCCCAGCGTGACACAGGGGTGAGGGCACGGGACATATCCCCGGCTCCTCCAGCCTGGGATGCGCCTGGAGGGAGCAACCGGCACGAGGGGTGCGGCTGCTGATCCCCAGCATCACCCTTTGGCTCCTGCTCCCCCCACGCCCACCTCTGCAGCAGGGGGGGGGGCGCC
>NW_008795919.1:2768945-2773640 GCF_000699145.1 Aptenodytes forsteri
CGCCCCAACCCCCAGCCTGCTGCGCAGCCACACTCGCGGGACCCTGGCATCGCTCCCCGCCAAACCCAGCAGCCCCGGCATTGCTGTATGGACCAGGGCGGGCGGGGAAGGAGCTGCTGTGACCTTTCATCGCTCCAGCAGTATCTCCATGGGGCTGCCGTGGCAAAAGCCATGTGCCATGGGTGGCATGTCCCTGCCGGAGCTGCTGCAGAAGGGATGCACCCTGTGCACCCCTCAGCTTCTGTGCTCTCTCCTGCTCCCAGCCCACCGCTGGCCTCCCCACGCTGCACATGGGGTCCCCACAGGGATGCTGGCCCTGACATGGCATCCCTGGCCATCACCGCAGAAACCCCACGGCCACCACCACAGCCAGTCCTGGCACACAGGAGGAAGGGATGGAGAAGGCGCTGCCACCCGCGCACAGACAGACCCTGCAGCCGACCCCCTTCGCCACCTCCAGCCACCTCCCTGGTGCCCCATGACGTCCCCATGCCACCCCGGTGCAAGTGCTGTGCCTGTCGTGGGGGACAGTCCACCGCAGCAGATGGGGAGGGAAGGAACCCGTTCCTCTGTGGTCCCCAGGCTGGTCCCCCCTGCCTGCAGCGGGAGCTCGAGCCCCCCGGCATGGCCAATGGAGCCGGCTCTCCATCCGGGTTTCCAGCAGGGACAGGAGGGTGCACCCCATGTCACAGCACCCATGTGCCCACGGGCTGTCCCGGGTCCCCGTGGTGGTGCCACCCATCCCTCGCAGCGCTGCAGCCCCTCACCGGGAGCACGGCCCTGGCTCTCGGCCGGTGCCGACTCCTGGCGTTCCCGGGGGGAAGGAGGAGCAGAGGGAGAGGGAAGTACTGACCCAGGCAGCTCGCGATATTGCAGGGCTTGGCCTGCAGCTCGGGGCCCTCGCAGGCTTTCCCTCCGCGCTGCGGGGCCACGCACTGCCGCGTCCTGGTCCTGGCCCCTCGCCCGCAGGTCACTGAGCACAGGCTCCACGGGGACCACTCCTCCCACGCACCGTGAACTGCAACACAGCACAGTGCCATCGCCGCATGCTCCCGGCCCCGTGGGGCTCCAGCCACCTCCTCCTCCTCCTGCCACCGAGGGGTCCTGGCCATTGCAGACCCCTCGTGCCCCGGGCCAGGGCTCTGTGGCAGAGCCAGGCACGGTCCCCGGCTCCCCTCCATGTCCCGCCGGCACCGCCCTGCCCCACCATCATGCCCGAGCCTGAACCCCAAGGGCCCTGAGCAGGCAGCGGGGCCCCTGCCGCTCCCTGCCCTGCTCCAGCTTCCCCTTTGGGGTCCCGGCACCGGCGGCGCACATCCCCCCGCACCCACACACAGCCCAGCTCACCCCAACCCATGTTGACACACCGGGCACGGCCGCCCCCTGCGCACGTCGCACCCACAGGAGCTCAGCTCACCCGGGACGGGAGCGGGGACCCGCACGGCGCACAAGCATCCTAAAGGATGCTCCTCTGCAAGCTGTGATGTCCCTGGGGTGCCGGGACAGGGCTGCACTCCCCAGAATGGAGGGGAGCAAGCACCCACATGTTTTGGGGGTGCAAAGCCCCCAAAACATCCCAGGCTCGGACAGGGCAGCCCAGCTGCCGCTCCAGCACCCCGAGGCCCCTCCGATCCCCAGTGTCCCACGCAAGACGCACAGACACCACCGTGGACAAACGGGCCAGTACACAGCCCAGTGAGACCCCCGGCATCCTGCCTGCCCACTCCTGCCCATGACCTGCCTCGAAGCACTGAGCAGCTTGGCCCCCTCCTGGCCGGCACGAGCGGAGACCCCCCCACCACGCCGGGCCAGGCAGCTGCCTGGCCCCGAGTCCCCCGGCGCAGGCTCCAGCCCCCGCTTCTCCCCCAGCACAAAGCCTCAGAGACACCCTGGGGAAGCCCCGAGTTTGCTGGGAGGGAGGATGGAGAGGGGCCACCGGCCAAGCTGCTGCCAAGGCAAAACCTCCGGCAGCAGCACCGGTGGCAGGGCATGGGGCACTGAGGCACCCATTCCAGATGCCTCCCCCAGCTTGCTGCTCCCCATGTGGTTTCCCAAGAGTTAGTACAACCGGGAAGGCGAGACGATGGGGGGATGCCAACGGGGCTCGGAGCAGCCCAGCGCAGGATGGGCAATGCCTGCTTCCACGACAGTGCCGCCGTGCAGAGCCACCCTCCTCGTCCACCCCCAGCACCCCCCACCTGCAAGAGACCCCACACCCCCAGAGATGCCCCCAGCAACACATGTCCCCGCTCTCCCCAGCCACCCGCCCGCTCAGTCCTTTGGGCACCGACCCAGAGCCCAGCCAGCGGGAGGCACCCCCCAGCCGGCAGCGAAGCCCCCCCGGTTCCCCCGTGCCCCCCGTACCTGGGCAGGTGGCCGTGTTATTGCAGGTCCGTGTCTCCCGGAGCAGCCCGCTGCACAGCGTCCCGTAGGGCGAGGAGACGCAGGAGCGCGTCCGCACCTGGGAGCCCTGCCCGCACGTCAGGGAGCAGACGCTCCACTGGGACCACTCCTCCGCCGCCGGGTCCCCTGCAGGAGACACGGAGCCTGAGAGCTGGCGACTGCCCAGGGGGGCTGGGGAAGGTCCCATGAGTGGAGCCCCCGCGGGGGGACGGGAAAGCGGCCGGGCAGCACCCGTGAGCGCAGGGACGAGGACAAGGTGCCGTGGGTGACAGGGATGACACCGAGGACGTAAGCAGGGTGAAGGAGCCCACGCTGCCCTCCGGACCCAGCACCAGCTGCACCTGGAGAAGGGGTCGGGGCACAGGATCACACCGGCACAAGGGATAGCATCCAGCCCGGGGCAGCCTGGGCGGTGCGGGCAGCGCAGGCAGCCTGGCGTGGCTCCCTCTCCCCACCCAGGCACAGCACTGACATTTACAACAACCCAGCTCTTATTAAGCTTGATGATGTCTCTGAAGCCATTAGACAGGCCAGAAGAAAAGGCCATCAGTTTAAATTAAAAAGGAATATATGGAGGAGGGCTCCGAAGGGGACGATTTGTCCTGGAGACAGACAGGATGCAGGCTCCGGAGCAGGGCTCCCACGGAGGTGACAACGCCCCACGGCTGCTCCACGTCACACGGGGACCCCAGGGCCAGACCGGGTCACCACTGGGCTCACCCCACGCTCTGCCCAGCAGTTCCCAGGGGGCAGAACCCTCATGAGCACCCGAGCGCGGCCGGGAGGAGATCTGCATGCCAGGCACACGGAGCGGAGCTCCTCTCCCGGCGCCGGGGCTCATCCATCTCCTGCTCGCCTCCGAGCCCTCCGACCATAAATCAGGAGGGGCTGGGGAGGGAGGGGAGCAGCGCACTCAAATTACCCAGATGGATTTGCCAAATAAATACATTTGAACGAAACAATTAATGGATTTTTTTTTTGCTTTACAACCCTCGGAGGAAGGTGTAAAGGAAAAATATATAAATGGAGCAAATTAAGTCGGTCCGTGGGCAGGAAGCAAAGGGAATCGCTCCATCACCCCTGCCTGTGGCTGGGCACCCGAGCCCAGTGCCGCTGGTGTCCTGTGCCTGTCCCTGCACCAGGGCAGCGCCGGTACCTGTCTGGGCCATGTAGACGGCTGGCTCATCTGCTGACCGTGGCCACTGGGTTTTCACCTTCTGATTCTCCTCGACCGCATTGCCTGGAAGAGAGAAGGGCTCTGGTGAGAGCGGGCAGGGGACAGGGATGGGGAAAGGGATGGGGACAGGCCACCGTGAGCCAAGGGACATTGCAGGGGGGATAGAGGGATACCCAGCCCCACACTGAGCACCACATGGCATCCCCGAGGGCTAGAGATGGTTGAGCATGGCTGAGCACACTCACAGCCCCTCAACAACATGTCATGGCTCTCCCAAAACACGTCACCCCCTGCCACAGGGGCTGCAGCTGGAGCACGGCCCCGGTGCTGTGTCCCTGGTGTGGCCAGGGTGCCCGTGCCCCCGCTGTGCTGGGCAGAGGTGCTCTCCCGTCCCCACTTAACAGCTTGCTGCAGTGAGGTGGCACAAATTTATGTCTCGGCTCACCAAAAATAACAAGAGATCTATCAAGAGCACTTGGCGTGAAATTAACTGGCATGTGGAGGGCTCGGTGGGAGGCGCGGCTGCGGGCGCGGGGGGGACGCCTTCCCCAGCCTCCCCCACACCCCCTGGGTCGCACCCCTGTCCTGCAGCAGAGTCCCTTGTCCCCACACCCGGGCGCAGGACGCTGGCGAGTTCCCACGCGCTCGCCCCGGGCACGGCACGGCAGCACCGGGGCTGCTGCTGCCGGCGGGTGCCATGTGCCACAGGAAACAGCAGGGGCTCCCCTGGGCACTGCCAATGCCACCCCAGGCACGTGGCCCCCCAAAGTGCCATGGGCACCCTGCTGCTGTGCCAGCCGGGAGAGCAGCCAGGGACAGCACAACCGCCTCGCCGAGCTGCTCTGGCACTGCCGGCTGAGCACGGTGATGTCCCCAAGGGACGGAGGGGAGGTGACATGGGGACACGTGGCGTTGGCAGGGGAGCCCCCATCGTGCTTAGGGCACGCTCAGCTGCCATTGCAATGCACGCAGGTGATATACGAGCCCCAGGCAGGGAGCGCTACCTGCGCTGACACTTATTAGTGCTGTAAATCAAACCCAAATTTACTGACTTTTGCCTTCAACCCAGTGTAACCCCTGCCCGGGCCCGGCCCTAGTGTGGCCTCCTCGCCGTC
>NW_008795919.1:2773652-2774449 GCF_000699145.1 Aptenodytes forsteri
CCCCCCCGCCCCGCCGGTGGAGCCGGGTGCCCCCAGCTCCTGTCCCCGCGCATCCCGCTCCGTGGCATGGGGGGTGCAGGGGGACCTGGGGAGGCGGAGGGGCTGCCCTGGGGTGGTCTGTCTGGCGGCGGGGCCCAGCCCCCCGCAGGGCCGCCCGCCCCTGTGAGTGGCACGGTTGAATTACGCACGTCACGGCGAGCGCCCAGGGAAAACCATAAATCCCGAGGATATACGAGGGCGCTCTCCCCGGCTGTGTTCGACAGAGACACCAAATTCAATTTCCTTCAGAGAGCACTAAATCCCCAGCCGTCACCGCAGGGCGGCCGCGGCCATCCCCGGTACCCTCCACCCCGGCACCCCTGCCCGTTCCTGCCCTGGGGGTCCCCCAGTGCCCCGCACCACGGCACGGCTGCTGGGCTGCAAGGGCAGGGAGGTTCTTTTGGGGAGCCCAGGATGTCCCCCGAGGCCAGTCGTGTCCCCTGCAAGCTGGCAGCCGTGGCCCCATCCCGGCATCACCTCCCCGGGGGCTGGTTTCTGAAGGGTGATGGGTTTGGGGCAAGGGGAAACACAGCCCAGAGCAAGCCCCAGAGCTGGAACCGCTCAGCCCCACCACTGCAGGCTCTGTACCCCCTCCAAAGACCCCGCCATTGCATAGCTGCAATGCGCCCAATGTAACCCCACAAAGTTTCAACCCCATCCCCACACCCATCCACGCTCTCCGCCTGTGTGGACCCAGCACCGTGTTGCACTGGGGCTGCATCTCTCCAGCTCCAACCACATCCCTTTGGCCCCGTGAG
>NW_008795919.1:2774742-2776052 GCF_000699145.1 Aptenodytes forsteri
TCTCTGTGCTCCAGCGCCGCAGCCCCGCGGCTCGGCCCGGCGATGCAGGCGAACGCCCGGGGGGAAGGCGGCCCGGCAGCGCGCATTACCCTCGCTGGAGCCGCAATACCATTGTACCTCCGGGCGCTTCCAGGTTTTAATTGAATGTCAAATGTAATTTGGGGAAGGAGCGGGAGTTCGCGCTCTCGCCCTCGCAGCCAGTTGGCATGCCGGTCTGCGGAAAGGTGGCAGGCGGCTCGGTGGCCAAGCGTGCCGGGTCTGCGGGGACCCCCTCTCCAACACCCAGCCCAGCATCCCCTCTTAGAGCCATGCTCGGCATTACTAACCCCCACCAAACCAGCCATAGGGAGGTGCCGGATCCCCTGGGAACTAAGGGTATGGGGCATCCTCCAGCCCTGCTACAGGCCGGCAGCCCACAGCACCCACTGTTCCCTAGGGAGCCCCAGGACATGGCGGACGCCAGCCCCTGTGGCATCCGTGGGCGCCCCGGGCAGAGAACCAGCCAGGCTGAGCTTGGGGATGGCACCTGAACCCTGCACTGAGCTCTTAATCATCCATGTGGAGTTGTATTTAAAGGGAAAAAAAGGAAGAAAAAAAAAAAAATAAAATCGGCTCAAGCAGCTCCCCTCGGGATGAGGCGATTTATAACCCTGCAGCTGTAACGGACCTGGGATTTAGTCGGGGGATCTGCCCATAATGACATTTAGCTCCTGAAATAAATGCTAAAGCCCAATGAAATTATATATATACACCCACAGCCCATCACCACCACCTAATCTGCTGGATAAAGACCCCACACAGCTGAGTTGGGGATTGCTCCTCCCTGTGCATCACCCAGGGCTGGCGCAGGAGGAGCATCTGGCCAGATGTGCCCCCAAGCCCCTGCATCACCTCGCCAGGCTCGGCGGAGATGCCCCACGGGCGAAGGGAGCGCTTGGGCGAGGCGGCTCCCTGCCACGGGCAGCCCGACTCCAGTGCCCAGGGCGCAGGCGAGCACGGCTCCTTTATCTTCACTTGAGGTTCCTCCAATTCCGTAACAAGCAAATGGCTTCATTCCACCTGGTTAATAGCCCGGCCACGCCGTGCCGCTGTGCCATGACATCCTGCCTGGAATAACAAGCGCCCGGGCTGCAGCAGTCAAGGGTAATTTGCCACGGGAAAGGGTCATTTTACCTGCAAATTGTTTTCCACGTCTCCACCAATGCAGAGTGACAGCGCTCCTGCTCCGGGCTCGCAGTCAGGAGAGCAGCAGCCCGGCGCAGGGAGGAGGCAAGCGAGGCCCCGGGGCCACGCAGGCTGTGGCAGAGAAG
>NW_008795919.1:2776366-2784344 GCF_000699145.1 Aptenodytes forsteri
GCCAGAGCAGCTGTGGCAAACAGCCGGGGCTGGTGTGGCAGGAAGCGGTGCTAACGGGGCTGGCCGGACTGTGGCCAGGGCAGAGCGAGCTGCAGCTCCACTGAGCCTGGCCATCGCTTGGGCGAGGTGCACCTGGAGCTGGGAGCATGCACGGGATTTGCACGTTGCACAGCTTCCCTGCTCTGTGCACAGCACCCGATTTGCACCCTCCTGCCCCGGGGAGCGTGCACGGGCAGGATTCATCCATTGCACAGCTTCCCTGCTCTATGCACAGCGTCCGATTTGCACCCTCCTGCCCCAGGGAGCGTGCACAGGCAGGATTCATCCATTGCACGGCCTCCCTGCTCTGCGCACAGCACCCCTGGGAAGCATGCACGGAGCAGGGGTTCCATCCCCGGGGCTCCCCCCACACCCCACTCACCGTGTGGGACCTCGGGCAGGTCGAAATCATTGGCATTCGCAGAATGCAGGTCGGTGGGGCAGCAGTCGCTGGCAGTGGGCGGCGGGGAGGGCGTGTGGGCGGCGTGCCGCGTGCCGTTGCGCCGGGGTGCCGGAGGGCTCTCCGCCTGGCAGCTGCAGCCGGCGTGGGTGAAGCCGCAGCGGCGGGCGCCCGGCGTCTGCAGACACTCCTCCAGCCAGCGGCAGAGCACACTGCAGGTGAACTGGCTGGAGTTGTTGTTGTTGATGAGCAGCACCTCCACGAAACGAAACTCCAGGGCTTGGGGGGCCAGGAGGCGGGGAGCCGCCTCAGGCTCGGCCGCCAGGCAGAGCTGCACAAAGTTCTTGTCGAAATGGAGGAAGGTGAAGGGCCCCGCGCCCTCGCAGAGCTCCAGCTCGGCTTCCTCCTCCTCCTCCTCCTCCTCCTGCCGCTGGCGGGTGGGCGGGGGACTGGCAGCCTCACCACGAGGGTCGCAGGTGTAGTTGGCCAGGTAGTGGTCGAGCGGCAGCACCATGGGCGAGAAGTGGGTGCAGACCTGCTCCTCCCGGTTGAAGCGGAGGTAGAGCGAGTACTTGGTGGGGTCAGGGTTCTCCAGGGTCCAGGAGCAGCCGGAGGAGATGGTGGGGAAGAGGTCCTTGAGGGAGAAGGAGCCGTAGAGGACGCCGGAGGCCAGAGCGGAGCAGGCGCTGGGAGCCGGGTCGAAGCCCCGCGTGAGCCACAGGAGAGACGATATCACAGCCAGTAAGAGGGGACCAGCAGCGGTCATCCTATGGCATTTGCCCTGGGGGAGAGACAGATGGACAGACAGATGCTTACCGGGAGGCACGCCGCTGCAGGCTCCCTGCTGTGCCGGGGGGATGCGGAGCTGGTAGCGGGGGGGGTCAGTGCCCTGCACTGAGCCCGGCCAGCGTGGGAGCAGCATCCCAGCTGGTCTGTGTCCCCAACTGTCACCTTGCAGGCAGGGGACAGCCACCTGAGACCCCTGCCCTGTCCCCCAGGCTGTGCCAAGGCAGCCCCCAGGCCAGGGACCATGCAGCACAGACCAGGGACTTTACCCCAAAACCACCAGACCAGAGACCCGGCTCCCACCCCGCAGCCGGCAGACCCCCACTGCAGCAACCCCCCCTGCCCTCGGCTCACCCGCCAGAGCTGGCCAAGCACAGCCTGGGCAAGGAGCCACCAAATAGCTTCTGCCCAGAAGGGGCTATAAAAAGCCTCGTAGCTATTGCTGGTGCCCTGGAGCACCGTGGGGACAGGCCGGCCGCTCAGCAGAGGAGCCCGGGGTGATGTGCTGGGGGTGCACGGGCACCCCAACGGCGTGGTGTCCCCCCCACCTGCTGTGAGAGCCTGGCACAGGGTGAGCAATCGTTAAAGTACATATTTCTTGGACACCATGCTGGGTACGCAGCAGCATCGCCGTGGATAGCTTTTTAATAACTCATTAATAAAGTAATGCACGTGGTGGCCTTATTAAGCGGGACCAGAGCGTGGCTCTACAGAGGCTGAGACCACCACGCATGTGTCGGCACCGCTCTGCTGGGCCAGCCTGCACCCGGGGCAGCGGCAGTGAGGGGGCAGCCCCGGAGACGGCGGGGGACATTCAGGAAGTGGCCACAGGGGATGGATGCCATTCCAGAGATTGATTTCCGAAATCACCAAGGGCCCCGCTCTGCTCTGTCCCAGCCAGGCGTGGGGGATGCCACGCGCTCCACACGACACGGGGATGCTCTTCTCCATCCCCACACAACATCATCTGCTCCCAAATCACGCCTGGCTGAGGCCCCGGTACTGGGGCATCCCCCTGCTCATCGGGGAGGGAGCCTGAGCCTCGTCCGAGCCTGCGCCGAAGCCACAAAGCCTGGGCCGTCCGAGCCTGCGCCGAAGCCACAACAGGCACATTAGAGAGCTAAAAATAACCCGGCTCTCTGGCTGGCACTGTCTCCCGCCACCCCGGCAGCACGGGGGCTCGGGGCTCGCAGCCGGCCCCCGCGAGAGCTAAAAATAACCCGGCTCTCATGCAACAGGCTGGCACTGGCTCCCGCCACCCCGGCAGCACGGGGGCTCGGTGCCGGCAGCCGGCCCCCGCCAGCAGCACGCAGGCATGGGGAGAAAGGGGCTGGGATGGAGCCAGTGGGAGCAGCCAGGCCTGGGGACGGATCCAGGCAGGACCCCCCCGATGTAAGCAGGGAGATCTGGGGCAAAAGAAAACCCCATGTTCCTGCAGCCACTTCCACCCCTGGGAGACCCCAGGGAATTCAACAGGAGATCCCCCACCCGCAGCAGCAGGGAGCCAAGGGGGGCTGGAGCAGGGAGCCCCAGGGGCATCCGCCACTGATGTTCCTCAAGTACCCAGCAAGGGTCTGGGGTCCCCCGGAGAATTGCGGCCCTCCACTGCTCCGGGAGAGCCAGGGATGGGGGGAGGAGGAGGTGGCAGAGGAAGAGGAAGAGGAGGTCAGGCAGGGACACGCTGCTCTGCAGTGAGCTCCCGGGGCTCCCGCAGCCTGGCAGGGACACAAGATGGTGCTTGCTTCCCTCGCCTGGGAGCAGCGAGGAGGGATGCTCCGGCACTGCCATCCGCTCATCCCTCCCGCCCGGCTCCCGCCAGTGCTCAGCCTGTCTGTGCGGCTGCTGCTGGGGCAAACTGCATGCTGGAAAGCTCAGCAGGGACGGGCACAGCTGGGCAGCCCACTACTGCGCCTCCCCGGGCTCCCGCGTTTTAAACATGGTGCTGTGCAAGACCCCAGGTGCTCCAGACCATGAGGAGTCTCCCCCCACCCCAAAAACCCACCGGGGCTGGGGCTGCGGCTGCCCGAGAGCCCGGCACCACACCATAGCTGCTACCGAAGGCCAGGGCTTGTTAAGAGCACATCAAATCTGATACAGCTCGTTCAGTACCAGCCCCGCTCCCTGCAGCGCTTGCTGTTGCTGCTGCAGTGAAAATATTTCATTGAGCTGCAAGCTGGGCCCGAGAAGATATTTAACATCTGGGGCACCGAGTCACCTGGCGGGAGCTGCCGAGCGGCTCGAGGAGGGGCCACCGTCACCCCCTACCTGGCACTGTGGCGAGGACCTCGCACCCTGCAGTGTCGCCGTTGGCGTGCTCTGGCAAGAGCAAGCCCAGCCTCACCGGGGTGCCAGGGCATGGCCCCCGCTACCCATCGCCCCTTCGCCTCCAAAACGACCTCGGTCCCCCCCTTCCTCCCCACACCCCCCCGGTCCCATCCGAAGGAACCCGCCTGTCACCAGCGGCCCCCTCCGCTGGGGAAGCCTGCTGATGGGGGAACACCGGCTGGCGGCTGGGGGAACGCCGGCTGCCCCCAGGGATCCGCCGCACCCAAACGCCTTGCTGGGCTGCTGCGGGAGTGGGCGCTGCTCCCCGGGGATGGCACCCGGAGCACGACTGGTACGCTTGCCCGCCGGAGCCACCCGCTCCAGCCCCTTCCATTTGCCTTTGTTCCCCGTCTGGGCGCGGGGGAAGGGGGTGGGTTTTTAATTAAAGCTTTTAAAGAGCCATCACAGAATCGGGAAGTGACCGTGCGGAAGCGACATCCCAGGCTCCCCATGCTCGGCAGTCAGAGCACGGTCCCTCTCCATCCCTGCCATCGCATCCCTCCTGGCTCCGGTAACCGGCAGGATCCAACCAGGGCTCGCCTCTCCCTCGCCAGCAGCCACGGCACAGCAGGAGGAAGCACTGCTCCACACCAGCCCTGCTCGCGCCGCACAAACAGGTTGTTTCCCTGAAGATGCTTTGCCTGAACGGGGAGTTCGGCGGGGACCTGGTCCAGCTCCATCCTCCCGGCACGGCGGGGTCTGGCTCCTGACCACCACGCTTCTGCTCTGCCACAGCCGCCCCTCTCCGACCAGGCAAAGCCAGAAACAACCAACCAGCCCCAAAAGTGATAAACGGGCGGCACTAAACCCTGCTAGCATTAATAATCTGAGAAACGATTAATAGCAAAGTAAAGGAGATTTGGGTTTTAAGAGACACGGTTTTTAACCTGACAGTGTTCTTTTAATAGGCTGTAGAAAATATACAATCCATGAGAATTCCTAACGTGAGGATGGCTCGAGACAAGGGCATGAGGGTAAGGAAGGGCCGGGCGGTCCTGGGTGTTGAACCATGGTGGGAACGGCCTCGCTCCCTGCTGAAAGGCAACGGCATCTGGGGAGGAGCAGGCTGGCCGATGGCACGGCACGGCACAGCCATGCGAACGCGAAACGGGCTCCATCCCATGCGAGCACATCCCTGCCTGCCCAGAGGTGACACCGGCGAACAAAGCGCCATAAAGAGCTCTTCCAGACGGGAGAGTCCACGACCCTCCAATTTCCAGGATCTTCACTAGCAGTTCAAAGGCAGCCGGGAACTTCACAGCCCCCCCCGCCACGCTCAGCCCTCGCTGCCCTGCACCCGTCCTCCCGGCGCGAGGGACCCCCAGCACCGAGCCCCTGCCCGGCCCTCGGCAGCACCGACACAGCCTCCCTGCCAACTAATGAGCGCTGTGAGCATCACCGGGCGAAAGTGCCGGAGGAGCTCCACTGAGATCACAGCCCCCCGAAAATGCAGCTTCCTGCAAGGCATATGCATGCACACGCGTGTGCGCGTGTGGGCTCCCGTGCACGCACACACAGGCACTCGGCGGGGAGAGGGGTATCGGTGCCACTTCCACCCGCCACAGCACAATCCCCCCGGTGCCTGGGACCACGTTTTCCCCCCTCCACGCTCCCACGTCTTCCCCCTTCCCCGCGCACTCCCCCTCTCCCTCTGGCTTCCCCGGCGCGCTGCCACCACCTTTCCTGAAGCAGGCAGGCTGGCAGCAGCACCGAGCTGTAATTAATGGTGCCGCTTTGCCAATCACTGGCTCAGCCTCGCTAGCACTGGCAAGCACAGGCCTTTTTATTTATTTTACTTAACTGCTGTTGGTAAAACTCCACTCCAAAAGCAAGGCCGAGAGACAGCACAGTGAAATCTCCTCCGGGATTAGGGATTACGCTCTGCCAGGGAACAGCGTGTGCTGCCTCCCGCTCCGTGGCTGCGGGGGTCCCTGGAGGCGAGCCCCCTCTGCAGCAGGGCACCCACAGGGGCTGCGGCAGCCGCGGCTGCTCCCGTCGCTCTCCCACGGTCTCTTCCAAGTAGTTTCCATGTTGCTGGGATGCGGGTCCCTCTTCTCCATCAGCTCGATCCTGCCCTGGCACCGTAGGGCAAAGGGATGGGGGGCTGAGACCCCCGGGAGGGCTCCAAATGGGGTTCCGTGTCCCAGGGTGGCAGCAGTGGGACGGTAGCCTGGATGTGTGCTCACACCGGAGGGGGATTTCTGTAACGCACCATCTCAGCCGGACCCGGATCCGCCAGGAGCCTCTGAGGTGCCCCGCGGAGGAGAAGGGGCCTGGCTTCATCCCGCTCGTGGAGGACATCAAGAATGAACAGACGGGACGAGAGCAGGGGGGACACGATGGCCCTCACGAGCACCAAGGAGCTACAGGAGCCTCTGACATTTGGCAGCTGAGCCAGGTGGCCCAGAGCCAGCCCCATCCCCGTTAGAGAACGGCACCGTGGCAGGAAATGAGTTTGCAGGACCTCGGTCCAAATTCCCGTGGAGAAGCGTCGAGGCGTCGCAGCAGCCGAGCCCCGAGGGCTGTGCAGGGGCTGGACCAGGGCTAGCGGCTCATCCCATGGTCTGTGCGTCCATCCGTCCGAGCATCATCTTCCTCCGGGAAGCGGGGCATAGGGAGACCATCTTGCAGCCCCTGTCCAGCCTGGAGCACAGGGACTCGGCAGCGATGGGAACAGCCCAGGGGGAGGAAAACCCATCTGTTCCCACTGCTCTGTGCAGGAGGCTGGTGCCAGGGCAGGGCTCTCGGCAGCCTGCAAGCCCGCCAGGGACAGAGCCCACTGTAGCTCTCCGGGAAGAGCCCGGCACCCCCAGCCTAATGCCCGTCACCGGCACGGCAGAGATGTCACGCCGGGCAGAAGAGCTGCACTGCCGGCCCAATGCCCGTCGCCGGCACGGCAGAGATGTCATGCCGGGCAGAAGAGCTGCACTGTCGGAGCTCCTTAGAGGTGTCGAGAAGAGCCAGAGGCGGCCGGGAAGAGCAGGCAGCGTGTCCCAGCCGGTACTGGAGCACCTCTGCCACATGCCTGCTGGTCGGAGAGCAAGCCGCCCACGGTGCCGGCTCTGTATCCATTTTTTCTCCAGCACAGACCAAAATTGTAGGATCCCGGCTTCTTGCAAACTCCTTGGATCAAAGCAGGGTCTGGTGACAAGGCTTGATGAGCAGCCGGGCAGGCCTCAAAGAAGAGCTGCTGCCAGGCTCCAGGCTCTGGCACGGAGGGGCTGGCACTGCCCCACGGCCAACTCCAGCATCCGCCACCGTCTGTGCCACTAGTAACAAATCCCGCTGGGAAACAGGTCGCCGAGCCTCCCCTATGAGGGTGGCTGGAAAGCAGCTAAGTGATGGTGACAGTGACGACAGCCGCACCACCCCGCTCCTCCCCATGGGCGCCCAGTGCGAGCACCACGAGCCGGCTCCTTCCCCACGAACCCTCCTCTGCTCAGCCGCTGCCACCTTCGAGGCGGGGGGGAGGTCAGTCCCAAATAACCATCCCGCCGCCCACCGGGAGCTCTCCCAGCAGCACAGCTCAGCGCCAGCCCCACGCCCCCGGCTCCACGCGCACCCCAGCCATCGGCAGCGCCCGGCCAGAAACCCCAGCCAAACGCTCTGCCACAACCCAGCCCAGCCACCCCGGGGCTACCTCCCCACGTCACCGGCGGCCCCGGCTGCCAGGCGCCATCCAGCACAGGCAGCAGTGACATGACCTAGAAAAGCAAAGGGTTGTTCACACACTGTGCTGCCGTGAGCCCTCGGCGCTGACCATGCAGGCGCGGTGCACACGCACCCTCCACACCAGCCGAGGCTGTGGAAAATCTCCCCATGCTTCAACAAGTGACCTGCGTGGGCACACGCGCGTGCACACGTGGCATCACTCCTGCCATGAGCCCCAGGGCTCACAGGTACCCTGGGAAGAGAAGCAGCTCCCCCACTCCCCCCCAGATCCGGCTGCCACCTGCACACCGCACGTGCCCATGCCGGCACATGCTGGGCGCCCACGTGTGCCCTCGCTGCACGCCCACGGTCCCCGGGTGCCGCTCGCCCCAGCAGCATGGCCATGGCATGGGGGCTCCCCGCAGCCCTCCACACTGCCACCGAACAGAGCCCCAGGCAAGGGAGAGCTGCAAAACCGCCCGCCTGCTGCCGGGGCTCCACCAACATGCCTGCCCACGAGCCCCGGTGCGTGCCGATTGGCCCCCCGGGGCCCTGGCCAGGGGTGATGACGTGGGATCAGCCCCGGCGTGGGGAGATCAACCTGCCGAGCACCCACGCATGCCGGGCTGGCAGCACACGTGTGCCCACGCCAGGGATGCCAGCAGGCAGCCGGGCGCCCGTGGCCGCGCTGTATGACACACCATGGCACCACGGTGCCACACGTGTGCCCGGCGACATGGCACCACGGTGTGTGCCCGGCGACATGCATCATGCATG
>NW_008795919.1:2794790-2805781 GCF_000699145.1 Aptenodytes forsteri
GCGTGCATGCACGCGAGTGGAGGGCTGCACGCGCGTGGATGTGGTGTGCACACGCACACGGGTGTTGTGCTCCTCCGGGGGGGGGGGGGGGGCTCACGGGGGGGGTGGGGTGTGTGGCTGGCGTGTGCCCGCACGCGCAGGAATTGGTTCGTGCATGCACAGGCGTGGGCTGTGTCTGCGTGTGCACGGCTGGGCCGTTCATGCGTGCACACAAGTGGTCTGTTCATGCTCGCTGATGCGTGGGCAGTGCACGCATGCACACCAGTGGGTGCTGGGGCATGCACACATACGTGCGTGGCACACCCCCGTGCAGGATACGTGTGCTCCCTGCCAGCAGCCGTGTTGCACAGACGTGCAGGCCTTGGCATGGCACGTTTTGCAGGGAGAGCTGTGGGGTGCAGGGGGGCGGGGGATGCAAGGAGACCTGGAGCATCGACACCGGGTGAGAAATGGGGCTGGCACACCCCGTGGTTGCACAAACATGGCACGAATATGTGTGCCATGGAGGATGTCAGACTCCCAGAGCCACGGTGGTGTTTGGCGGGGCTGCAGAGCTGCAGTTTCACGTGTGAAGGCCGTGCGCAGGCAGGATAAACCTGAGCGTCTTGGTGGTCCATGGGCAACTGAGAGCAGTCAGCACAGAGTCTCCACTGCAGCCCGGATCCTGCCCAGGGCAGAGCCCGCCAGGAGCACGGGGAGCTCTGGCTTGGAGGGGGACAGGGCATCACCAGCACTGAGCCCCAGCCCCGCAGCAAGGCACCCAGCAGGATGCGACACGGCCTCGCTGCAGGAGCAGCGCAGCTGGAAATGCAGCGTATTCCCATTGCCTGCCTGTCCACCTCTGCTGGCTGCATCCTGCCTGGCGCTGTGTGCACTGTGCTCAGCCCTGGGGGATGCACAGATCTCCGGGTGGCCCCTTGCAACCTCTGTCCGGGGCCAGGCGCGACAGAGGCAGAAACCCAGTAGCAGGAGGCACCACCAGGACCACTGCTCAGCACCCTGGAGATCTGTAGCTCAGCGCTAATGGGCAACTGAGCAGTCAGCACAGAGTCTCCACTGCAGCCCGGATCCTGCCCAGGGCAGAGCCCGCCAGGAGCACGGGGAGCTCTGGCTTGGAGGGGGACAGGGCATCACCAGCACTGAGCCCCAGCCCCGCAGCAAGGCACCCAGCAGGATGCGACACGGCCTCGCTGCAGGAGCAGCGCAGCTGGAAATGCAGCGTATTCCCATTGCCTGCCTGTCCACCTCTGCTGGCTGCATCCTGCCTGGCGCTGTGTGCACTGTGCTCAGCCCTGGGGGATGCACAGATCTCCGGGTGGCCCCTTGCAGCCTCTGTCCGGGGCCAGGCGCGACAGAGGCAGAAACCCAGTAGCAGGAGGCACCACCAGGACCACTGCTCAGCACCCTGGAGATCTGTAGCTCAGTGCTAGCCCTAATCCAGCCTGGCACCGCTGGAAGTGCAGGGTCGTATCCACCCGAGACCTTTGTGCAATTCAGCTCCCTCCCTCCCCGGCGTTCCCTTTTCTCAGTCCTTCCCTGCAGCTGCCGGTGCCCGACCCGGTGTCCCCAGACAGACACTCATCCCCTCTGGGTCAAGGCTGAAAGAAAGCACACCAGCTTTTCGGGCTGTTCTTTATCCCAGGGAGAAAAGCATCATTAGCTCAGACATAACTGGAGGATATTCCAGAACCCGTCTCTGTAAATACAGATCATTGCAGCGGCTGCAGCTCAGCAGAAGGGCGATCCCAAAGCCACGGCTCTCTGGGTCACACTGTCTGCTTCCTGCGAGGTATTTGCTCCCGCAGCCGATTAGGTCTGCACGCTTGATACACTTCCAAATTTCCAAATGCATCGCTTGTCACCAGCTACTGCTGCCCTGCGAGCGATGCGGGATGTGATGCGGGATGCGATGCGGGTGTGATGCAGGATGCGATGCAGGATGCACACTGCCTGCGCATCGCCCGTGGGCTCTGCCCTGGCTCCGGTGCCGGCTGCGACGCAGCACCCAGGGCCAGCCTGGCTCACACGTCTCTGTCCTGCAAGAGTCCCATGCCACCAGGCCTGGCCGCGGCCTGTGGTCGTGCACGTAACATCACCCTGTGCCTGCTGCTGCCCTTCCAGCGAGGGAGTCCTCTCCAGCCTCTGCATCACCCCCCTCCGTGTCACCCCCCCCCCCCCCCCTCCCCCCCCCGCTAAGGGGGGAGGCTGCGGGAGCCGGAGGCACCCCACCCCCCGGGGGGTCCCGCCCGGGGGAGGGGGGGGCCGGGGGGCTCCAGTGTGGGGGGGGGGAGGCCCCTGGGTGCTCTCTGTAGCTGCTTGTTGCTGCTACATCCCTGCAAACCTTCCCCCAGCCACAGCGTGAGCTCCGCCGCCGGCCGTGCCCCCAGCACGGCACCCCCAAGGCAAGAGGGGTGGTCAGCCGCCCCCCAGCCCCCTGGACCAGGCCGGGCTCGGGAAGGCCCTGGAGACCCCCCCAGCCAAAACAAAGCATCTTCCTGGCTGATGGATGCGAGCGCCTGGAGCCCCCAGCATCCTCCTCACCCCCGTGAACTGCTGGGATGCGGGGAAAACACTGATCAGGGCTCTCAGCCTCACCGATGCCTGCGGATTCGGGGGGGGGCTGGGTGTCAGCGCAAGCAGAGCAGCTCGCAGGGCATAATTAGAGCAGCGCCCGCGTGTGCGGAGGTTGTAACACCAGGGCTTTGCCGGCTGGATGGGAATTAGACCTGTCCATTAAGGCAATAATAACCCGCCAGGTTGACACAAGGTCCCCGGTGCCACCACGATCATTATATAGGCGCTGCCGCCGCGGCTAACAGCATCCACTGCCATGGGCACTGCCAGGACAGCCAGCGCCAGGCAGGGACCGGCTGAGCCCTCCCCACGGCCGGGGGCTCCCGGAGCACCCAGCACTATTGCGTTTCCAAGACGGGCTCTTATTTCCCCTTCATTTGGCACAGAAATCAGGGACAGGAGAGAGTCATCGGGGTGACAGCTACTCTGTGCCCGGCCCTGGCTGAGGATTCAGGGAAGAGAGCGAGTCCAGTTCCCGGCTGGGGGGGATGTGGGAATGCTACAACCAGCCCCCAAGCTCCTGTGGCCCCCGATGGGCCTGATCCCCAGGGCTCGTCTCCTCCGAGCAGGGCACAGAGCAGCAGCTTTTCGGAAAGGCTTAGCTTTCAAGCATCTCGGCTTGAACTGCGGGGCGAGACGGGGGCAGAAGGTAGCCCCCAAGAAGCCGGTAACTGCCGCCGCCTGCCTGAATCGCTTCCCATAAACTTTGCTGCGAATTGCTCCAGTGAAAAAACAAAAGCAGCGATAAACAGGAAAGTTTGGTTTGCAAGATAATCGGCTCTAACGGGAAGAGGCAGTAAGCGCCGGCAGAGGAGCCCTCGCCAGTCGCTTGGTGCCCATCGCTGGGATGGAGGGACCGGCCCCGTGCCAGCTGCCTGCGGCCACTGCTCACCCCCAAGGTACCTTCACGTGAAGTTTTCTGTCAGCGGTGCCGTGGAGAAAAGCAAAGGAAAAGGAGCGGGGGAAGCCCATGCGATGAGCAGAATAGGAATAAGCTCTGAAATAAATTTCACTTTGGGGTTTGTTCTGGACCGAGGAGCGCTGCCACGGTAGCGCAGCCAACAGCCGATCCCAAGTGGCTCCCAGACCTACGGATGCAGCTGTTGCGCCCAGGAAGATGAGTTTCAGCTCAGCATCTTCATTTTGATCTTTCCAGGCACTTTGTGCACTGAGGGATGGACCGGGGCTGATCCCGTGTCCGTCTGCGCCAATGCAGAGATGATGCATTGGTACGAGGCAGGGCAGCGCAAAGGACTCGAGGCGCTGGGCCAGGCATACTGGGAAGAGTTTCTGGGAGAAATTGGGAGAGTTTCGGCCGGGTGAGGGTGCAGAGGCTGCCTCCTGGACCTGTGGGATTGAGGGATGAGCACAGCATCGGTGGGGAACCAGCACGTGGGACACCTGCGGGATTTGCACCTCCAGGTCTCCACGCACCAGAAAGCAGCCCTGCTCCATCCCAGGGCTCCGGCGAGGTGAAATCCCTCCGGATCCCAGCGTGCTGGGAGATCCTCCCCGAGCTGGAGCAGCCTGGCAAGGAGCAAGCTCACACCCAGCCCTGCCTGCCTGCCTGCCCACCCCCAGCCCTGCCCATTCCCACTGCAGGGCTGCCCGCAGCCTCCGGCCACCGGAGCCATTTCACCACCCAAATCGGCAGCAGTAGCTGGATCGCGCCTGCACATGAGCAACCGCTCAAGAGCAACTTTGCATAAATATTCATCTCGATTAATATACATGAGAGCTGCAGAAAGCCTGGCTGAAGCCGTCGGCAGGGATGTTATCTCAGCTGCTCAGTCTTGCAGGAGCGCGGTGTTCAATGCCGACACATGATGGGTTTTCACAGCAGGAAAACCCAGAGGTTGGATGTCGGGAAGCCGCTCGGCCACGTCCCTTGTCCCCTTCTCAGCAGGGGGGGGTGGCATCTCCGGGGGCCTCTCCCCCAGGGGGCTGGAGCCCCAGTGCCTCCCAGTAAGCAGTGAGCTGGGATGCGGAGGCTGCGGGAGACGAGGCCAATGCCGGGCTGCACCGGAGGGAAGCTGTCCTGGTCGTCCTTGCCTCAGGTGCTGTGTGCTTTGCAACCCCCGGTGACAGCTCCGCAGAGGCACAGGAACCGCAGCCACGGGCAGTCGGTCCCTGCCATGGCATGGTGGCATTGAGGCCACCGTGCCAGCGCTCCCCACCCCTGGAGCATGCAGGGAGATGGATCTGGCTATCTTCAGCCCCCACCATGGGGGAAATCGAGGCACGGAGAAAAGGACAGGCCCAGGGCTGCTGGGGGAAGCAGTGGCAGAGGCAGCAGCTCAGTCCCGGCCCCGTGGGAGCTGCGGCGCGGTGATGCCGGAGCCGGCAGGGCCAGGTTACGCGTGGCTCCTCCGGGACCCTGCCTTTGTCATTTCGCCAGCAACCCGGGGCATAAACAAGTGCCTGACATTTCCACACTGCCGCCAGGCCCCTTGTATAAAAGCAGAACATAATTAGCAAATTAATCAGGAGACAATAGCCAGGGATCTAACGCTGCTGAGCTGTCATTAGCTCCGTGCGGAGCTGACCCCGGGCATGTTCGGGGCCAAGCAAGCTGGGGATGGCCGCGCTCGGGGAAGGGGCAGTTGCAATCCCCATGTCCCCGTCGGGCTCGTGGCCCCTGCCACGTCCCCCCCGCCTTTGCACCCGTGATAGCCGGTGGGGCAGGAGGAGCGGCTAGCATTTCGTGCCCTGTCAGGAGCCTGGGAATGAAACCTTCAAAGGGCAGCACCTTCCCTCGCTCATCAGAACATTTAAAAACCGTGAATCGCAGTGAATTTGCATTCAGCTTATTAGACGCCCTGCAAATACGGCGAACCTCGTTCAAACACATTTCAGTGATAAAATGATATTGACTCTGAGTAATTAAAAATCATTTCCATATTCAAATATGGCTGATTGAGGAGAAATAGCTTCCTTTTAATTGCCTGGAGGGGAATTATCAACTTTTGGAGCATGCAGCCCGGCAAATGCGTCTTCACTTGGCAGCCTGTGAAAGGCCCATGGAGGAGGAGGAGGAGGAGGAGAGAAGGAGGAGGAAGAGGAGGTGTAGGAAGAGGAGGTGGAGGAGAAGGAGGTGGAGGAGGGCTGGCACACAGGCAGCGCGCAGGGCGAAGGTGCGACCGGCGAGGCCAAGGAGCCGGGCAGACCCTGCTGCCCGCGAGAGGCTCTTCCCTCGCATGCTTGCCTGGTCCTCGACCCTCAAACGATGCCCTCCTTCCTCCCCCCTCATCCATGGGGTCTTCCTGGGGAAATGTGTCCTCCCAGCCCCTGTGACAGCAGGGTTACAGGCTGCACCGTGCTGGGGGCTCTGGATAGCCCCAAATTCCCCGTTGCTCAGGAGGGGATGCTCTGGGTGACCTTTGAGCAGCCCCGATCCTGCACAAGCCCACAGCAGTGAGAAGGGCAGGGACATGCCCCAGCACCGGTGACAGCCCCGCAGCGCCGGTGACAGCCCCTCACCGCCCCATCTTAGTCATTTGTGAGTGTCAGGGGAGCGCCCAGAGGTTGTGTTTCATCGCCAAAATCTCCTCTCCAAACCCCTCCCGCCGCAGCCGAGCTGCCACCAGCACAGCCCCTCTTGCACCCCCAGCCGCCCGAGTGCCACCGCACCATCACTGTCATCGGTGTCCCCGGAGCACCGGGTGGGACAGCAAGGCTCCCTGGGCACGGAGCTCTTCGGGCCACATTTCGGAGCCCTTCCAGCACCTCCCCGCACAATTTTGGCCTCCGCTCGGTTTCCTAGGGAAACCAGGCTGCAGCTTGGCTCAGCCTCCGCACACGTGGGTGTGCACGGGGGACGTGGGTGTGCACGGGGGACGTGGGCGTGCACGGGGACATGGGTGCCTCACACCCCCCGTCTCCCCTCCCGGCTCTTGCTAGCGCGGCGACCCTCGGGGCAGAGCATGAAGCCTCCCAAACGCCCGAGGCGGGGGCCAGAGTGGAGCAGAGCACCCGCTCCTGGGTGCCCCCTTAGCAGGGTGCTCCTGGGGGCGATGCAGGCCTCACACCATGAGGATGCTCCGCGCCGCCCCACCAGCCCTCGGGCCTGGCTGGGGGTGCTCAGCACCCGGCAGAATTGGGTCTGGCCTGCCCAGGGCTCCGTGTGTGGCAGGAGGGGGGCTCAGCCCTGGCTGAGCCTGTGCCTCGGCGGCACGCACCCCCGCTCCCCGGCGGCACGGCCGTTTCCATGCTCCATTGTCCTTTGAACAGATTCAAAAGTGCACTCGCTTTGCTCTCATCGATCCCCTCTCGCCTGGAGCTGTCGCTCGCTCCGTGGGGACAGACCACACTGGCGCAAAGCCCTGTGCCCCGTGTCCCCAACTGTAGGGGACACACAAGACCCCCCCTGCGTGAATGCACCCAGCGCCTGTCACGGATGTGCAGCACCTCGGGGTGCATCCAGAGCCTGGTGCTGGGTCAGGGAGGCTGCGGCGGGAGAAGGGAGGAGGGGAAGGTGGGAGTGGGGGGTCAGCCCGCTCTGCCTCAGCCCCACGCTTCACAAGCACCCACTTGCCTCCTGCTCCTCCGAGTGAACTTTTAGCCCCTGATTGGGGAAAGGCAGAGGGGCCACCACCATTAGCATCAAACAGCCATCGCATCCAGTTCCCCCCGCAGCTAAATGCACCTAAAGGGACCATCAGCAGGCGAGATGCTCCCCCCGCAATCAGAGGGCGAAGGAAGAGGCAGGAGAAGTCTCCTCTGAGAACAGAGGTGCAGGCAGGGGGTTGTGCATCGCCTGCCTGTGCCGGGCTGGCCACGGACTTGGAGGAGCAGGAGGAGCAGGCAGCGAGCTGGGCAGCGCTGCCTCCGGGCAGGCTTTGCACCAGGACAGGCGTGGGGCTGCCGGAGGTGCGTGGGTAGCGGATCAAAGACGACGTATGTGCCAGCTCCAGCTTCCAGGCCGGCCTGTGGTCGGTCGTTAAGCTCAAGCCGATGAATTTTCCAGCCAGGGTTGCTGTGATGAACCCAAGGAAAGTCTTTCCCTCCCCAGCATCGCTCCCGCCACGCAGCCGGTCAGAGCGCACAACCCAGCTTGCAGACAAGCCGCTGGCGTGCAGGGCACAGGTGGCCCTGGGAAGTTTTTGGAGATGTTTTTTTTTTTAATAACCCACAGCCAAAGGCACTAAATGTGCTTGAAAAGCATCGGGGAGAGCCTGGTGTGCTCCCGCGGCTCCGGGAGCTGAGGTTTACAGGGACACCGGTCCTGAGAATGGGGATAAAGCCAGACTCGTGGGTACCACAGATGGCTCGCAGGAGTTGAGGATTCCTTCCGACCCCCTTCATCCCACGGGGTTTCAGTTCCGCATCCCCCATCGAGGTACCCCGTGCCACCACAGAAACACCGTGGTGGGAGTGGGGTCGTGCCCAGAGGGACCCCCCGGCGCTGGGGCTGTCTTGCCCCGTGGGACGCTCGCCCTGGCACCCACTGCTTGCAAGGGAAAAATATTGAAGAGAAAGCCGCAGTCAGAGGAATTAAAGAACCATAATTAAAGAAAATTTTGCAGCATGTTGAAGACAGAATAGGATCATTGTGTTTGCCTCCCACATCCCAGATGGATGCACGAGGGCTGCAGACAACATCGGAGTGCGTGGAGAAGAGGAGAGGAAAGGGAGTGAGCTAGACCGGGACGTGTGTGAGCAGAAATTGAATTTTTATCAGTTTCTATGTAGATTGTGTTTATTCATCTGTCTCCTATCCATCTCCCCCTGCATCTCCCTATTTCTTTTGCAAAATTACTTTCCTCCTTTGGCCTAATTTTGTTTGTACAGATAGCAGCTGCTTTCTTCCATTTCAGCATAAAAAATATCATCGTAAATGAGGTGCTCTATATCCCCGGCAGAAGTTTTAGCAGCTACCCAGAGCACATTAGCCTTTTGCTCCTGCAGGGCCGCATTTCCATCACAAAAAGCTAACGCTTGCCACCTGCCCTTGCAGAAAAGGTTCCTGCCACCTCTGCCACGGCGTGTGGCTGTGGGATCTGCGAGACCATGCTGAGCCCTGGGGGTCACAGAGGATGGGTGAACTGCCCCAAAACTGGCCCAGGTCCCCAATTGTCACCCTCCTGCTGTGGGAGCAGCACCCTGCACTGGGTGGGTACTGCTCCCACACGCCGGGTGCCGCCCGGCACCCAGGGGTGCTTCTGCCTGTGCAGCCCCAGGCTCGCTCCACTAGTATTTATTAAGCGTCTTGCCACTGGAGATGAATGGAGCCGGGATCATCCAGAATACCAATAAGGGCAGGTTTTTTCCCTGAGAGCTATTCTTGGTGGTACCTGTCACTCAGCCTCTCCCCCCGTGTCGCCAGCCGAGCCGGCTTCTCCGGGAAGGTCAAGGAGAGATGCGCAGGCAGCAGCCCAGGTCACAGGCGAGCCCGGAGCAGAGCTTTGGGGCGCTCCCAAAAACCAGGAGCCCTGGAGGGAGGCCGGCAGCCAGGTGGGACCCTGCATCCCAAGGCAGGACCCGACCCCTGTGTCCCTGGCTACCACCGGGAAGAGCATCTCGCCTCGATAGCCAGCACCTCCAGACCCACCTCCATACCGTGGATGAGCCAGGGCCCAGCTGAACACGTTTCTTCCACGCACGGACCCCCAGTAACAGCCGCTCAGTCCCACAAAGCCAGAGAAACCTTCCCAGTGAGACCCCAGCTCCGCCAGTAACTCCTGGGGAGACGCAGCCGGCTTTGCCAAAGGGATGTTTCCCGGGGAGAGGTCCCTGGGAGGACTTTGCTGTTGTAGGAGGGGGAGAGGAGCCAGCGGCTCCGTGCCGCCCTCCCCTGCGCGGGGAACCGGCCGCTCTCAGCGCCACCTTATCAAACAAAATTGCTTTGTGTTGTGCCTTGCATTAGGGAAACTCAACCGCGCAGCGTGATTGATTCTCCCCCAGGGTCCACCATTAAAAATGTATGGAATTACTCATGCAAAGTCCCACTTACACATGGGTCTTTCGTGAGGACATTGAAATACCAGCATTTGTCAGTCACTTACCCACTGTTTGCAATTTGTTCCTATTTATTATCATGAACAAACCAGCATTGATTCTATTTTCGACTCCTTACACGTCACGCTGAGCTCCCAGGCTCCCCGGCGGGGCGGCGCGTGCTTGGTGCGGCGCGGCCCCGGCCCCCCCAGCCCGGTACCCGCTTGAGGCACGGCCGCCCCCGGCCCCCCTCTGGCAAAGCCCACCTGGGGGGGGCCGGGAGACCATCAGGATGCTGAGGATGCTCAGGATGCTCAGCATCAGGCCCCCCCCATCCCCTCCCAGCTCCCTTCCCACCTCTGCCATAGGCAAAGCCCACCTGGGGGGAGCCCGGGGGAGCATTGGAATGCTCAGGAGGGGAAGGGGCTTATCTTTCATCAGGATCTGGGCTCTACCCCAGCCCCTGCCCGGCGTTCCCTGCATCCCTCTGGGCCAGGCTGGATGCAATGGGTGCCCAGCCTGTCGGGAAGCGGGTGCCGCAGCAGCCAGCTCCTGGTTGCAGCCCAGGCTCCTGGAGCTGGCGGGGAACAAGCAAATTTACACACACAGCACAGGGAGGTGAAGGAATGTGAAGAATACAATATATTGTGTTCACCGGGTTCCTCTCGCTGGGAGGAACGGGGCTTGAATCACATAACGTTTCCCCTCTGCTCTCAAAGCATTTCAACTTGTAATGCATTTCCCTCCCCGCCTGAGCACCTTGCAGAGTCAAAAAGACAAATTTCCCAAGGCTTCAAAAGCTGCTGAGAGCCACAGCTTCGTGCTTCAAAACCATCACTCATTTACCCAAATAGCCTCGGCTTTCAGCGGCTCCTGCCCTCCCTCGCCGTCCCCTCCTCTCCCATCCCAAATCACGAATCAGCGTTTTCCCAAGCTCCGGGTGAGGGTGCCAAGCCCCGATGCAGCCCCCAAAACATGGGGGGACACGGCACAGCGCCTTTCGCTGCCCACCCTCCTGCCAACGGGAGGAGGGAGCCTCAAAGGCCAAAAAGCAGAGGAGGATTTAAAGCAAGGCAGGTTCGGGGGCTCTGGCTGCAGGGAGAGGGGAAGGATGTAGGAAGGCTGGATCCGGCCCCTGCCCTCGGGGACGACGCAGGCGAGGACGGTGCCGTGGTCCCCGCGAAAAGCACCCGAAGCAGCAGCGATGCCTTTAGCACCCGGAGGGACGGTACCGCCTGCCACCGGCACCTGACCCTTGGCCAGGGCCGGATCCTGGCAGGAGACTGTGTGGATACTCAGGCAGGACACGTTCCACCACATCACCCGGTAATTGCATCTCCCAAAAAGCAATTACCATGTAACCGACCCCGTGGCTTCGGTGGCGAGACATTATTTATTTACCCAGTGAGGAGGTGGCAGCCCTGGAAGGTCCCCTGGCACCGGGGCAGGGCACTTAACCCGCTGTTAGGCAGACGTGCCAG
>NW_008795919.1:2806390-2812973 GCF_000699145.1 Aptenodytes forsteri
CCCCAGGCCTTGCCACGCCACCCCGTGTCGTGCCGTGCCACGCTGTGCCACGCTGTGCCAGCCATGCCATGCCACGCCACGCTGTGCCATGCCGTGCCACCCCACCTGTGCCGTGCCGTGCCGTGCCGTGCCAGCGACACCTGCCCCGACCGGGCAGCCTCGTGCTGGGGGCCAGGACAGAGCCCTGCACTGAGCTCCCTTGCATGCCATCGGCCCGTGCCTCAGTTTCCCTTCCCTGCTTATGTACTATATGTGCTCAGGGCAGAGCCCTGCGGGGCGCCAAGCCCAGCTGAGCACCAGCACCCCTCCTGCCTCCGTATTTGCTGGAGCTGGTCCCCCCGAGCTGCCCCCTCCCCGCTTCTGTACCAGCAGTGGGTGACAACGTGCCAACGCCGTGGGCAGCGGCTGAGCCCAAGCAGGTAGAGCCGGTGGGAACAAATCAATACCAAGTATCAGGCGACATCTCCTAAAATAGGCTGATGAGGATCCCAGCTCGTGTCACCTCCTGGGCTGCAAAGCCCAGGGAGGTGCACGCAGGGCCCCTCCGTCCCCGATGCCAACCCGTGGTGCCATGCCGCGGCAGAGGCTCCATGGGTCGGGGAGCACGGTGGGGTCTCTCCTCCCCGCACAACCCCAAACAGGGGTGTTTAAGCCCAAGTGCTGCTCCCCGGGCAGGGGCACGGTCGAGGTCCTGCCCTGCGTGTCCTGCTGGAGAACTGAAGAAGTTTTCCTGCAGGTGAAAACGCATCGTCTGGGGTTTGAGACATCAAAGGGAAAATAAAAAACCCAACAAAAATCAAAAAAACAAAGCAAAACCCAACACTTCCCTCCCGGAACAAAACAAGAGGCGATGTTGAAGTGAGAGATGCTGCTTGGTTACAGCGGCTCCAGCAGACTTTGTTCATTTTGACTCTTGCAATCAGGGAAAATCAAAACATTTCACAGCCACTGAAATCCCCGTGCGGGAACGGGAACCATCAGCTCTCGCCGAGCCCCAGCTCCCCGGCATGGAGCCAGGCAGGAAGCACAGGCGGTCTCTGAATTGGTTTAAAAAGGAGTCGGCAGGAGGAAAGACCTCCCCTCTCCTCTCCATCACACCTTCCCATCGTACATGAGACACGGGACGGGTCTTTAACAAGGGGGATGAAACCAGCTGGCTGCGGTGTGCTGGACGGGACACGTAGAGGGGGTTTTGGGGACACCTCCTGCCCCTCACACAGTGCGAAGGCAGCAGCAGGTCCCATCCGACGCCTGGCGCTGGGTGAAGCACGTACCCACATTTATCGGCCAGGAGCCAGGCGAGGAAGGGCGTTTTTCTTCTAAACGATGGACCAGTTTTGAAACCTTCCCTCCGGTGGGATGTGTGAGGACGGAGATGACACCTTCGCTCATTCAGGCATGGCCAGCGGTGACGGCAGCTTGCTGGGACAGAAAGCCGGGGTGCAATGGGGCACGCCAGCCACCCTGACAAGCCCCCTCCATCCCACGCCACCCCCTTCCCCTTCCCCTTCCCTCCATCCCAGTTTCTCCCGTTCCCCAGGAGAACCACATCTACGCACCGACCTCCAGGAAGGACCAACCCGGGCGGCACCCCATGGCAAAGCCCCCCACGGGGCAGCATGGCCGGCAGCAACGTGGCCCCATCCCCACGGAGGTCCCCTCGTCCCCCCGTGGTCCCCAGCATGGGGAGGGGACCACCCCGTCGCTCCCCCCAGGCATCCCCGAGCTAGCGGGCGCTGAGGTCAGGGTGGCACTGCCGGCCCCGGAGCTGGCTCCGAGCCGCGTGGCGAAGCAGCACATGCAATTAGTAAATTAATTATCGAGCGGTAACGGAGATTTCATAGCTCAGAGCTGTCACATCAACAGTGTTTTGTCAACCGAGATGATGACTGGTAGAATTATTACTGCGGTGCTGGGGCTGAAAAAAGAGGAGAGAGAGACTTGCAGGGAGAGGGAAGGATAAAAATATAAAGGGAAGAGATAGGAAAGAACAAGATAAGTGGGTTTTGTTGCTAATGGAAGCTGGCACAGGGACAGAATCGCAACTATTATAAGACAACACACTACACTACTAGTGGCTCTGAATGATCCTCTTAATTAACAACCAGCACAAAAGGAGCCCCTGCCCACCTCCAAAACCCAGCGTCGCTGCTGGAGGAGCATGCACGGCTCCATGGGAAACACCCCGCGCATCCAGGCCGGGGCCAGCGATGTCCCAAAATGCTCGGCTGCAAGTAGGTGGGGATGCTCGGAGCGGAGGGGATGCTCGGAGCCGAGGGAAGCAAGCCCTTCGGATCCTTGTGTGGAGCAGCCCCGGGCACTGACGACAACTTGACGGCTTTGCCTTCCCTTGCTTTGACCATTTGCGTTTTGTACCCCAGTAAATGCCAGCGCCCGCTGCAGCACACCGGGCTGCAGGGACATAGCCGATGGGGACATGAGCAAGGGTGTGCCCAGGTCCCTGTCCCCTCCTGCCACCCCAGCCGGGGCCGGGGAAGGAGAGGGACACGGGGTGGCACGGCCTGGGGCTGGCAGCGATGGGCGATTCTCCTGGAGCATCTGGAGCCGGTGACTGCAGAGCAATAACGCCGGGACGTGATTTCCCTTCCCCACCCCGCCCCATTTCCTCTCCATTTTCCAGGACCAGATTTAAGCTGCGTATTCAATAATATATAAAAATAACACCCCGCCCTCCCACTTGGGAAATTGATTCCTTCACTTCCCACCCGGCTCGGGCTTTAAATATCCCCATTTAAATGCAGATTGTGCTGCCTCCCTGCCACCGCCTGGTGCGGAGCCGGAGCTGGTGGGTGCACGGCCATGCTGGGACCTCGACCCGCTGCTCTGCTCGAGCCCAAGGGAGGGAGAAGGGAACGGGAGCAGATGCCTCTGATGAGGTCCCCGTGATGCCCCGATACTCCTTCCCTAACCGGGCACCGGCCACCCCGGCACGCCTGGGATGGCACCACAATCGAAGGCCACCCTACCCGCGGTTTGCTGCGGGAAGCCAGGCAGAGACCGGTTGGGGCAGCAGGTCTCATCCTGGATCTGACCCCCCTAATCCCTCACTAGAGCCCTCCAGCCCCACGGGTGCAGCACCCGGCGCAGGGGCCAGTCCTTGCCTGGGCACCAGGGAGGGACACGTCTGCTCCCTGTCATAGAATCACAGAATCATTAAGGTTGGAAAAGACCTCTAAGATCATCGAGTCCAACCGTCAACCCAACACCACCATGCCCACATAGAATCATAGAATCATTAAGGTTGGAAATGCTGTCCCCGAGCACCGGCAGCAGCAGATGCCAGGGGGGGGATTAGGAGTCGTGGGCAGCATGGCTGTGCCCTAGTTTTTCAGGGCAAAATCTGGAGGGGGAAGCAGAGCTGTTGTGTGAGCAAATACAGCATCTGTGCCGACTGGCAGAGCTCACACCCACGGCCCCAAGCCTCCCCATCTCGGAGCGAGCCTTACCCAGCCCTTCCCGCACGCCGGCACCTGCCTCAGCGGAGAGAAACCAGACCGGGGCAAGAGGGAGCACGCAGCACGGGGGAGATGGTGCGGGATGGGAGCCCGCGGCTGTGCGCAGGGATTTAAGGGACCCCGGTCTCTCAGCCGCCTCACAGGGAGATTGATGCACGGATGGGCCGATGCAGATCCAGGCATTGCGAGCTGGGCAGCGCACGGAGCAGGGGGCTGCGGCACCGGAGCGGAGCAGGGATCGGAGGTGTCGGCACCGGCAGCAACCATGTATTGTAACTTCTGATGGGAGGGAAAACTAACGATGGGTTTGAAGAAGTCACCGCAGGGCTCCCAGAGCAACCTTTGCCAGCTTCTCAAAGTGCTTAATTCCTTCCCCTCGGCGGCCGCGGGAGCAGCCGAGATTCATGGCAGCGCCCCCGAATATCCCCCCTCGCCGCACGAAGAGGAATCGACTCCAGGCTGCTGAGCTCTTCCTCTATGACAGGTCCAACCCCACAACACAGGGCTGAGCCTGGTGCCCCCCGCCTCCTCCCAGGAAGATGCTGACTGCAAAGCATCCCTTGGTAGGATGGGGACCCGCCGGCAGCGATGCCGTGCGTCCCCAGGGGCAGCCAAAGGGATCTCGCATGCTGCCGCCTGATGCTAGTGATGACACTCGCCAATTTTGGGTGGAAAACCAGTATTTATAGAAGTTTCTGGGAAGAGGGTCATCAGTGCCGAGGGGAGCTCGCAAATTCAGGGAGCCCAGCTCCTTGCCCCCCAGCACGGCTCTGTACCCCGGTGCTCCCTGGTCCAAAATTGCCTCTTCGGGCTGAGATTGGAAGAAAAGCGTCGTTCTTGCTGAAATTAAGGAGGCAACGGGGCAACGAGCACAAATAGCATTTACATATTCAAGCGCCTTAATTCTATTTTAGCACCTCTTTGGCTATTTTTGTCACAGCAGAAGCACAACAGGAGGACAAGGCCAGAGAAAGGGCAAGGAATGAGCTCAAAATGTGGGGCAGAGGCAGAAAAAAATAAATCCCAACTCGGGCACAGCGTTTGGGAGGAGCTGGCAGGGCATGCCCCAAAAATGCCCCTCATCCCCCCCCCCCCCCGGGGCACGCCCCGCCCCCTGCTCGTGGCAGGGGGCTCTTAAGGCCCAGAAAAGCCCGACGGTAAATGGCTTAATGCTGGCAGCCAGGCAGGCGGCCTGCCAATAATTAACTAATTGATACTCCTCCGTGCCACCAGCCCTGCTTTGCTCCTTGCCCCGTAAATAAGCACAGCCTGCCAAAGAACTGGGGGGGAGGACAGACAAAGAGACATGAATGCCACCAGGCACCCTGTCCTGCATGCACCCGGGGGGAGCAGAGAGAGCCGGGGCCGTGAGGACAGGGTGGTCCCCCCCCATCCCTGGGGCAGAAGTGCTCTCCCTTACCAGCTGGCTGGGAAATGCAGTGGGACCCTCGGATCCAGGCACGGGGGGCGGGGGATATTTCAGGGTGAGGGCAGCCCCCCGTAGCCGGAGGGGACTAGCCGGGGCTGGCTCAGCAGCATCCTTGCCTGTTGCCACGACAACGGGATGTGATGGAGCCATCTCCATCAGGGCGATCACAGGCGCAGGGAGATATTGGGGTGTGGGGGATGCAATCAGCCAGCAGGATTGGGGTGCTGGGGAAGCCCCCCCCAGGCTGGGGTCCACATGAGCCCCTCGGAGAGCCCCCGAGGGCTGCCTGCACCGTGCCGAGCGCAGCCTGCTGGGTCCCACGTGAACTTGGACATGGCCCCATGGCACGGGGCACTGCGGGGGCACGGGGAAAGTGGGATGGAGCAGGGAGCCCACGGGGACCAACCCCAGATCCCCGGGGAACAGACACGGCACAGCCCCGGGGCCGGGGCCCAGCTGCCCCATCCCGACGCCTCTGCCCCTCCGCAGACACGGGGCAGAGGCCAGGGGCAGGCAGGGGGACCACGGGGTTCTCTGCATCCCGCAGCATCCCACCGCCCTGGGGCAGAGGGGCTCGGAATGCCCGGAGGCTTCGGAGCGGCAATAAAGGTGCAGCTTCGTTTCTTCGCTTTTGGTACCATGGCAACCTTTCCCACTTGGCTTAATTACAGAGCTAGTTGCTGCCTCTGTGGGGGGGGGGGGGGGGGTTTTTTTTTTCACTCCCCAGAGCCAGGGTTGCAGGATGGGAGCCAACGGGAACCCACGAGCTCCCACGGGAGCCAGAGGGTCTGTGCCTGGCCCCAAAGGAGCATCCTCATAGAGCAACCCTGGTGTGCAGCAGAGTTGATGCCCCACTGGTGTCCCATCCACAGCCATCCATGCTGGGGGGATGAGGTCCGCCTGGATGCCGGGGCAAAGCCAGCAGAACCTGTTCCCGTGCAGGGAAAAGGTCTTTTCTCCTCCTCCACCAGTGCCCCCAGCACTTGTCCCAGCTCACTCTGACCCTCTCTGCTCCTCGAACCCCACCACACGTGCTGGAGCGGCCCAGCCCAACCATCCATCCCAACCGGGGTGCAAAGCGAGACCAGACCAAGGGGACCAGGTTTCCCCCGGCGCAGGAGCCCCACGCCTGGTCCTTGGTGCACGCAGCAGGATGGCACACGCCTTCCTGCGCTCCTCCCCAAAACACCCCAAGGCTGCAGCTCGGGGTCATCGTGTTGCTCTGGTGAGAAAACCGGCTTTGGGCTGGCTTCTCCATGGATGGACGTGGGAAGGGTCCATCGTGCCGGGCAGCCGCTCGGCAAGAGGAGTGACAGCGGGGCAAAGCCTTGCAAACCCCAAAGCGTTTGCAAGCAGCCAGCACCGAGGCAGGAAAATCTTGAGTATCAGCTTAAAATGAGCAGCAACGAGTCATCTCCAGCCCCGCGGGGATCAGGTGGGGAAGTCCCCTCCGCTGGGGCAGGTGAGTGGCCGCGGGGCTCCGGCAGTGAAGTTGCTGCCCGAGGCTCTTCGTTACTAATTACAAACAATTATCCCCCCATGGTGGCTGACCTCGGCCCCGTGTCCGGGTGCCAGCTGGCCAGATGGAGCCCGGCCACGGCCGGCTGGTGGGGATTTAATAACCTTATTGATCTGCCAGACAGCCTGACACGCTGCACCCGCCATACCGGAGCACGTG
>NW_008795919.1:2813028-2818998 GCF_000699145.1 Aptenodytes forsteri
GACCGTGGAGGAGGCGGCGGCAGCGGGAGGGAGAGCATCTCTGGAGGAATGCAATTTAATGCAATTAAAAAGAGAAAGAAAAGGAGGTGTAAAGGAGCCCTTCTGAAGCAGGGGAGTGTGAGGAAAAAAAAGGAAAAAAAAAAACCAACCCAACCCAGCAGCAGCGAGTGCTGGGCTTCAAAGGTCACCTCTGGGCATGAATTTTAATTTCACACAGGAGTTTTGTTCATTTGTTAATTATTTTCAGATGAAAAGGGAGATATTCCTGCAGCGGGTGAGGAAAGGGCTACAGCAACATTTGAATTTCAAAGGCAAGCTGTTTGCAAGGAAAACAGAAGAGGAGAAGGGAGAAATAACTTCAGGAGGAGAGAGGGGCTGGCAAGGGTCCCCCACTGCCCCTGGCCTTGCCGGGGATGTGCCGAGGGCACAGGGGCTCTGCAATAAACCCCGGCTACCGCCGGCAGCCCCGGTGTTGCATGCACTGATCCCTCTCTCCTGTCCCCCTGTCATGTCCCAAGGAACAGGGACACCAGGGGACAAGTCCTGACCCCAGGATGTGTCACAGGCTGGGGGCCTCGGGGATGCTCCCGAAACCAGCCCCGAAGGGGGAATTACCTCTGCCAGGTCTGCAAAGGGTCTAACCTTGAGGGGAGAGGGGAGAGAAGAGCAAAAGCAATTGGAAAGCTGGAGCCAGACATGAGAGGACACGGAGCGGGGAGAAAGCCAGAGAGCGCTTTCCTCCTCCTTTTAGTTTTTAAGGCAGCCGTTTGCTTTTTATGGAGTCTGAGGCCCGGGGAGGATCCGAGTGTGTTGCACATAAAGCACAACCGGGCGAGTTAAGCCCCCGAGGGCCGTGCAGCACGGCTGTGCAGAAAAAAAAACGGCTGTGCAACGCGTTATGCCGGCATTACAGCCGGCACCTCCAGCACCCTGCACCCCCGAAAGGCGGCTGCTTCTGGGATGGAGTACAACGAGAGGCACAGAGCATCCCTGGGAACCCGCCCGGACAGGAGGGGAAGGGGCCCGCAGGTCCCCAGGACCCCCCCACCGCCTGGACAAACCCATCCAGGATTGTCTGCAGTTTCTTTTTCTTGGCAGCTGTTTTTTCTCTTACAGCGGAGCCATAAACCCCCAAAAACGAGCCCTCGGAAAGGCTCCTGCCTGCGGCGGGGAGCAGCCTCAGCTCCACGGGGCACAAATATTGACACCACCGCATCTTTGCATGAAAAAAACAGAGTTATTTTTCCGCCGATGAAAGGAAAGTTTTCCCCTCTCCAGATAAATGTATTTATCCTCCTAAAACAAGGGGTGGGAGGAAGGCGTCCCGGGGGCCAGAGAGACCCTGGCACTGCTGCCTCCTGGCTCCAGGGAAATCCTCCATCGAACCCCCCCGTACTGCCCCAGGTTGGGCCGGTGCTCCGCCGCCTCGTGCCTCAGTTTCCCCACCCGTCAGCTGGGGAGGGCCCAGGCACTCTGCAGGCAGCCCACGCACGAGGAGCTGGGAACGATCGTTATTCAGGAAGAGGAAGATTAGACCAAGGATTCATCATGATTTCTCATCTACTCTTTATCTCCTGCTGAAGCCACTGGGGGGATTTCGCTCTCAGCTCCTCTGCAGCAGTTCGGCCCTGCCAAAGCCAGGGAAAAGTCCAACTTCAACAGCTCTGAGTCCATTCTGATCTCCTAAAACCAAACGCATTTATGCCTAATGCAGAATTAAACTGCAGCAGCCACGGTGGAGGAGAGCGCGGGTGCACGGCAAGAGGTCTTGGGGCAAAGCAGCCATCCCTGCAGCCGTGATCCCACTCCCCGGGCAGGGGATGCTCACGCAGTCCTACACGCTCGCCTCTCCCAGCCTCCTCCCTCCCATCACCAGCGATGCCAGCGGGACATAAAATCAGCAGAGGGACCCGATGACCTGAACTTTCCCATCTGCTCACCCACAGCCCCAGCCTTTGTGGATGCCAAGACCTGAAGCAGCAGCGCAGGAGGCTGCCCTGGGCCAGGAGGCGAAGGGCAGAGCCTGGGACACCCCGATACCATCCTCACCCCCGGGTTATCCCTGCAGGACAGGGACATTCAGCCTCTCCTGGGGCTCCCCGTCCTGCCCATCCCACCCATCCCAGGGGAATCGTGCCCCGCTGCATAAATCGCTTGTCGTGCTACCAGTTCCCCCTGGGCTCTCACTAATGAGGCAGCAATAAAAATCAAGGGCCAGGTTATTAATAAAGCGAAGCAGCTCGGCGAGGCGGCATTCCCCTCCTGGCAGCATGGCGAGTCAATACGGACACACAAACCCGGCACGGTTTGAACATCGCCGCCTGCACCGGCGGCACCCGAGCTGGCCGTGCCGTGCTGCAGCTCGCCAGCCCCCGAGATGGAGCCGCTGCAGTGAGAGCTGTCCCCTGCCACCGTCCCTGTGAGCATCCCCGGCTGCGAGGCACCTGCTCCTGCCACCATTCATCAGCGCTCCTCCAGAGCTGCAGCACTCTCACGATGTGCTGAAACGCTCAGTATTTTATGTGTCTACAAGAAAATACCAAGTGGAGTTTGCAAAGATTAGGCACATTTAAATGCAAATTGTGTTATTTCTGTCTTGAAAAGTGTCATTAATACATTTTCTGCGATTTGGAGAAATCAGTGGCAATTATTTTTTTCTAAACGAACCATTAGCCAACTTTCATTTGAAGGGGGAAAAATATCAAGAAAATCATTATATGACTGACACATTTCCTCCCAGGTCTTAGAGCTGCCGAGCTGCTTTCTCATACCAAGAATAATTACTAAGGAAAGGAGCTAAAAAGTACTTCCAGGAGATGGATGTGTACAAAGCCAAGTGTCTTTTCTTTCGCCGTTTACCAAAGGGTTGAATCAACACGCGTGCATTCAGACCAACCTGAGCCCCCGTGCCCACCGGTCCCTGCCCGGGCATCGCCACGTGGCAGAGCCCATTGGCAGTGGCGTCGGGGCTGCACATTTCTTGCTGGAGCTTCTAATGCCGCGGGTCCAAAAACCTTCGCCAGCGTTTCGTGATGCTCATGCCCACGTGCTGACCACAGCGGAGGGTTTCTGGAGGGATGTAAAACACCAAAACCGAGGAGAAGGCTGGGCAGGGGGGTCTCGGCACGGCTAAGGTGCCTGCTCTGCCGCCGTGCCGCCGCGCGCTGCCCCGCAGTACCGGTACCCGGGTAATGCCTGTCTATGAAATCCGCAGGCACCGGTTTGAATTCAGCATTCGGTGTGATCTCCCGGCTGCTTTGCTGCTAAATGAAAGGAAAAAGGGAAAAAGAAAAGACGATCTGTGGCGAGATTAAAAGAGAAGGGGAAAAAAAGGCACCTGCTCTTGTTTGATTCCTCGGGGCGAGAGTGAAAAGCAAATTTATATAACCCTGTAAGTGCTCATTAACATGTTAAATGACAGGCACCCGCCTGTGGAGTACAGCAGGGCTACCTGCCGACCTCTCCTCTCCCTGCCTGCTCTGCCAAGCCCCGCCATTCAGGACAACTTCAAAGCAGCCCTCGCTCCCCAGGGGGGAATTTGGGCCAAGCCGGAGGTGCCAGGCTGCCGGTCTGACTCGGGGCCGGTGTCCCCCAGCGCCGTGCCCAGGCTGTGTCTGATTTTCCCCAACCTCCATCACCGCCTCGCCGTAACGCAGGGTCTGGCAGACGGCGATGCCGCGCTGACGAACAGCACGGTGTCCCCCTCCAAAAGCAGGTGGAGAGCAACGAGGTTGGAGCCACCAAGCTTCGCCCAAATGCCACAGTCCCTGGGACATCCCTACCAGCATCACCCGTTGCAGGTCCCTGAGGTCTTGCAATGCCTCGTTCCTGCTGGATAATTAATGAAAACGCTCACTCTTCCTCCCCAGGCACCCAGGAGCTGATCCAGCAGCCCCCCGCCATCAGCACCGAGGACGCAGGAGCCTCAGGGCTGGCTGGGTCCCGGGGCTGACCCCAGCCCGTCCCCCGGTTGCACCCATGGGACGCAGAGCACCAGCCTCCATCCATCAATGCCCGAGGAGCACCCGTGAGCTCCGGCATGGCCCCGTGGCCTCTTTGCTGCTCTGGCAGAAGAGACTTCAGGGCAGCGGCAGAAGGGGCATCACAGCTGGGTGCAGCACCCTTTTCGCCATGGGAGCCCCCGACGTGCTGCCCCATCGATTCCCAGCCGCTTGCCAGATCCTCCGCTCCTGCATCTCTCCTGCAGCCCCCTCGCAGCCTTGTTGCCAAGCCCTGCCCATAAATCCTGTCCCTTCAACCCAGAGCCCTGCTGCCATCCCCTCCGCCGGGTGACGGATGGCTGAGGGAGCGGGGTGAGTGAAGGTGGGAGACAAACACCCCCCCCCAGCGCTGGCACAACCCGGCGAGGGGCTGGGCGGACGGAGCCGCCGGCCGGCTCCACGGTCCTCTCGCTGGGATAAGCCTCGGCCACGATGGCGGCTCCTCGCCCGTGATGGATGGCCTTGTCATCCCTCCCAGCCCTTTCCTATTGACTTTTTTTTTTAATACACATCATAAACCCCCGGTGTAGCAGCCTGCCGCAGCCGGGCGGACGCCCACACATCACTTGCGGGCAGCGGCAGGACAAGGGACTGCAAACATCCCAATTAGAGTGGGCGATGGATGAGGACTATAAAGCATCCCCAGGATAAATGCCCTCTTGGCACGGCGGGCACAGAGTCGTGCAGGTCCCAGCTGAAGGGGCTGCGGTGCAAGGCAGGTGCAAGTCAGCCCCGCTCCCCAAAAACGACCCACAGCCCATCCCTGGGCACCCCAAAACGCAGGGCTTTGCAGCCAGGCTTGCTCAGGGGGGCGAGAGCGTTTCCCCCAGCCAAAGGTTGCAGGTCCTGCCCTCAAAGGGGGCTTCGTTTGCTCCAGCAATTAAATCCCCGCTCCTGGGAAGGATCTCCTTTGCTGCCTCTCACTTGCTCTTCGACAGTCAGTGGCGGCATGGGTAAAGCACTTTCCTCCATCCAAGCACAATCAAATTGCTTATCAATCTCAGCCTCCCAGAATCACAGTCCTGGGGTGCAATGCCCCACGGGGTTGGGCTGTGAGGGTCTCCGGGGCTCCCCAGGGCCGTGCCCACTCTCCATCGGCTGCAGCCAGCTGCGGGTAACGCCGAACCGGCACTCTTCGAAGGAGCCAGCTCTCAGTGCTGAGCAAAACCCAACGGGCAGCCATTTAAGCCCCATAAATTATGTTCGGGTTACCTGCTGAATGCTTAATCAAAATAGCGTATTTCACCCGACGGCTTGACTGATTTCCTCTCTGCTTTTAGTAGCTTTTTTCATGTCCTCTTTTGCTCCGATACGGATCCAATATCTCCTGCAGCGTCCAAGGCCATAAAGATAAAAAATGGGGTAATTGTGGCAGAAGTTTATTGGTGGGAAAATACACGGGCACACAAACCAGCCCTGACAACTACTTTTCGGGCAGATGCGCTGGAGGGATAGATCCTCCAGCAGGAATCAATTCATCCTCTGGCCGGACCCACTCCTGCCGGCGCTGCCAGGCGGCTGCGATCTCTCATGGAGGCACCGAGGTTTGAATATGATGAGATCTCAGACGAGCGATCTGCGGCCATGGCAGGGGTTGGGGCAGGCGGCTGCACCCTGCGAGCAGCCCAGCACCTACCAAAACGCTGCCCCGAAGCGGCAGCCGGCAAAGCAGGCGGGCTGGAGAAAATTCAGATAAAGGAGACCAGCCTCTCCAGCCCCGGCTCTCACTATCCAGGGTGAAACCTGGGGAGGAGAAAGGATGAAGACGTGATTTTGAGGAAAGGAGCGGTTTGGGCTGGTCTCTGACACCGCCGGACGTCCTTGGTCCTGTCCCACGAGGACCGAGGTCAGGGTTGGAGCATCCTGGGGGAAACGCTGCCGGGTGCCAGCCAGGATCGCTCCCCTCTCACTGATAAGAGCCCGTCATTAGCAGCCAGCCAGGCCCTCTGGCTTCAGAGGATTGAGGATT
>NW_008795919.1:2820782-2822082 GCF_000699145.1 Aptenodytes forsteri
AAAATTCAGATAAAGGAGACCAGCCTCTCCAGCCCCGGCTCTCACTATCCAGGGTGAAACCTGGGGAGGAGAAAGGATGAAGACGTGATTTTGAGGAAAGGAGCGGTTTGGGCTGGTCTCTGACACCGCCGGACGTCCTTGGTCCTGTCCCACGAGGACCGAGGTCAGGGTTGGAGCATCCTGGGGGAAACGCTGCCGGGTGCCAGCCAGGATCGCTCCCCTCTGGCTTCAGAGGATTTTGGCTTTCCCAAGGCACGGAGCTGCTTGCCACGGACAACATCAACCCTACGGCTCAGGGCCCGACAGGCAGCCGTGCCGGGAAGAGCCGTCACATCACACAGCGTGACAGCACCTCCCGTCCCTCGCGTCGCTCCCGACCTCCCTCCACTTATTCCACTGATAAGCAAAAGCCCGTCATTAGCAGCCAGCAGCACCCGCGGCCGCTGACGAGCGAGACGCGCTCACTCCGCTTCGTGCATCATCAAGTAAGTTGCCAGCGAAGCCCCGGTGCCCAACTCATTATTGCCACGCTGATGCCTGAGTCAGAAATAGCCCGGCGCGGCATCGCAAGCAGCGGGGAGGAACCACAGGCAGCGGGAGGGATGGGAGGCTGATTTATAAACACAGCAGATTTGTTATGTCCGACTCGTTGATGGGAAATGGAGAGAAAGCCCCGAGATGGGCTCTTCAGACAGCTGCTTTCCATCTAGCACTGCGCTTTAAAGTATATTTAAAATAACAACCCAATAAATTAAGAACCGTGAGGCAGCCCGCAGACCCCATCAGCGCGGCAAACTAATCTGCTCAGGCTCTTTCCCTGCTCCCATCGTCGATTTGGGGACGGCATCGATGTGCCGCAGCACGCACCGGCACACTTGCAGCACAGCACACGCTGGCACCCTTGCACCAATTTCCCCCAGCTGCAATTTGGCCCGGGACCAAACCCCTCCGATGGAGCTGGGGTCTCTCCCAGCATCCGATGGGGGACCCCCTCTTCCCCCTGCTCACTCCAGCACCGTCCCCATGCTTTTCCCCAAGTACTGCTTGCACCTCCCATCAGCATCGTGCCCATCCCGGCGGAACACCGCTCCCTCCCCACGCGAGCATTCAAACCCGATGATCCCCCCGCTCCATCGCAGGGTGCCCCACAAGTGTGTCCCCCCCCCAGCACCGAGCCCTGGGCTCCAGCGAGCAGCTCCACGGATAAGGTACGCTGCCAATTAAACCACAGCTGACTACAGCTACATTACAATTAAAAGACAATTAGCTGCGCAAGCTGGCGTGCGGGAGCAATGAGCAC
>NW_008795919.1:2822234-2831531 GCF_000699145.1 Aptenodytes forsteri
TAAATCCCACCCAGCGCCTCCCCAGTGTGTTGAGCACAGCGCTGGCTTATTTTTCCCCTTTTAATTTCTAAACTCCTAATGACTGTGTTATTAAGCCTGTAATATCTGGTTAAACTGTGCATGTCCTTCTGTTGGATCCCATCCTGCGAGGAGGCAAAGCTCCGGGCAGGAGAGCTGGGGCTGGACGGGCACAGCGGCGTCACGCCGGGGTGGCAGCACCGACGGGCGCTCCCCGGGCGGAGGCTCTGAGACCACAAGGGCGAGAGGAAGCCCAGGGCTGAGCAGGGAGAGACGCTTTCCTTCAGACCCCTGCCTGGGAAATCCCCTCTTTCCTTTTACAAGAGATGGATTTAAGGCCGGGAATGGGCAGGGACACGAGGTGGCATCGAGGACTGCTCCGGACACGGGCTCCGGCCGGCGGGACGAGAGGAGACTGGCCACGTGCTCATGCCCAGGGCAGGATGGAGAGACCCGACGGAGGCAAAGCCGTGCTTTACCTCGACACCGGCACTAACCGTGCTGCTGGCTGCCGGGAGCACGGTGACGCCGTTCGCATTACAAGCCCAGCAAAAACCTCCCTGGGTTCTGCACCAAGACAACTGGGGCTGCTTAAGCTCACAGATTCAGGCTTCCTTCTTTTTCTGAATAAAGAATAGATCCCACGAGCTCCTCCAGCAGCCGAGATTATCAACAATTTATCAAAAACCACAACACGCCAGCCCTTTTCCCTGCGCTGAGCCCTGCCGTGCTCTTCCCCCCGCCGCCCCCGGCTCTCCAGCGGCGTGGGTTACGGCAGCGCGATGGCATCCGCCGGGAATCACTTTGCTTTGCTGGTTGCTGATGCAAGAGCTTCACGCTAATTCGGTTTGATCCTCGCTTGTCGCTTGCTGGCGTGGGTTACGGCAGCACGATGGCATCCGCCGGGAATCACTTTGCTTTGCTGGATCTTTATGCAAGAGCTTCACGCTAATTCGGTTTGATCCTCGCTTGCCGGGGTCCTGGCGGAGCAGCGGCGAGAGGACGGCTGCAGGAGATAGGCTGGGATGGGGCCACGGGTGCCGGGCAGGGAGCAGGGATGCTCTCGGAGAGCGACACAAGCTGACAGCCAGCTCCCGCAGGATGCAGGGACCCGCGCCGGGAGATGCTCGGGCGGGGAGGAGAAAACCAGGCTTAAAGGCTGATAATTAAAGCCCTCCTGTCAGGGTATTAATACCTAAATGCGACCAGCGAATGCATTAGCACGGATCCCACTGGGGCTGTTGTGCTGTTTTATTTGATGGGTTTAATTAATTTATTTCTCTGCACACAACTGCTTCCCAACCAGTGGCGAACACACTCGGCCGCGTCTTTCTCAAGGGTAGCTCTGGAGACACCCCAAGGCAGCACGGCCGGGCTCAGTGACCCCCACGGGGGCCCGGGGATGACCCCGAGCTGTGCCCCGCCATGCAGGGGCTGCAGCCCAGCTCCCAGCACGTACCACTCACCTGCCTCGGGTCCCCCAGCTTGGCCAGCCGCCATCTGTGCCCTGTCAGTCATGGTCCCCAGACCTCAGTGGCCCAGCGGCCCATCTTGGTGGCCCAGCTCGGCTGTGCACAGCCCCACAGGGTCCCAGCACAGGGACCCAGCTGCTCTGAGCTCCCCACCACATGCTCGACCCTCTCCAAACAGGGCAGAGGGCAGGAGCCACCTCCACCTCCACCACCCTCCTCCTCACGCAGCACAGCTGGGCTCATGGGTGGGGAGGAAACCCACACCCACCCACCCAGCCCTGCAGCTGCTCGCCACCCTCGTTAGGGACCCACGAGCCCCCCAGCGCTTCGTGATGTGCCTAACAGGGTGGCCCTGTCCTTGCCCAATGCTGGGCTCACCCACCCCAGGCTCAGCCCCAAAACATTGAGGGGACAGGGACCCACAAAGGACCCATCCACCCACCCAGCACCACCCTGCAGCATCGCCTGCACCCGGCACCCCCAGTCCGGGACCTTTACAGGCTTGTTCACCCCTTCATCCTTCCCTGTATGTTCATGTAAGTGGCTCTCCCCATCCCCGCTGCAGCCAGAAAAGGGACTGGCCATGCAATGGGGAGAGGCACCTGCAGGGCTGCCAAGGGCAGGCTGGAGCCGGGGTCACCGCAGGCTGTGTCACCGCAGGGCACAGCCCCACATTCCCCAAGGGATGGCAGCGCCATGTGCCAGCATCACCCCTCGTGCCGTCCTGGCACGCTGGGCACCGGCGGCTGCTCTGCCACTCCACGTGGGGCACGAAGCCGCGAAAGCCCCGGGGCCACCTCTGCGCCCGGCAGCGAGGGACACGGACAGGGAGAGCGGTGCTGTGGAGGCCCGCAGAGTTGTGTTTATGCCATGCCAGGAGGGAAATAAAAGGCATCTATAAATTATATGATTTCTCCTGCCACACTGGTGACAGGAGCGAGGCGGCTGGCGGGGGCACCGCCTCCGAGATGTCAAACCAGCCGTGCCACCTGCCACGACGCCAGCACCGGGGCCACCTCCGCGTCCCCCAGCCCCAGCCCGCAGCTCTGCTCCCCTCCGTCCGCCCTGGCGTGCTCGGGGCTGCACCCAGCCCCGGGGGGAGTAGCCTCGCTGCGGGCAGGTGAGGCACCCACCGAGGCTGAGCTGTGACTCGGCTCTTGCAGCCAGAGCTCCCCACTGGCCCCGCTGTCCCCCCTGTCCCCACCACTGCAGCCATCCTGCTCCCCAGCCCAGGGACGGCGGGAGGAGGCTGCAGCGTGGGGTCAATTGATTGATGGGCTGAGCAAAGACAAAGGTCCCCGCCTCGTCGCTTCACCGTGGCGAGGAACATCCCGGAGCGTATTTATAGCTGCCATCCTTTACGCACCAGAAGCTGTTACCTCCAGGCATACGCAGTCCCAGCAGCCTTTAGAGGCCGATAAATCTCCGCTTCTCATGTGACAGCGTGGAGAGAGCGCGCAGGAGATGGGGACCGTGGCGGGCACAGGGGACAGCCGGCTCCGGGTCCTCGTCCCGAGCCCTGTACACATCTCCGGACGTGACGAGCCCCATTACAAAATCACATACCCCGGAGGTGCAGGCGTTCCCCAGCTGCACGCACACGGATGTACACACACACACATGCACACCTATAAGCACACAGGCGTGCACAGACATGGATGCACACACCCCAACACACACGCTCGGGTCTCACTTACTTCTTCCTCCCTCCCATCGTCACTGGCCCCACTACGGGGGAAGATGCGAGCAGCTGCGGCGGCCCCCTCTCCCTCTCCTCTCCTCCGGGCTCCCTGAGGAGCAGTGGGCAGATGTTTGCTCTGTGACAATCTGCATCGTGCTGGATTCGATAATAATATCAATTACCCCGAGCTTTCATCCACGGAGTTCTGCGTTCTCTGGAAATAGGGACGGATGGAGCCTCTTCACCACCAGCCGGAGGGGCAGGGGGTCCCACGCAGCGGTCCTGGGGACGCTGAGCCTGGCAACAGACGGGGAGGTCACAGGGAATTAGTGGCAGAAGGGGCAGGCAGAGCCTGGGGCCAGATTCCTCCTGGGAAACAGGGAAACGTGGCAAAACTCCCCGTTTCCAACCTCAGCTGGAGGCGAAGCGAAGCTCTGCATCGGTGCCGATGGGGGAGAGCGGCGCTGCCTGGGGAGACGCCGGCCCCGGGCACGGGCTGCTCGGCAGATGGATGCCGGCAGCTCCTCGGCAGAGCTCTGCCACCGAGTGAGCCCACCACGCTTGTGGGGCAGCTGGGCAGGAGCATCCGTGCTCAGCCACCCCCTGCACCCCAGCAACTGCCCCAGGCACCGAACGCTCGCTCCCTCAGGGCATCCCTCTCCCTTCGGGCTGGGTTTTGCAGTCCTCACTGGCTGGAGTGAGGGATGAGGTGGGATGTGGGTGGTGAACACCCCAAACCTCCCCTGCAAGCCCGGCTCTAGCCCCCGGGTGGGTGCTGCCCCCCCCCCCCCCCCCCGGGCAGGTCTGCCCGCGCTCGGGGCTGCTCGTCGAGGGGGTATCTTTTTTTCACACGTGTTATTATTTTGGCAGCGCTGGAGTCAAGTAGCTCAATTAAGCAATAACTGCCTCTGTACAGCCGCCCACACAGCCCGCGGTAAATAATTAAATGCTGAAATAATACAGCAGATGGGAAGCAGCACGGAGAGAGATCCGAGAGGAACCCGAATGGCTCCTGCCACGGCAGCAGCTGCACAGGGCCTGGATGCTGCCCGTGGTGCCACGCGCCTCCCGAGCAGCGGGCCCGGCTGCATCCAGCACCCCACAGCCCTGGCCGGCCGCGCTGAGCCGCCGGAGGAAGGCATCCTACAGACGCCACGTGTGGGTACGGCTGTGGTGTGATGTGCCACGGGACCCCACTGCTAGCAGGGGATCTGTGGGTACCCCAGGGGTGGAGAGATGGAGCTGTCCGTCCCCAGCTGGCATCGGCAGGGACCGTCCTGCCTGACCCTGCTCTGGCAGCTCCCGTGTCCCTGCACCGTGGCACCGGCTCTCTCCCACCCGGCTCATCCCCATCCCTGCCCGCCACCACAGCACTAGGACATCAAGCTCCAAAAATGTGGGAAAACGCCTGGAGGGGGAATTTCCCCCCCCAGACCCTGGCTCCTGCCCCGCGTCCCCTTTCCCGAGGAGGCGGCAGAGCCAGCAGAGCCAGCCGAGCAGGAGCGGCGGCACATGGAAAAGCATCATGGAAAATTTTAACCAAGCCCCGCTATTGATCTAGACGCGAAGCACATACCCAAGCAAGCCTGCCGCTCCGCTCACAGATCATCTGCATTTATCTACTTCAACCAAGTACAGAAGCATCATTGAAAGGCCTAATTACAAGCCGCTGATAGATAAATATTAATGCCAAACCCCCAGGAATAAAAATATGGCTTGGAGTTCAGAGGGCTCGGCACGGGAGCCTCGCCTGTGCCTGGTCCAGCCGCAAGAGCTGATGCAGCTGCTTTGCTGTCCAGGCTGATGCAGCCGCTTTGCTGTCCAGGCAAGAGGCAGCAGCGATGGCCGGCACGGAGCTGGCAGTGCCCGAGCACTGCACGTGCCAGGTTGCCCGGCTGCACCTGGGCAGAGCCGGCAGCGAGGGCAGTGAAGGCAGCGAAAGCCTTTTCAAAGGGCTCGGCAAGTGATGCAGCCCCGGCGCTGCCCGGCTCCCGTCTACCTCCCATGAAGCAGAGGGAGCCCCGCAAGCCTCCAGCCCACAGCCAGGGCCCTAATGAGCCTTGAAGCCATTTCCGAAGGGCCGGCAGCATTTATACAAGGAGCTGGTTGTGGGTCAGTGGCCGCAGGCTGTTGTTTTATTAAGATCTCGGAGGGCACTGGCTCCCACGAGGCAGCCGGAGCATCCTCTCCATATTCACATTTCCATCACATCCTCCTCAGACAGCACCGGCTCCACTCCTCCATCTGCTTAAATGCCACCTCCAGAAGGGATTGGCTTGAAACATCTTCTCCCCTTGTCATTTGTTTCCCATCCTCCTTTTAAGGATTCGCCCGCTTGATCCTTGGAGTTTGGGAGGGCTTTGGACTTTGTGGGACCCATGAGCGAGGCAAAACGTGTCTACCTGGGGCCGGGGCAGGGGATGGTCTCAAAACCTCCACGGGTTGCTTCAGATTGGGTCCCCCGGCCACTCCAGAGCTCCCATGCTGCGTCCCCGCAGCCTGGCTTGCCCAGGCACGTGCAGCTGGCCGGGCGCAGGCACCTCTGCAACGAGGGGAGAGGAACAAAGTCCCATTTCTTAACGCAAACGGCGCCTGTTCGGGTCCGTAACAGCTCACCCCGAACAAGGCTGCGGTGTCTGACCCCAGATATCAGCCACTTGGGGATGGTTCTGCCCCAGGCTCACAGCCAGGAACGGCTTCGCTGCTGCTTATTTTCTGAGCGTGAATTGAATCTCAGCTGACAACAGGCATTTCTGCAAGATCTACCTGCCCAGCGTCTGGCAAATCAGATCTGTAAAATGACCCCAGGAGACATCTTCCAGATCTTCATCTCCTCGATTACCAGCTCCTGGCCAATTTCAAAAGAGCCCCGCCACACAGCTTGGAGCCGCTTTTGGAGCTTAATCTCACACCCAGCCCAGCCCTGTGGAGCAAGACGCAATCCTGGGATGAACTGGGATGAATTGGGATGCTTTAGGTGTCTCCCCACGCGTGGCTGGAGACACACACACATGCACACGCGCTCCTCGGTGCACGCACAGCCCGGGGCTCTGCCAGGGGTCTGCTGCCCGCTCCAATGGCCGGGTGGCGGCCCTGTGTCACCTCCCCAGCCTTGCACCCACCTGCCTTTGGGGACCACACCGGTGCACGGCCCCCTGCGCCCTGCTCCCCCGCTGCCGCTTGCCGGGAGCGTGGCGGTGGTGGTGGGAGGGGGGACCCGGCGCAGCTGTTGCTGGCAGGGGATGTGACAGGGTGTTACAGACCGTACCCCCCCCGGCACGCTGTCAGGGAGCGTTTTTCCTGGGAGCTGCTGAATAATTTGCATCCGCCAAGACGCAGCTTCTGGGCTGTGTTTGTCAAAGTCAATCTGCAGCTTGCTGCCTCCGGAGATTCGAACATGATAGCGGCATCAAGCCTAAACGACATGCAGGGCGATTGCTCCAGCGTTGCCCCCCCCCGCACTGGCACGGACCCGTGGAGCCGGCCCCAAGCAGCCTTGCAGAGCCGGGCCGGTGCTGGGGACCCTCTGCCCGTCCCAGTGCAGCCCCCCTCGACCTCGACCCCGGGGCTGCAAATTCTCAGGTCCTGGCAAGGAGAGAGCCAGCAGCTCGTGGGTGCTGCAGGGACGAGGTTTCCATGGACCCCTGTCCCTGCTCCTGGACGAGGGCCATCACCACATCAAGCCACGGTGCTCGGTGGGAAGCACCAAGGGGACCAAATGCTATTTACAAGCAGCAAGTGCAGGAGCATCACCCCCAGCTCCAGCATCAGCCCTTGTGTGCCTGCCCACGGTGCGTGTCACGAGCTGGTGGTGCTCAGCTCCCACCTCGCCCTCCCTCCCCGGCACCATGGGAAGGGGACAGTGGACGCTCCAGGACATTCCCTCCGTGACAGCTGCCGATCCTGTGATAGACTTGTGTTCACTCGGGGAACGGCTTTGTTCCCCTCGCAAAGGGAGCTGCCAGGGAACAGGCGACAGCGCAGGCAGAGGGACGGGGTCTCTCTGCAACACGGAAGGAGGACGGGGCTTGTCGCAGCGCTGCCGGGCACAGTGGCACGGGGCTGAGCTGGAAGCAGAGGGGAAGAGGGGGAAGACTCAGGGCTCAGATCTTGCACAGGGGCTCAGCCCCACCCCAGGGCCATCACTGGTCCTCGCTGAGCCTCCCGAGCACGAAAATGCACCAAAAGTCCCTTTATGGGGTGCATCTGCCCATGCCCCCCCGGGTTCCTGCCCTGTACCGAGGGGGGAGCCCTTGGAGAAGGACCAGGCAGCGGGGCCAGACTGGGCTGTGTGACATGGGGACATCGTGGGGATGGCAACAGCGCTGCCGAAGCCCAGATGAGGTGGAGCCGGGAGCATCTCCATCTCTCCCAGCGCACTGCAGGTCTCCGCAGCACCCTGCTCTGCACAGCCGGACTTGCCGGGGCACCCCAGGTACCCCAGGGACCCCGAGGCAGAGGGGTGCTACGGGCTCCAGGGCGCAGCCTCTGCAGGTAGGCGCCTGCCAGCCCTGCTCCCCTGAGGGCAGGACACGCTGCCCTCCCCTCCCTCCGTTTCATCCGTCACCAGTTACGGCCATTTGCAACCCCAAATCAGCGCTCTGGGATTCTCGCCCTCCCCTCGCTCGCCTCCCAGCACACGCCAGCCCCACTAAATCCCGGCGAGCATCTCCCGCGATTTGCAGTGAGCTGGCTGGATCCAGGCACTCCATCAACGTCCCCCGGCAAGGCCTCTCCTTTGTTTCAAAAGTTCCCAATTCAGGGGGAGTGGGGGTTGTTCTCACTTTTATGTGCTATCTATAGTCCCCTCTATACCTCTATATATAGATTATATATCTTCTAGCTAATCTCTTTGCAATCATAAAACCATTAAATTAATTAACCAAGGGAAAGAGAGGAAAGGCTGGATGCCCCCCAAAGAACAGATGATCGTTTTCCATTTATTTATACCAGAACTAAAGGCAGGCCAGCCCCAGTGCTGCCAGTCCCCAGGCTGCTCTGGCCACATGGAGCAGAGCCATTGAGTCCACCGCGATGGGCCCCGTGGGCTGAGCCGCTGCTGCCGCCGCAAGCTCTGCCAGCACCGCAGCTTCTGGCTCTCCTTCCAATCTTTCTGCCGGCCCGCAGCTTCTGGCTCTCCTTCCTATCTTACAGGTGGGGAAATGAAGCACAAAAAGACCTGGAGGAGGCTGAAGCTGTGCAAGATCTACAGCTCCTGCAGCCCTGCCAGCATCGCCGGGCTGGATCCGGAGCATGGGAGGGCTGGGAGGGGCGGCTGCTCCCGCCTCGCAGACGTGCGAGAAATCCACGCTTCGGCGCAGGGCGGGAAGGGAGGGTGTGAAGCGGCGATAATCCGGCAGTGACTGCCAGCAGCAGCCGGTGGCAAAGGAGCTGCGGCAGCCGGCGCGAGCAGCCACGGGTGCTGGAGGTCTGGCCCGAGCCCCTGTTTTTGAGAGAGAGCTCACCGTGGGCTGATACCTGCACATTTGCAACCAAATGCAACCCCAGATCCTTTGCCTGAGGCCGAGAAACATCATTGCCCGGAGCTGGGCATGCCTGGAGCTTTTCCAGCGGATTTGGTCTGAACCACCGGGTTCAGACACGGTGGGAGGAGGGCGAGGCCAAGATGAGCACCCCGGGGAAAGAGACCACGAAGCATCCAGGGCTGCCTCCCCCCCGAGCCGGCACGCCGTGACCGGGGAAGCTTCCCCCTCTGCCGGCTCATTGATCGGCTGTCTGCCTGCAATCCCCAGCCATCACTCAGCCTCTAATCCGCAGCCCTGATGCATTCTCCTCACTGACAACGAGCTGACACGGTTTTCATTGCACTTAATCAGCTCTTTAAATTTAATGCCCCAGTCGGCAGCATCTGCATTGGCCACTCAACAGCGGCCAGGTCCCGCAGAGGTGGAGGCCGGCAGGCGGGATGAAATCCCTCACTGGAATTTTAAGGACCGGGCCAGCAGCGTGAAGCTCTTTCGGCATCCAGGAGCCCCGGCAAAGGGCCCCCGTCCAAAACCCAGCTCAGCTCCCAGCACTTCCCAGCTGCGCTGGCAGCAGCCCGGCGCTCTTTCGGCAGCTCTCCTCTCCCTCCCATCGGGGGAGCAGCCCAGAAATCGGAAATCG
>NW_008795919.1:2831775-2835793 GCF_000699145.1 Aptenodytes forsteri
CCCGTGCTCCCCCCCGGCCTCCCGGGAGGCGGGCGGAGCTGGCGCGAGGCCACGGCCCTGCTGCGCTGGCACCTGCGCAGAGCCGCGAGCGCAGCACCCGCAGCCCGGATCCGCGGCACATTGCTGCCACCAGCCCAGCCCGACGGGGCTGCCCGGGCTCACCCAGCCGGCGAGGGGTTGCAAAGGGCTTCCGCAGCCCTCAAAGGAGGAGGGGGAGAAGAGGAGGAGAGGGAGAAGAGGTTTTGCTTATCTGATTCCCAGTGATGTGAAGCCGAGACGCACACTGTGCTGGAGCTTGGGCATAGCTACGAGTGGTGACCCCAGGGATGCCAGTGGTGGCCCTGGTGTCACAGCCAGGCTGCACGCTCCGACAGCATCCACATGCCTCCACAGTCCAGGACACAACCTCCCACGCCAAGCCAGCGAATGCCCAGAAGCCACTCAGAGTGACAAAGGAGGTGACCCCAGTGGCACAGGGGCAGCGGGGACCCTGGACCTGGGCAAGTCCTGCGGTGAAGCCCCATCACGGCCGCTGTGGAGCAGCGGGATGAGGAGGTGACGGCCAAGCTGGCAGGCTGGGCTGGCCAGCCAGCGATATGAGGGACTGACGGACGTGGGGAAGGAAGCCTTGCTGGGAGCAGGGGAGCGGAGCACCGGGGACGGCCGCTGCCAGACTGCCGCTGCGGGGAGCGGTGACAGCTGGGCAATGCGCTGCTCTTCCACGCGGCAGCCAAAGCCGAGCACTGCGGGCAGAGGGGGACGCTGGGCTTCGCTCCACCCTAAACACATGGGAAATGACGGGAATGAAGAGCCCGGCGAGGTTTTGGGGCTGACCTGCAGCAAAGGCAGCGTTAGCCCTTCCCGCGTGAGCTCAGCTGCCGAAAGCGCACGCTGCTGGAAGCTGCTGGGGATGAGCACAGAGATGCAGACGAGGCCGGTCCTGAGGCCGGAGCAACTTTCCAGGGGTCTGGGGGCTGCTGGGGTGCAACCGGGAGCTCCCACCACAGCTGGCAAAGGGCACTCTGTCCACATGGAGCGCGCAGGACTGATGCCAGCAGGGTGGGAGATGCCCAGCAGGCAGCAATGCCCGCAGCACCCCCTGATCCCCCGGCCGCGGTGGGGTTCCTCCCTCCCCAGCACCCTCCCGGGTGCCAAATCCTGCCCAACACCAAGAGAGCGGCTGGCAGCCGCCTCCCACCACCAGCTCCGCTCACCGTGCTGCAGAGACCTGGGGAATTAGGGGACAGGAGTGATTTTTCTCCCTTCACCTTTCTTTGTACTTTTATGCTAATGGCAATAATAGGAATTAAACATCTCCTGTGCAGCAGAACAAAGGCCTCTATTGAGAGGAGATCAGTGTGACGGCGGCTGACGGCGCGCTGCCAGCAACACGGCAGCCGGATAAAAAGCCCTTGACCACAGGAGCAGGAGCAGGGGGCAGTGGGATGGGGAGCACCCTGTACCCCTCGAGCGCTCCCCAGCCCCAGGGCTGGGGCTCATCTGCCGCAGGTGCACCGCAGCCCTGCCGCCATGAGCCCTCAGCCACGGCAAAAAGCCTTCGGAGGAAATCTCCTGAGCATTTTGCCAGCTGGCCAGAGCTGGAGCATGCGCCCCCGGGCAGCAGCCCCCATCTGCTCGGGGCAAGGCAGCCCCCGCCGGCTCCCCTTCGCCTGCCGGAGCCTGCGGGCAGCAGCAGGCAGCGCTCGCTCCAGCCCTCGCATGCTGCGGTCCGTGCTGCGCAGGGCAAGAGCGGCTGCGGGAAGGCGATCACCTGGGATGCTCCAGCCTGTCCTACATTCCTCCTAAATATAGCCGGCCAGGTGCTGCCGTTTTACCCACCGGAGCCAGCTCGGGAGAGGCTCAGCTTGGTCCAGCTCACCTTGGCCTGGGATGCTGAGCCCACCGCCGCCAGTCTCCCCAGCGCCACCGTCCCCATCCCGCAGTCCCAGCGTCACCTCTCCCATCCCTGCCCGCGAGACCCTCGACAGCAGGGGCTGAGCGGGGTCGAGGGGCTGGTGGCACCCAGGGGAGGCAGCCAGACGGACGGATGGGCCCGCTCCCCACAGCTGCCCCCCCACCGGGAGCCAACCCAAAAATAGACGGGAACACGCTTCCCTCGCCCCGGCGGCGGAGGGGGCGGCGAGCGCCGGTGCTGGCACCGTGCCGCTGACAGCTGCGGCGGCTGGGCGGCAGAGGAGGATGAAAAGGCAGAGCAGAGCTCGCCACACACACTCGCTCTCACCTTCTGCTTCCCAAACTGCTGGGGAAATACGGAGGCTGTGCCGGGGCTGAGCCACGCCGTCAGGCGGGAAGGGGATGAGAGAAGGGCTCGTGCCCGGCTCGGCACATCCCCAGATGCTTCCTGTCCCCAACAGCAGGTGAAGGAACGACGTGACGGGAGCATCACCGTATGCTGCAGTGGTTGCAGAGGATCCCTGGCCAGATTTTGGGCTTTCTCCTGCCTGCAGGCAATCATTTGCTGCCAGCAGAGCCGGGCCTGATGCATGACCCGGGGCCCGTTCGCTCCTTGCCAGCTGCTTTGCTCGGGGCTCTGCACCTCCGGGTCCTGCAGCAGCGGCGATGCCGGTGGAGACCCCCCTGCGCCGCGGGGGCTGGGAGGGCTGTGTTCGTGCTGGATACCAGCTCACACCACAGGGTCCCAGCTCAAAGGCAGTTGCCATCCTGGATTTTTAGCTCATCCTCTCTGTTTGTCCCTAGGACCCAGAGAACAGCCTCTCCTCTCATCGTGCTCAGCTCTCGGCCACCCCGTTCCCCTGCTTGCTGCGGAGCAGAGAGCTGCTGCGAACAGCTGTGGGCAAGCACAGAGCTCCGGGTGGGCTGGGGGGAACCCCCGGCCCCAGTCCCGCTGCTCTTCCCCACACCCCAGCTCCCCGAGGGGCTCGCAGCCCCCCCTCTCCAGGCAGCCCCGCGCCGATGCTCCTGCTCGGGGACTTCTCTCGGCCACCCCGTTCCCCTGCTTGCTGCGGAGCAGAGAGCTGCTGCGAACAGCTGTGGGCAAGCACAGAGCTCCGGGTGGGCTGGGGGGAACCCCCGGCCCCAGTCCCGCTGCTCTTCCCCACACCCCAGCTCCCCGAGGGGCTCGCAGCCCCCCCTCTCCAGGCAGCCCCGCGCCGATGCTCCTGCTCGGGGACTTGACTCCCTCACCCCGGCTTCCCACTGACTGGCGGGAGCTCTTTCAGGCAGCTCTTTCATCTGCAAAAAGCCCCAGATCCCCATCAGCTACAGCTCCTTAATGACCCCCTTTCCAAGCACTGCCAGGGGCTGCCTTTCCCACTTGACAGGTTCATGAAACAGCCAGAAAGGGCCTGGGATTCTGTGGCAGTTCCTCTAATGAAGCTCCCAGGGCAGGATCTGTCCTCCTGCGGGTTCTGCGGGAGGGGCAGCCCCAGCCCCAGCCTCCTCTGGCTGCCCCATGCCCTGTGGGTATGCCCGTGCCAGCACCCCGCCGGCCGCTAACGAGGGGCTCGGGGTGGGTGGTTGGGCTCCCATGCGTGAACTAATTGGGCGATGATGCATGGATTACTTGGGTGGCCATGCAAAAATTAATTGGGCGCTCGTGCACAGGCTGAATGGGTGCTCATGCATAAATTATTGGGGTGCTCTCGTGTGAGCCCTCTGAGTGCTCCTGCACGACCCGCTCGGGCGCCTGGGCCCAGGGGCGGTCAGTTCGGTACCCGGCACTCTGCACCCAATGGAGATGGGGAGTGGGATGAGTCCGTCACCCGCAGGGGACCAAGGAAGCGGCACCGACGTCACCGTTGTCACCGACGTCAGACTTTCCCCCTTTCTGCGCTCGCCGCCCGTGTGATCTCCACATTCTCGCCTCTCCGCCACCCCACGCGCTGGCAGTCCTGGGGACGGAGCAACACCTCGGCCACTGGCTTACACTGTCCTTGTCCTTATTGTCCCCCGGCTGCCCCCAGCCCCCTGCCCAGGCGGGCACACCCCCCTTCCCAGTCTGCAAAAACCCACGGCACCTTCCTCTCCCCGGAGCCGG
>NW_008795919.1:2835831-2840880 GCF_000699145.1 Aptenodytes forsteri
GGGACAGCCCCTTGGCTACGGCCCCGCTTCTCCCTCGGACCCTCCGTGCCTCCTACCCCCCTCCTCATATTTTCCTCCGTGTGCTGTTTTCCCCTTTGCCTCCTGGTCCTGCCCAGGAGTTTCTCCAGGCCGGAGCCGAGGGGTTCGCACCACGGGGCCCTGATCTCACTTAGGGACTCCAGCTGCTGCTGCTGAATAAAGGATGCGCTTTTAAAAGCTCCCAAAAGCTTCGGCTCTGGCAGAAAGCTGATGTTCACCTTGAAAAAGCCATTTGCTGAAGGCCAGAGACACGATCTCTGTTGAAGTCAAAAGCTGCTCCAGTAATGGATGTGCAGACAAAAGCGCCGACTTGGCAGCGGAGGGTTGGCGGGGCCGCCTCGCCCCCTCCTTCCACGGCAGCCGCAGCCCCCGGCACCCCCGCCGCCACACCGGCAGCCGGCTCCTTGCTTGGCCGGGCAGCCCTGTGTGCTGCCGGGCACTGCTCACGAGGGCGGCTTTTCTCCAGCCGAATCCGGAGATCAGGATACTCAGCCTTGTCCTGACACCCGAATAGCTCGTGCTGTGCAGGATGAGGCCCCGGGCTGTGAGATGCCTTTGCTGGACCTGCCAGCTTAGGGAGAAACCACGGCTTGTTCCCGGGAAGGAGGGAGAGAGCAAAGACGGTGCAGGAGGAGGGATGCACGCTGCTGCTTGCCCAAAAATACACTTGCACCTGCTCTTCCTCCTCTTCCTCGCTGCCCCCCCCCCCCCCCCCCCCCCCCCATCACATCCCCCCCTTCAAAATGAGCCTCCCAAATTACAGCCCCAGGCTCGCGGCACCTGCGCAGGGCACCCTGCCCGGCAGCGCGGGAGCTCACACCAACCCCTAATTAACTGCCATCGTTAGGGCTGCCTGACAGAGCCACAGCACCGCGACGGGAAGCCTAATTACAGCAGTGTTCCACCATGGCAGGGTTAAATTAACCTCTGGGGGGGCTCTTCCCTCCCCTGCCCGGCTCAGGCTGTTGAAGAGATGCTTTCCCCCTCCCGGCAGCCACACCGGTTATTCCCCGAATTGTGGGTATTTTCCCAAACGGTGATCTCAGCTGCAGCCCCCGGCCAGCCGGTGCCCGTTTGGAGGCTCCCCGCTTCTCTCCGAGCTCCCTCCCACGGCCACCATCGCCCCAGGATGCCGGAGCATCCCCTGGCGTTTATCATCCCGTTAAACCCCGTTAAGGACCAGGCTTTGCCCCAGCCCACCCGGCAGACAGCTCGGTTTGGGTCCCAACACACAAGGCCGGAGCTGCAGCGAGCGCTTCCCACCCTCCTCGGCTGTAACGACTTGACATTTTGAGTGCGAGAAGACACAGAGGCCTTTTAGAATAGGAAGTAATTCATAAATCCAAATATTTCAGTTAACAATTGCCTTTTTCCCCCCAAACTGTCCAACCTCATAAATATGCATTTTCCTCTTTTCACTGTCTACAAACCTATTATTGTTTTTACCGACAACAGGAGGCTGCGGTTTGCATTAGGAGTGCGTAATTTATCATTAAAATGTAATTTATAACATATAGAGTAGAGCATAATAAAGTCTGGATGTGGTGATGGATGGCCGGGAAGCATGTGTTTAAAGGGTATCTTGTTTACATCCTTGTAGGTCTGCACAGAAAGGGAAATGTGATTGTTTAAAAATAATTACCTCTGTGTTCCCATTACTGTGTGCTCCCCCCGCTCCTCTGCCCCCCCCGGCCCTGCTGCCCCCCGGGACACCCCCGGACGAGCACCCGGCAGAGCCGCTCTCCCTGGAGCTGGGCAAAGGCTTGCGGCTGGAATCGCTGGGAATTTATACGGCATTGGAAGCTGCATCCCAGCCAGGGAAGGGAGAGCACCCAGGAAAGGGTGAGCACCCATGGAAGGGTGAGCACCCAGGGAAGGGAGAGCACCCAGGGAAGGGAGAGCACCCAGCCGCCCCGGTGCTGTTCGGCAGCGGGGTGGTTTGCACGGGGCAGGCAGCGATGGGGCTCGGACGCCAGCAGCTCCGGCTGGATTTGAGCACCTGGGGAAGGCTCTGCCCTCCTCTGAGTTATTGCAATGCAGGCGGGGACGAACCAGTCAAAACTTTCATTTCCCAGCGAGCGGAGTGGAGAATATGTGTATTTACAGGCAGAAGGGACCGCTGCGAACACCGAGCTGTCACTCGGCTGACAGCATCAGGACGTGCCACCAGGAGCCGAGCGCGGACGAGACAGCCGGGGCGCTTTCCTCCCAGGGACTTTGGTGCGGCGGCCGGTGCGGAGCTCGCCTGAGCAGAGACAATCGGGGCCGCTCCCCAAAGTGATTTATCTGCAGCACAGAAGCCAAGAAAATTGTCTTTTATAAATCACCGGCCGCTGGCTCTGCTCCTGCTGGGCAGGGCTCTGCCTGTGCGAGCGGCTGCGGTTTGCACCCTCGCGAGTCCCTGTGCCTTCTCTCTCCTAAATATTAAATAAATACAGGGGGGGCGGGAGCAGGACATGCCGATCCAGGCTGCATCCCCGCAGCAACCAGCCAGCCGGGAGGATGCTTGTGGCAATTTAGGTGTTTAAGGCTGCAACTGCAGGAGATTTGGGAATGCCCAGGAATTCTGGAGGGAAAAGGCTCCCCGGAGGGAGGCAGGCGCGTGCGGGCAGCGGGCATCCCACATGCTTGGCCTTTGGAAGCGATGCCGGGCACCACTCTGCTCTCCATCCAAGGGGTGTAAATCCCGCACGGCCCAGCTGATCCAGAAGAGATTCTGGCTTCATCCCTGAGCCCCCGAAAGCCGAATCCAGCCCATTGTTTTCAATCTGTCTGCATTCAAATTGCTCCTAAATAACACAGTTTATCTTTGGCTGATTGAGTCTAAGAATTTTGCAATTACAGACAAACAAGGACATTCAGCATCACATGTTATTTGCATTTTTAAGGACCAAGATTTTTTCTGCGGGTTTTTGTCTAACGATGTTTCCGGCTGGGGCTGACGAGCGATTTCAAACCCCGGCCGTGTCGCGCGCTCAGCCCGTACGGCTGGACCCGACTCCCTGGGCGGCTGCTCTTCCTGGCCCCCAAAACCCCTCAAACGTGTGTTCTCCCCTGAGCCCAGCCTGGGACTCCCCACGCGGCTGGGGAAGCAAATTCAATCCCAAAGGGTGCTTTTTTTTTTCCTTTTCCCCCCCCTCTCTCCAGCTGCAGTGAAGCTGCGGGAAGGCAAACTGCAGCCACGGCGCAACAGTGGCCCTGGGGCATCTCTGGGGCCAGCAGCAGACCCAGCACCGGTGTTACTGGGATCGCCCTGCAGTGAAACGGGTCCCAACCTCCCTCTCGGAGGGAGGAAACACGGGCTTCCCGCAGGCGATCCTGCACCCGATCCCGCACAAATCCCACGCCGGCTGGTAGCCCACCCAACCTGCCTGCACGGGGAGGGGGAGCCGGCGCAGTTGCATCCCCCAGCCTGGCACACCGGCAGCTCGGGCAGCCGGCACGGTCTCCGCGGGGAGCTCAGCGAGGGGTCAGCAGCGCCGCGGCCGCGTTCCGGCTTTTATTCCCCTTTTTCCTGGCGTGCCGCAACCTGCCGCCCGGCTGCTCCATTAGGTAGGGCTCCCTCCTCCAGGCCCCTTTTTCTGCTCTAATTACCTTCCCCCTCGGCATGCACCCCCCCGCCGGCGCTGCAGACCTCATTGATCACCTTGTCAAAACTTCCCCGCTCACCGGGCTGGGGGAGCGGGGCCGCAGTGGCGAGGAAGAGGAGTGGAAGAGGTGTAATTATTCCCTCTGAACGATGCCAGGGGTCCCAGAGCTGTATGAATGATTAATTACAGCCCGGCTGCGTGCGCGGAGAAGCCGCTGCTAATGCACTAAGTGCTCTCCCCTGCAAAATACCTGCTTGAAGCCCGGAGGGAGCAAAGCAACCGCGGAGCAACCGCGGTGCAAACGTTGCACATGAACCTGTGCAATGCCCCAATTCCAGGCCTGCGGGTGCTCAGCGAGGCACCCATCCTGCCCAGCTCCCGTGGGAAGCACATGGGTGCTGACTCCCAGCAAATGCAAGGAGTCTGGCTGTCCGTAGCACCCGAGCTGTGCCCATTTGTGCTGTTACCCCCCACATCTCCTTTTCCGCCCTCCCCAGCTGCCATCTCCTGCTCTTTTAGTCGATCCTTTGAAATGCCGGCTTGGGCAGCCTGGAAAAATAAGCTGAATCCCTGGATTTTTGCAGCAGGGATAGGCAGGGAGGAGATGGAGCTCACCCACCGTGGTCTTTGATATCGCTGCTAACAGGGTGGCCGTGCCTAAGCGGATCCCAGCGTGACCGTGCGGTGAGGGTGAGGGGATGCTCTGGACAACCTTGTGCCCACGGTGCCGGGAAGGGGCCGGACACAGCCCCCCTCTCGCGTGGGGTCCTGCCCCGGGGCTGCGCAGCCCCTCCGTACCCAGTCAGCCCGATGCCACGAATTCCCGACGACTCCCTAGCCAGCAGGCCCTTACATCAAAGCCGTAGCTCGTCTTCCATCCTCTTTATTTTTTTTTTTTCTCTATTTTATTAGGTTGTTTATGTTGCTAAGTGCAATTAATTCCTGATTGGGAGACAGCGGCGATGGGGAAGGGAGAGCACCCAGCAACAAGGGGCTCGGCCGGGGCTGGCGTCACCCCCCTCCTCCTCCTGCCCCCTCAGCACCGGGGCTGCCGGGATTTCACCCCTGCGCCCCACCGCAGCATCGCTGCCTCCCTGGAAGCCCCGACCAGGAGCCGCTTCAGCGTCTCCAAACCCTCCTGCTAATTCCGGTTTTCAGTGCTCTCCGTAACGAACCGCTCATGGAAGTTCACGATCATCATATGGTTTTGTGTTGTTATGGAAGAAGGGCCTCATTAAAAAGGGAAATGAGTATGACATCGTAAAAATGTTCAATTAAGTTTCTCTCATTACAGTTAATATTAGAGGGGAACTTTGGGCTTTTTATATTTTACTCCAAAATTCGGGGCTGGCAGTTAAAAAGCGGCGTTCAATCACAGCCTCTTCCTTGTGAAAGGATGAGGGAAGGGGATGGGGAGGGG
>NW_008795919.1:2841055-2846903 GCF_000699145.1 Aptenodytes forsteri
CCCCGGCTCGGCAGCGAGGAAACAAAGCCGCCGAGATGTTTTGATCCAATTAGCTGTAATTTATTTCATGCTCGTCAGTGCTTCCCCACCGGGGGATTTGCAGTTTTGCTGGGACGTGCGATCTCCGCTGGGAGATCCCAGCAGCAGAAACCTTTCCCCTCCCCAGCCCCGCACCAGCCTTCGATCATGATTAGCACCCAAGGGATGGAGACATTTTTCAGCAGCGACTCGCATCGAGTTTTATTGGGGTGAACCCTCATAAATTTACACCCTGTCAGTAAAGGTTCTTTTGGCATTTAGATTTTATATCCTCTGCTTTTCAAGGAATAAAACTTGAGTTGTTTTTTTTTTTTTCCCTTCCCCTTCAACACCACGGATAATGAGAATTGCCCCTCTCCGCCCCTGTCTCCTGGAGCGAGCAGAGGGGACGGAGTGGGGAAGCCTCACCCGGAGGAGCTCCGGCCGCGGGGACCCGCCGCGCCCAGGAGTGGCCGGGGGATAAATAAAGAAATAACCTATTGGGGCGGCAGACAGGCACCTTTTTCTCTTTCTCCCTTTATGAGCCGCACGCCCAAGGAGGATAAACAGATGTTGTTTTCTTCACGGAGGCTCTAATTTACGGCTGTACCCACACACGAAGGGAAAGCAAGCAGGGGAGGGCGAGGAAGAGGAAGAGGAGGAAGAAACGAGGGTTTTCTCCAAGGAGCTGGAGCCATTTGCTCAGCCCACTGGTGCTGCCGCGTCCCCGCTCGTCCTTGCGCTCGCTCCCGGGGAGCGGAGAGGCCACATGAAATGCCTGGGTGAAACCCCAATACGCTGCATCTCCCTGTCACCAAAGCCCCCCCCCCCGCCCACGGGCTGGTCCTGAGGGTCCGGCTGAGCCCCGTCGCAGCGTCCGGCCCCAAATCCTGCCCATCACCCTTCGCCACCCGGGCAGAAGCCAGCGGAGGACGGGGGATGCCCCGGGGGCGATGAGCATCGCTGGCTCCGCCGAGCAGCCCCGGGGACGGGGATTTCAAGGCGTGTTTGATGCATCGCCTGTGAAATAAATACCTTTGATGCAGGAGAGGCTACAAAAGCACGTTACGTGCATAAAATGGTATTAACGAAGAAAGCAAATAATCCCTCCTGTCTGTGCTGCACAGGGCTCCCCAAAATCCCACTGCTCTCCCCGGCCCCACCTGCTCTGGCGTTGGGAGACCCTTTTTGTCCCCAAGCTCCCGGTGAACGCCCACAGCCGAAGGGTCCCCGAAGGACGGGGCCCTCCTGGGTCCTGTCACCTTGGCCAGACACAGCCTCCCAGGGGACACGGGGACAGGAGGGAAGCTGAGGTGCTGAGCACAAAGCACCGCACCAGCTGGGGACCCCTCTGGAGACCCCCCGTGCCCGCTCCCCAGCCCACGGCGAGGGGAGAGGGGGCGGCCACCACCTCCTTCCCTCTTTCCCTCGGCTGAACTTTCATTCCTTATAATCAGGCCTGATATTAATGATGCATAAAATTACCCCTGATTAAAAGAACCTTTTCCAGCCGCGGCGGTGGGCGGAAGGGAGATCACACAGGCGAGCAGCGGCACAAGCCCCCACATCGGGCACCCACCCCCAGATCCCCACGGGGGGGACCAGAGACGCCATTCGGTTCAGCTGGGGGTTATTTAGGGACCGATGGCTCCAGTCGCCGAATCCTCACATCTTCGTTGCGAGCTTTAGTAAAGGGATCAATGAAAGCATCCCAAAGACCGGGGACAGCGGGGGTCACGCACCACCTGGGCCCCATTCTGCTACGAGCCCAGAATTATTTGCAGCCCCTCTGCCCCCCGTCTCGGCAGGGGACAGGAAGGTATTGTCACACGTCCCCTTAACAAAAACTAGGGCTTTTGGTGTGTTTTTCAATGTTTTAAGTAAGTAAATGGTGCAGCTAATGAATGTGAAATTGCAGCAAAAAGAAAAACACCCCGGATCAAAGCCCCTGTGATCTGCATGTCAGCGCCGCAGCGGTAATTGCTACTGCGATAACCGTGCGGCAGGCGCCGGCGAGGGGCTGGCAGCGCCGGGACAGCCAGCCTGGTGCTTCCATGCCGGAGCCGGCAGAACCGGCAGGATGCAGAGCGTCCACGGGCGGGTCACAGCCGAGTCTCTGCTCCCCCAAACCCACCGTGAGCCCTGAGCCGGCACCAGACAGACAGCCCAGCGCAGGGCTGCTCCTGGAGCAGGGCAGGCAGCAACCCTGGCACCCCGGGTCAGCCGGGGCACCCACACCCTGCGCGGGAGAAAAGGCTTTGCACTGGCTGCAATGCTCAGCCGTGCTCAGGGACAGGGTGGGGCGATGCTGGACCCTGGTACAGGTGATGCCAGACCCAGGGCGATGCCCTTGGAGCAGAGGGAGGCTGAGAAGTGGCCAGGCGCCCCGGGATCTTGGCTTTGCTCTTCATCGCAGCACCAGCCTCCCTGCGCTGAGCGCCTCTGCCCAGCGGAGGTACCAGTAACACGCCTGCAGGGACCGAGGGGATAAAAGCGTTCCCGTAGGGGCTCTCCAGGCTCCGGCGAGGAGGGCAGGGGCTTTTCCAGCCCCTCCGCTGGGAGCCCTGCTCGGGGAGCACGGCCGGCTCCAGCAGAGCCTCGTGGGCCAAGAGAGGTTTGTTTGAAACACGGCTTTGCAAAACAGCCCGGGAGCGAGGCAGCGATTACCGGCCGTGTCTCGGCGAAGTGAGGATGCAAGGGGAGGACGGCACCGCGTGGGGAAAGCAGCAGAAAGCCCTTATTGCACCTAAATTACTGCCGGCTTCTTTGTCTTGCTTTTAAAAGCAGCTCTTGCTTCAGCCCCATGGGCTTCGGCTGATGGAGGGAGATTATCTCTGCCCGAGCGATGGGAGGGGATTAGTGACTCCAGGGAGGGAAAAATGCAGCTCCACGCTCCTGGGAAGGGCCCAATCATCTGGGATGGACGGACGAGGTGCTTGCAGAGGCGATGTTGGGGCTGCTGGGCACCTCCAGCACCCCCAGGAGCCCTGACCCTGCCGGGCAATGGCCCCAGTGTCCCCTGAGCATCTCCTGGGTCACTGGGGAGAGCAGATATTGGGCAAAAGGGGCTCTTTGCCAGCCAGTCCCACACTCTTGCCACGCCACGAGGACATGAAAGCACCGTGGGTGCCCGGTTCACCAGGCAGAGCCTTTTTTGGTACCCGCTGCTCCGGAGGGCAGAGCCTCCAGCCGAATCCTTCTCCAGCCTCCCCTCTGCGAGAATATTTTCTATTCCCGTTTCTCTCTGATCTCTCCGAGGTTTTCGGAGGGCAGACACCAAGCGCCTCTGTGCTGCGATCAGCCACCAAAACCCCTCAGGCAGGGCTCCTGCGAGCAGCGTCCTTCCAGCCCTGTCCCCGTCCCCCATCCCGCTGTAAATCCCCAGAGCCGCTCGCAAACAAGCCCCGAAATCTCAGCCAGAGAGACATGCCAAGGAAACGGCCGGCTTTCAGGCTCCATTAACTTCATATTTACAGCCCCTTTTTTAAGAGGATGCGGGTCCTGCCGCTCTGTCCTGCCGCTGCTGATGGAGGATGCCCGCGGCAGCGGCATGAGCCAGGAGCGGGGCGAGCACACGGGGACGGTGCAATCCGGGAGGCACCCCAAGACCAACCCCAAATCCCCTTATTTGCAGAACCAAGACCCGTTGCCAGCGCAAAAAAGTCCCATCCCCGGGCTGCCCCGCGCGATGCTGCCAGACCAGCACGAAACGCTGCGCACAGGTATGGGGTGGAGATCGGGAGCATCCATATGGCTCCCCCCCCAGCCCCTCCTCTCTCAAGGGCTTCGCTGCCTGTCGAAGGACTGAGTCTAATCCAGGGAGAAAAATGAAAGCCCCGGCCCCGCAGGACGGAGTGTGCTGTCTGGGGTAGAACTAATAGTTATTATCTACATTAAGCACCACGGCTGTCAGGGAGGAATTAATTTCCAAGCAGTAAGAGATGAAAGTTCCCCATTTTTCAGGGAAATCTACACCATGCGAGGTGGCTAAAGAAAAATAACTTAAGCGTGATTAAAAATGATCCCCATTTTATTAAAAATAATTCTAATTTATCTCTCCCTCCGGCTTCCTGTTTCGCTGGCATAAATCCCGGTTACCGGAGGAGAGGTGACTGCTGGAGATCCCGGCGGCCGGGCTCCTGATGGGGCACCCGGCAGGTGCCGGAGCTGGGGCATCCCCAACGTGGCTCCGGCTTTTGGGCACGGAGAGCATGGCACATCGCGTGCCAGAGAGCCGGGCTGCTCCCTGCCAAGCCCTGACGCCCCTTTCCAGCATCGGAGACGGAAAAGCCAACCCCACTCCCATCCCTCCCGGACCATCTCCCCGCAGGCAGCACAGCCAGGATGCCGAAATCCAAGAAAAATGGGGGAAAAAAACCCTCAGATCTGGGAGCCAGCAAGGGGTCCCCGGCCACGCCACGGGCTGCTGGTAAAGCCGGGCACCGACTCAGCTGCGCGGCCAGTCAATTTGTCTCGCTGCAAAACGAGGATCCTGCTTCTCTATCTCGCCAAGATGTTGCAAAAAATCAATTAGTTGCTAACGACATTACAGCGTTTTGGAGATATAAAGCTTTACAGGAACGGTAAGTGGTGGTGATACAGAGTAATTCAGAATCCAGCGGTGAAATATGGGCGATTGCTCTCGTTTTATTAGCGGCCACCAACGTTACTCATCTTGTTAAGTTTATTAATAAGCCGATCTCCCCTCAGCCTGGCAGGGTCTGTGATGGAGACGCGGCTCCTGCGGGCTGGGGTGAAAGCTGGAGCAACCGGGGGTTATTTTAACCAATGCCCCCCGGACACTCACTTTTCTCATCCAAAATCAGGGGGGTTAGCAATCTGTCAGATCAAAAAAATGCTCCAAAATGGAAATTTTTTGCTTTCCAAAAATATATCTGTAATGGAAAGAGTCAGGGCTTGGAAGCGGCCGTTTGGCTTTGAGCGTTCGGGCAGCTTTCAGGGCTCGATTTTATTCTTTTCATTGCAGCTATGCCAGCAGTGACAGCCTCCATCCTGCCGGTGCCATTCTAATAATATTCTATTGTAATAGTTAAAACATTTTACTTTCTGTTTAAAGCCTGCAAGGAAGGATTCTCCTGCATATTCAGAGATATCAGCTTTCCCTTTTTGACTGCGATATAACCAATTTAAAAAAAAAACCAAACCAAACCCAACCCAACAAAAAGGACATATTTCAAAATAACTCCTGGAAAATCAAAAGCCTGCTCAGCCCTGGTGTCACCGGGATCTATTACATCTGCTGCTCTTCCAGCCCGGATTGAGCAACCCAGCAAACACCCCCACGTTCGATGGTGATGGGCTGCAGCGTGGGCTCGATTCCCTGGGAGCGCTTCCCAAATCCCTTAAAACCTCAACATTGCCCCCAAAACGGGGGAGATGCCCTCCCCAGCGCCGTGCCTCGTTTTCCCCGATTGCACAGGCAGGCAGGCTGGGGCTGGTCCCTGCCCACTGCTGGGACGTGGAGTGGTCCAGACCCCTAAATGGGGCAAGACACTGGGAAATCGGTGCCGCGGTCGCGGTGCAAACACAAGGCCAGGCTCCCCCTCCTGATCCCCCTCCTCCTGCCCCCGTTTTAAGGTGAATACAGAAAAATAGACCCCCTTTTCTCTCTCCCACTTTACATATTATTTTCAGGCGCAGAAAACCCAGTGCCCAGAGGGACGGCGACTCCCCAGGTGCCACCACCAGCTCCCGGATCACAAAGCCCATCGCACCCCAGGGCAGCGCGCCCGACCCTGCCCCGCCGCCAGCTGCAGCCGTTTCGGTGCCTGGCCCGGAGCTGGGAGCGCCTGCCTGATCCCACCACCCC
>NW_008795919.1:2846970-2852900 GCF_000699145.1 Aptenodytes forsteri
AAGGCAGGAGGGGGGAGAGGAGAGGTCCCAGAGCAGCATCTGAAGCCCGCAGCGGTCAATGGCAATGCAGGTTTCATGCCCAAGAGCAGCCCGCAGGAAAGGTCATTCCCTGCCATAGCTTCAGCGTTTATTGACCGAGCTCTGAAACAGCAAAATAATTTAATAGCTTAATATATTGGATCGATGCAAGCAGGGGAGGGGAGCGGCGGCGATTAGCCGGAGCTGCCGGTGTCACTCCTGCGCATGTCGGGGGTCCGCGGGGTTATTCCAGCCAGGGACGGGCACGGCGCGGGGCCGGACACCTCGCAGTCAAGGGGAAGGATGGGCAGGGAAGGGGCAGGATTTACCCCGAACTTCACAGGGCTCCTCGCCGGGGGGCTGCAAGAGGGGACCCAGCAAAGCACCAGAGAAACTCCTGGCACGGTGGGAAAGGCAGCGGCAAACCAAAGCATCCACGCGGGGTTATTCCAGCCAGGGACGGGCACGGCGCGGGGCCGGACACCTCGCAGTCAAGGGGAAGGATGGGCAGGGAAGGGGCAGGATTTACCCCGAACTTCACAGGGCTCCTCGCCGGGGGGCTGCAAGAGGGGACCCAGCAAAGCACCAGAGAAACTCCTGGCACGGTGGGAAAGGCAGCGGCAAACCAAAGCATCCACCGCGGCACCTCTGCAGGCATGGCACAGCCCTGCCGGCAGCACGGTGACTTCCATGGCACACATGTATGCGTGCCTGTGCTCCCCCCCCTCCTAATTGTTTCTCTTCATCTTTTTATGGTTGTTAATTGCTCCCTCCTCCGTTTACTGTGTTACTCCAAGTGCTGCTCTTAATTTGCCTCTCTTGCTGCAGGTGCTGGCTGTATTATTAACTTTTAATGTGGAGTGTTAGGGATCCGCGAGTTTGTTTTCCTTGTTACTGATGGATATTTAATTGGCGAGTCGCTGCCGGGGTGGCGGGGCCATCCAGCAGGAATCCTATGCAAATACGATTTTACATTCTTCTGCTCCCTCACTGACTGCCAAATATTTTAAATAAATAAACACGATTGCATCAATATATCCCTGAGCGCGGGGCTCGCAGGTGCACGCACGGCCCCACTGCCAGCACCCGTGGGCTCTTCTGCAGCCCAACACCAAACCGTGGCGGGATGAGCCCAAAGCCAGTCCCGGAGAAGCTGGGCAGGGGTTTTGCCGGCAGCTGCGACCCTGCCGGGGAGCACCCGGCATCCCTGCACGCGTCTCCACCGTCAGGCCCCGCCGACGCCAGCCCAGCCGGGCAGCCCTGGGAAACAGCTGCTTAATAACACTTTGCATTAATGTCCCGCAATGCAGACACTAATCAAGAGGCGGCATCTCCCATCCCAGCGGCAATTTAACCCTCCACCGGCTGCATGCAGCCACGTCCAGCCTCTTGGGACGACAGCCAGCGATCTCTCCTTCTGCACTCGAAGCCGGGTGCCGGGCTCCAAACCAGCCCAAATCCCAGCTCCCAGGTCCGAACCAGCCCAAATCTCAGCTCCCAGGTCCAAAGCCCAGTGCCTGCGGGTCAGTGTCCACCTCCTGCACCCCACAGCCATCAGTCTGGCACGTTGCGGTGCTGGCGGGGCTCGGCAGGACCCCCGGTCCCACACCAGGCACATCCTTCCCAGCAGGGACGCCCTGGGGTGCCCGCTCCCCTGCCCGGGCTGGGAGATTGACAGCTGCCACTTAGCCGGTCTCTGCCCACATCTCCCCGAGCAGATGAATATTCATGCTTTCAGTGATGCTGTGGGACCCTTCTGTGGGTTCCCCTGCCCTTAACTATTCATGAAACACCAGGCAAAATGCTAACGGGTTTGGCCCGTGGCAAGCGGCTCCTCCGGCACCAGCGACTCTCGCCGTCCCGTGCCACCGTGGGTCCGGCAGCGCTGGCAGAGGTGTGAAAACACGGGTATCTCACCTCAGGCCCCGTCCGTGGGGTGCTGGGGGCACCCAGGGGCTGACAGGAGCGAGGGGGTGGACGCCGGGGTCCCCCCTCGTGGTGTGATGCCGGCGGCATGACCTTGGCCGGTCACTGCAACCCTCCCACGCGTCGGGTGTCCTCAGCACAGCCCCAAAACAGCCCGTTCCCCCACCCCGAGCACCAGCTGGCTCCGCAGCCCGAACGTGCCCCCATGCATGGCCATGCTCTGCTCGGCGCTGGGGAAACCAAGGCACAGAGCGGGGCAAGGCCAGCCCGAAGCCGCGGCGAGAAGCACGACCGCAGAGGATGGGCAGCTGCTAGGGCTGCTGCCGGGTCTGGCCGTTCGCTGCTGCTTGGCACAGGCAGACGGCTTAACAGCGCCCCGACACCTCGCATGCTCTGTGCTCGCCGTCTTAACCACAGCTCACGGCCCCGCAACACCATTAATGAGAGCGGCTGAGCTAATTAAATACCCGTTAGTGATACAGTCATTACCGAGGACAATAAAAAGCCGCCTCTGAGCTCCCTGGCTCCTCCGCTCCATGCCGTGCCCGATGCCTGCAGCAGGGCTCCCTGCAGCACCCAGGGGTCCCCACCAGCACCCGTGGGCCCCACAGGCGGGACTGGGTCCCATGGGTGCCGGCGTGCACACAATACGCACATGCCCTATGCTCACGACATTTGCCACCAGCCTGGGCCCCACTGGAGTCCCCAAAACCACCGTCCTGGCTGCCCCCAGGCTCTGCTCCAACCCCGGCTCCCCTGGTGCTACCGAAGCCCTTGGGGACCGGTGGGTGCCCACCCGTGCCCCAGGGCCCCAGCAAGGATGGGAGAATTGCATTTGGCGGTGACCCTGACAGCCAAGCACTGACCACTAATGCAAAGCGGAGGCAAGAAAAAAAACCAGCCAGAGAAATAAAAGCCCAAATCTGGGAGCCGGTTCTGTTCGCCGTAACAAGATGGGCATAAAAAAATAAAGCGAGGAAAGCAGGAGGCTCACGTCTCCTCCCCACTGCAGGTCACCCCTGCACCAGCACACTCCGTGCCCAAAGCTGGCTGCAGCCACAGCCGCCCCCCCCCAGGGCGCCACCCCCCCCAGCCCCCAGCCAACACCGAATGCAACGCTTGGGGCGGCCACACTGCACCCACGCCGAGGCAGGCAACCCAGCCGGTGAACACCGAATGCCACGCTTGGGGCGGCCACACTGCACCCACGCCGAGGCAAAGTAACACCTCCATCTCGTGGGCAAAGGCTGCATCGGGAGGCTGGGGAAGGCCTGGCTGCCGGCTGGCCAAGCCAGAGGAGAGGGGGACTCATCCTGCACCCCCCCGACACAGGTTGCAGAGCTCCAGCACCCGGCTGGGCACTCGAGGGGGTCCTGCCCGCCGGGATGCTCTCACTCACCCTCCGTCCTGCCTGGCACCGTTTGGGGACTGCAATTTGGTTCCCAGCAAATTTGCTCTTTCTGCTCCTACCCAGAGATTCCCCCTGGCTTTGGGGAGCCCAAGTATTTGGGTACACCTCAGGGAAACTGAGGCACGGAGCCACAAAGCCCTTTGGACTCACCCCTCCTGGCCATGGTTGTCACCGGTCCTGCTGCTCCGCAGATGGCACAGAGCCCCGGCTGGGCTCGGGTCCCTCCCCTGAGCCAGCTGCCACTGCCCTGGCCCTAACTGATGCGCTCAGGTGTGTTGGTGGCCGGGGCAGTGGGAATCAATTACCCCCCCGATGAATCCTGGCACTCCCATCACAGCTGCCCTGGTGCAGGTGGGCTCACGGGGAGCCATGGGCTGCACGCTGGGTCCCCTCGGTGGGGCTTTACAGGGATGCTGCTGGCCCCGGGGGTCCGTGCCCCTTCAGTGGGAGCTCTCTTCTCCGGAGCCAGCTCCTGAGCAGCTTGGCAAAGCAGAGAGCTGCGAACCCACCGCAGCTTTGCTCCACAATTAGCTGGCTTGGAAACCTTGATCAGCACATATGCAATGAATGTAGAGGGCTCAGCTCCCACCCAGGGGGGTTGCTGGAAAGTCCCGCCGCAGCAGCAGCAGAGCGGAGGGTCTGGGGGTGACTGGGTCTGTGGTTTCTCGCTCCCCAGAGCCTGGGGCTGCTTGTCCCACGCGGGGACCTGGCTGCTGCAGGATCCCCTGGGGAAGAGGTGGAAGTTGGAAGAATATTGAAGCCCTGTCTGCAGCACCCCCTCAAAGCAGGCTGGAGCAGGAAGCTGTGCGGGCTCCTGGAGGACGGGGGACCCAGGGTCCTGCGTGGGAAATGAAGGGGCTCGGCTGGGGGCTGCGTGGCTGGGGACCTTTCCCAGCCAGCACAAAGCAGAGGAGGCTCTTGCATGTGCTCAGGTGGCTCGTTAATAGCCCATCCCCTCTAACAAGCCGGGCACAGAAGTGCGGAGATGGGAGGGATGCCCTGGGGAGGGTCACCCTGGGGGGCCACGGGCAGCAGAGGTCACCACGCTGTCCCCTCTGCTCTGCCCCTGTTGCCACCCGAGTGCAGCAGCCAAAAATCAGGAGTCCCAGCTGCCGCCTTGGCTCGCCGCTGTAATTGCATCCCCAATCTGTCGCCATGCAATGGGGACGACATCCTGCCACCTGCCTGCAACGCAGCCCTGTCCCCGTGCCGCAGGCAGGAGCCAGCAGCCTCGCCAACGTGTCGGCTCCGGAGCCGCTCATCCCTGCACCCTCCACGGGCACCTCCTGCCCGCACCAGGCTGAGCCGGCCGGGGAACCGGTCCCCCCGTGCACGTGTTCGTCCCTAACCCAGCCTGACTGCTTTACACGGGTGGTTTCCATCCGCGCTGGAAAGCCCCGACGGGGCCAGCAGCCTGCGGGGAGCAACCAGCCTTGGTGGCAAAGCAGCATCCCTGACCGCCTCAGGACCCCCGGCCCGGCCACCCCACGGAGAAGGGAGATGAGCCTGGGGAGGACAGAGGGGTTTGATGCAGGGTAGAGCCGGGGCTGGAGGAGGAGAGGGCAGCCTGGCTCTTTCCCACGCTCCCTCCTCCCCACTGGAGACGCGGCGAAGGCAGCAGCAGCGCTTGCACGTCCCAGCTCACCTTCCTGGGATGTCTGATCTTGGCAAAGCCTTGGACCGACGCAGCTCCCTCCCACCCCCTCCTGGCTTTTATTAGTTTAAACACATGGACACATGAAAAATAAATGTTGCTCAGGAAAGACAGCGGCAGAGGGCTGGGAAGCAATTAGCATCCAAAGAGGCATAATTAGTGCTCAGAATGCAAGCGGCAGAGAAGAAATAAAGTAGCATTCGGATGCAATCAGGGTCGTGCCTGAATTACAAACCGTTAACTGAATTGCTAATTAAGCACAGTGTGTGAATCACGTCTTAATAAGGGCTCAGCGCAGCCTCTGCCATCCGGGGCCGTGGCAGGACGGAGGGGCCATGCAGCTCACGGTGGAGGCTCGCTGCCCAAGCAGGACAGGGCTGCTGCTGGCTCTCCCTTGGCAGCAGCACGGTGTGGTCCTCGGTGCCGCCGTTCGCCCAGGAGGGCAGATGCAATGTGCAGAGCACCAGGTTTTGGGGAGAGTCCCCACCGGGACGGCAGCAGCCACCGTGCTTGCTCTGAGCGCGAGCATGCCCGTGGCAGGGCCATGGCACGCAGGGCAATGGCTGCCCGCCTGGCAGTTAATTAGCTGTAATTAGCAGGATTCGCCTCATTTTAGCAGCCTGGACAAATATTTGCCCAGAGAGCACTGGCATGCTGGCTCCTGTGGGAATGGAGCTGGATGAGCCGGCATGGGAAAGGGCAGGAGCCACGTCTGGCCCCCAGCGTCCCCCTGGGTCCCCTGTGGCTCCGCAGGCTGCCCTGGCTGTCACCTTCCCTTCTCCCCTTAGCATGTGGGGGAAGGCAGGCTCCCAAGTGGGGCCGCTTCCCTTGGGGGACCCCCCCAGGACATCCCCACAGCCTGCATCCCTGCATTCCCACACCTCGCATCCCCACAGCCTGCATCCCTGCATCCCCGAATCC
>NW_008795919.1:2852927-2854191 GCF_000699145.1 Aptenodytes forsteri
CAGGAGTCCCCACAGCCTGCATCCCTGAATCCCCACAGCCTGCATCCCTGCATTCCCACAACCCGTGGGAGCTCCCCCATTTATCATTTATAGCAGTGGAGGGGGGGGGGGGGGGGGAGAGGATTAATTATTCATATTTTAGCAAATTCAGACACGTCGTTATAAAGGTCTAACAAGCTCTTGCTTTGCCCAGGGGGGCAGCTACCCTTGCTGCCTTCTCTTTTGCTTTCTAGTCCTTTCTCTTTCTTTCCCCAGGATCATTTTTATCTTCACCCTCTCGTTTCCCTTCTGTTTTCCCCAGCATTTCAGCAATGCTCCTCCCTGGCGTGTCTCTATATGCCCGTGTCCTTGCCGGGTGCCCCGATATCCCTCTGCGGCATGTGCCGAGCTGCCGGGGATGCACCGCAGCCCCGCTCCATCCACGCTGGGCTCAGCAAGGGCCGGGATCCCCCAGCCTTTCCCTGGAAGGCGAGCGGCAGCCCTGGCAGCTCCTGGTCTCCAGCCTGGTGAGCTCCTCGCTGGCGCTGGGATGAAAGGCAGACAGCTTCGCTTGAAGCCTCGCAGTGGAGAAAGGTCTTCGGAGCACCACGGCGATCAAAGGGAGCTCTTCATCTATTTTAATAAGTCTCTGCCGAGGTGCTGCAGTCGGTTCAGCATGAGGAAGGGACTTTCCAGAGGAGATCAAAGCTCCGCATGAGCGTCAAAGGAGCTGGGGGACTTGGAGGGAGGAGAGGAAGAGGAAGGAGGGGAGGAAGGGAGTGAGGGCTGGGAACAAAAGGAGATGTGGCTCTGAGCGCTGGTTCGAGACTCCACTCGGAGCTTCCCTGCTGCCCAGGCAGGAGCAGACCATCGGGGGAAAGCGGCTGCAGGGCAGCGAAGGGCAGTCCGAGCCCCGCTGCCCTCAGCCACCACAGCAGCCAAGAAACGTCCGGGCTGGTGCCTGCCACCGCGCTCGGCATCAGCGCCCCATCCCAGCCACCCCCGAACCTGGGCATCGCTTGCTTAGGGCCAAGCAGAGGTGGAGGGGGACGGAGGGCTGAGGCTGGGCAAGAAGGGCAGCTGGCGGGGACGCAGGCAGATGTCCCCGCTTACCACACTGGCAGGAGGCAGAGAGTCACGGGGATGCTCCCGGGAAGGGACAACCGAAGGGTCTCCCCGGGTGCAGGTGGAGGGAAGGTCCCTCCTGCTCAGCAGCGCATCCCCAGGCACCAGGGCCACCCGTGGGTCCCCAAGCCCCTGCCAGCACCGGCACAGACCAAACACA
>NW_008795919.1:2854579-2903609 GCF_000699145.1 Aptenodytes forsteri
CCCCAAGCCCTGCCAGCCCCGGCACAGCCCAAACACCAAATCCTGGCCCGTGAGGGACACCAGAAACAGCAGCATGGCCTTGGGGCGCAGCATCCCGCGGCTGGTCCCCAGGCTGGGATCTCTCCACCGAGCTCCGATAGCAGGAAAAATACAGTGAGAACAAGAGTAAATGTGTGCAGCCTGGGCTCCCAGGCAGAAAACGTGCAGCAAATGAAGATGTGCAGTGCCGGAGCATTTATCACTCATCGGCTCCAAGATGGGCCCTTTGGAGATGAAAGCCCTTTTTCTTTTACAGAAGATTTATCAAGTTTTGTTTAAAAATCACCAAGGAAGATTCCCTATTTGGATAAGCCTCTGGCTTGCGCTGGATTAATGTCCCGAGCCGGGGACTCGTGGCTGCCCAGGAACAAGATAATAAGCAAGAGCAAACAGAGCGATAAGGCATGGCACAGCACGGAGAAGCGCCCTCCCCGGCTGGGACGGATACCGTGAGGATGCCTGGCAGGGAAGCCCGTAGCCCCGGCTGCCCCTTGGCACAGGACGGGCACGATGCTGGATGCTGCAGCAAGTGCTCAGGTGCAGGCAAAGCCCAGGGACCGCTGGAGCATCGGAGATTTCTCAGGCACTTGTAACTTTTGGACAGTGGGTGGGTTTAGCATCGGAGTTTCTCAGGCACTTGTAACTTTTGGACAGTGGGTGGGTTTTATTTTCAAAGGAGAGAAAACGCGATGAAACCCCACCATGCCGCAGGGGCCGGCTGCACTTCGCCGCCGGCACAGCTCAGCCCGAGCAGAGATGGAGCCGCTCGAGCCTGGCAAGGCAGTAAATGACCGCAGATAGGCTCCTGCGGTGGGAAACCCCGGCGAGGGGCTCGTGCCGGTGCAGCCAAGGGGATGCACTGCACAGGGATGCTGCTCCTGGTCCCCATGTCTGGTGCGTCAATGCATGAGAATATCCTAGGGCATCTCTGGGAATTCCAGGGCTTCAGGTTGGTCCTCCATGAACGGAGCAGCCACACATCCCCACGCGTGGGCCCGGGCACCGATGATGCCCCATGTCCCTGCATCTCTTCCCAAAGCCAGCGGGAACGTGCTCTCACCCCAGGGAGGAGCCGGCGGGGACCTGGCTCTGCCCCGTGGTCCTTGGCCTGGCGGCAGCGAGACCCTCCGCTCCCGGGGCTGCGGCCATCCCCTGCGAGCCCACAATGTGCCTCCTCGCTGACAGCTCAGTTATCAACATTCAGTTCCTGTTTGCCCGCGGATCCTGTAATCAACGTCTGCGTGTGTATTCTGCCAAAATTAATCATAATTGCTGAAAGCAAGACACATCGCACTTGTAACTTTGGTCCGTTAATTAGACTTCTGTAATTGGATACAGCACTCCCTGTAAATCCAATTACCTGGGATTAGAGCGGTGGCAGCAGGGCAGTGGTGCCTGGGCACCGGGAGCGGCACCACCGGGCTGGGGTGGCCACACCAGGCTCCTTCCTACCCCTAAAACTTTGTCCCGGCCCTTTTCTCCCCCCCGTGACGGGGCGAGCTGGGAAGGTCTAGAAGAGCAAATGCCCCTAAATCAAGAGTCAGTGGAAGGATGCTTCCCGGAGCCTCGAATCCCAGGGCTGCGTAACCCGGAGTCATCCTTGCCCGGTTCAGCAAGAAGTGATTGTACTGACCCAGCTCGGAGGAGCTCCCAGCCCAGCCGGCTGCCTCCACGCTGGAGCGGCTGAGGAGCGCTCACGTGCGGCAACACGGCTCAGCAGCAGCCAGCCCAAACCCTCCTCCAAGCACCGGAGCAGCTTCCTCCAACAATGCCCAAATTTCAGTGGAAAGGAGCAGCTCTGGAGGCACCCGGCAGGGAGCTGGAGCCCATCAACCGAGGTGCTGGGGGGGCACAGCCCCGGCACGGGTGCAGGAGAGAGCGATGCTCTCCCAGCCCCGAGGATGTGCCTTGCCTGAGCCCCTCGGTGCGTCTCTGCCGGCTGCTCGTTACCGCAGCCGTGCACCCCCAAACCTCCCCAAAACCCTCCCCATCCCTCAGCCCCAGCTCGGGAGCCTCGCCAGCCCCCAGCGAGGCTGGCAGGGCAGCCACACACCCGCTCTCCCTGGGTCCATAAAGATTAAATTATAAAAAGAGGAAAAGATTTTTTAACTACACTGAACAATCACCTCTTTTAATACCCATAGATAAAAACTGTAATTGTTTCAAGTGAGAGCTAGGTAATTTAGGCTCCGTTTTATGGTGTTTTGGACTATAAAGTTCCCGTGCTGAAATCTCCTGGCAGGCTGGTGCAAAAGGCTAGGTTTGTGGGGGGTTATTTTTATTATTTTATTTAAAGTTAGTTAGAAAATATGGAACAAATACCCTTTAATTCAAGGTGTCCCCAGGGCTTACTCTGCTCCCAGCTCTCAGAATACCTGAGGATCATCTGAAGCACAGAGAAAGCAGATACAGAGGCAGGAGCGGGTGTCCACCGTCCCGAGCCGGCGCCCCATGGTGCTCCCCCAACACCCCCATTTATTTAGGGCCTTTTCAGACTATGACCGGGCCTCGCTCCAATCAGAGCTGCTCCAGCCAGGTCCCAGCCCCAGGGAAGGATTTGCAGGCACCAGGCTCAAGATGAGCTTCAAACCTGAAGGAAGCCACACGTGGGGAGCAGATGGGCAAAGGGATAGTGCAGCCGGCGCTGCCCCAGGAACGGGGCATGCCCGTGCAGGCGTGTACACACGCCGTGCATGCCCGTGCAGGCGTGTACACAGGGTGTGCATGCCCGTACATGCCTCCATGGGTACCGCTGCCCATGCAGAGCAGAGCCCGGCTCAGTGCAGGGCCACGCGTGCCTCCCCCCTCGCCGCAGCAGCCCAGTGCCGGGGAGCTGCAGCCAGCGCTGTGATTAACAAACAGGTGCTTCCCAGGTGGTGATGGATTTGTATCACTGCGAAAGACAAACTCACTCACTCGCACGCCCTGAGCCCTGCAAGGTTTCCTAACAACATCTCCCCTGTCAGACTCTAAGTGTCAGCCCTAATCTTGACTGACAGCGGCCGTTTAAAACCCGGATTTGTGGCACTTGTGGAAGGAACCTCCATTCATCTGCCTGTTAATAAGCTCCATCTTCCCCTCAGACCCAGCTCTGCCTCATTAAACTCCCTGTCACACCGGGATGCCGTTTGGTGAATCCCATTTCCATGCGAGCTCTTTGATCCTTCCCGCACGGCTGGCGCTGTCCCACATGTCTGTCACAAATGCCACCTCCATCCCCCAGCCCGGCCAGGAGCCCCACGGCTGACGGGGACGGCGACAGCCATCCACACCCCATGGCAGAGTGTATTTTCCTCCCCGGGAAGGACAGGACCTTCCCAGCCACGCTCAGGGCAGGGGGAACGGCTTCCCCTCTCAGCTTTCACCACCTGTGTGTATCTGATGTCCTCGCACTTCCCTGTGGATCCCCGGAGGACTGGAGGATAAAAGACCATCAAGCAGGAGAAAAAAGCTGTGCCGGGTCCTCTCCCAGCCGGCCCAGGCAGCCACAGAGCACCGGGAGCAGGGCTGAGGGGGGCGGTGGGCTGGCAGGGAAGACCCCAAGTCCCATCCTGGCCATCCCCATCCCTGCTGCCTGAGTTGGGGACGCTGCTGCCTGCACAGGTGGAAAAGGGGAAAAAAGGAGGAAAGAAAGGAGAGGGCAGCGAGGGAGTGTGTTGGAGGTGCCGGCGGCATTCCCAGTGTCACCTGCCAGCCAAAGCCACTTGGCCCTTTGCTGGGGGCTCCCTGGGGATGCAACAGACTCTTCCTCGTGGCGCCGGGCTGCAAACCCCATCTCTGCACCCGGACGGCCCCTGCACACATGCACAGACATAGCACAGACATAGTGTCAGAGGCCAGCAGCCACGCAGCCCCCCACGTCTCTCCTTAAGCAGAAAGGGGATGGATCAGACCCCCAAGGGGAGAGCAGAGGGAAGCTCTAACCCTCGTTTTTCTGCAGACGCGCTCCTGAAGTGCTTTGCTCTCCAAGCTGAATTATTCACCTGCCACAACTCTCCCGTGCACCACTTCCAACGCTAAGCTTTGGAAACACGAAACCCAGCACATCTTGGGGTGCTCACCCCATGTCCCACGGCCGGCACAGCACCTGAAACCCATTGCACCGCGGGGTGCTGGCTCTGCACCCCAGGTAGGCGCAGCCTGCATGGCACCGCTGCAGCTGCATGCAGGGGGCACCCCCGCGCCAAGCCTGCTGCTGCCCTCTGCCGCCCCGAAGCTGCTGCCAGGGAAATCCTCCTCCCAGGACAGAGCTGGCCACAACTGGCAGCTCTGCCTGGACCCCACGGCCTCAGCCTGCCCATCATGGCCCTGCTCCTGCGTGAACCCTGGGCTGGCTCCCTGCCCGGCAGCTGGCTCTGCACGCCGGGGGCAGGGATGCTCTGCGGGGGCCCATGAAACGCTCCAGGAGCCCTGGGGCCGGCTGCAAACGTCAGCCGTGGAAATGGGCATGAGGGTTGATGCCGGGGGACTCCCACTCCCAGTGCATGCAGGAGAGCTGGTGTGGAGCACAGTGACCAGCTGCAAGGGGTAAGGGGTGAGCCTGGGCTTGGGGCACCACGAGCAAGGAAATAAAACACCTTGAGGATGGGAAACCTCCCTCAGCTGAGACCCACTGGAATGGGGATGAGCATCCCCAGACAGACACGACCAGGGCTGTCTCTGCACAGCCATGCAACGGGCTAAGGACACCGGCCCCCACGCCAGGGACAGGGGTCCCGGCCGCATCCACGCTGCAGGGGAATAGAGCTCAGCACGCCCAGCTGAGGCAGGGCTGGATCACGCGTCCCCGCAGCCCCTCCGCTCCCAACCCCACGCTGGGACCTGCTGCGCCACGTCGCTGATCCCCTGCAAGCCTTCACAGTGCAGGCGGCCCTATTAACATAATTAATTATACCAGGGGCTTGTGGATTATCTAATTATAAATGTGCCTAGTTTTGATTTTCCTTTTAATTAATTTGTGTTATTTACACACAGCAACAGCTGCCCGGGCAGAAGTCAGGGTAAATGTCTCCTCGCCGCTTGGCAAATAGCAGGTCCCAAAGGAAAGGGGTGGCCAGGGCTGACACCTTGGTGACAGCACCCTGCAGCCCAGGACACAGCAGGGAGACAAGGTGGGGTCCCACGAGACCGTGGGAAGGGGGAGACAAGCCCAGCTGCTTTGGGGGTCAATTAGTTTTAAGCTGGTGACTTGTCCTGCAGTGGGACATCGAGCAGCCACCCAGGGACAGCAGCTCCCACCACAAAGTGCCACCATCTCCCAGGGACATGCCCTGTCCTGGGGACCCCAAAGGCTGGGCCCCTGCTGGAGGGGCCCCAAAGGGAGGTGTCAGTGCTGTAGGAACCCCAAAGGGAGCCCGGCTGCCAGACCTCACTAGAGGGCAGCAAAATGCTGCCTTTCCCAGGGCTGGTGACACGGGGCCACTGGTCCCAGGTGCTGGTAGCCACGTCCTTCTTGGGGGCCCCCAGCACTTACCCCCCCAGACTTGGAGGCAGCTCTCCCCATCAATCCTGGCCTCTGCTGAACAGGGAGCTGCAGACTCCCAGCTTTGCCTCCCCACCAGCCCTGGGGGATGCTTGGGAGAGGCCAGCTCACAGGCAGCCTGCCTGCGCGTGGCAGGCACATAGACCCCAGCACGTTTGTTTGGTTGGGTGATGCTAAAGGTCAGTGTCCCAGCAGCATGTGGACAGCCAGCAGGTACTGCTGGGGAAACAGGCCAAAGAGGGGCTCAGGACCCTGGGGACCAGACCCCAGGTCTGCCGGAGACCTGCTAAACCCTCCCTACGGCTGCAAGTTTCTCTCCAAATTCCTAATTTCATGCTCAAAAAGCAGGACCCGCGGCTGAACAAGACAGCACTGGGTGCTGCCCGTGCCCTGTTCCCCTTGGCTCCCGGGAAAACCTCACCTGTGCTGCAAAGCCCTCTGCCAGCAGCACCGGCAATACCACACACACAAGCGGGACCGAGTACCAGTCCCTGCCGGCCGGCGGGCTGCGGGTGCCAGGACCCCGGCTGCTCAGAGCAACCCAGCCACAGGGTCACCGCTGCAGCCCCCAAAGAGGCATGAGGCAAAGGAGCCCAGGACTGACACGCCAAGGACTGCGGCCGAGAAGCACTGAACGCCCAGCCAGAGCACTTCCAGCACCAACAGGCTGCCTGCTGTGTTTACTACGAGAGGACAGGGAGCCCCGTGCCATCTGGATCCTGTACAAGGAAATGAGATAAATTCAGAGGCGCAGAATCTCCCCAACGCGTTCAAAAGCAGCTGGGCACCCGCGGGAAGGAGATGAAGCCCTGCCACTGCCGGAGCGGGATCCACCTCTTACCTCCCCGCTCCCCACACGCAGCCCAGCTCTAAATTCAACGGTTATAGCAGTGAACCTCCAAGGCAATTCCAGGAAACACCTTGTCCAGACACAAATTCACCTCCTCTGCAGGAGCAATAAAAGGCTGCCAGATGCATCGTGCTCCAGGGAGCGATAAAAGGCAGCGGGAAAGTCTCTTTGGAGGGTGGGACAGGGCTTGCTGGGGGGGTGCCGGTGCAAACAGCACCCCGTTACACAGGAAGACAACGGCAGGGGCACCCAGGTGTGTCTGTCCCAGCAGGGTGGATGCAGGCATGCAGGCAGGCAATGCGGCTTCACTGCTCCTGTGAGATGCAGGTCTGCGGCAGAGGAGCTGGAGGTGACGGTGCTAGGTCCGGGACGACACCAGGGAGAGGCCAGCCCAGCACCGGCAGCAAAAGCCGCATGCGATTGGGGCTCAAACACCGGTTAGAAACGGGGAATGCAGTCCTGGGCAGCCTGGGCATCCTGCCCCGTGGATCCACCAATGCTGGCACAGGTTTTGGGGGCCCACCCAGAGCACCCAGCACCTCATGCTACAATACCCTGAGGGCCCAGAAGGGGAGAGAGCAAAGGGAGCAATTGGGAAACTCCGCACCGAGCCGGGGAGAGGAAGGGAATTTCCCACAGGCGGTTCATTAGAGCACCGAGTGCCTGAGCCCCACAACACGTGCCCTGCCCCACGGGCTCTGACGTGGGTAGGCACTGTCGCTCCACGTGCTCCCGCTCCCCCTCGGCTCTGCTCCTCGGCTCTCCCAGCAGCAGGGATGCCCCGGGATGTGCAAAGCTCACAGCATTAGACAGGCAGAGCAGCGGTCCTGGAGTTTTCTTCCAAAACCAGCTATTTTGAAGACTTCACAACCGTGCAAGACCCGCCACGTGCAGCCAGCCTGCCTACGCACACGGGTCAAGGCAACCCTGCAAACCCCACAAGGATTCACCCCTGGGGTTTCCGTCGCGGCAGGTATCAGGTAAAGCCCCGTGGGCTCAGGTTGACCTTTCCCAGAGCCCTTGAGTCTGGCAGGTACTTCTGAGAAACACCGGCACCACCAATGCTGAGCAGCAGTGGCCGGTGGTGGGAAGATCTGGGTTTTTTTTCCACCCACACCAAGTTTTTAACAAAAACCAGCCCCTAGGTGGGAGAACCGCCAGGAAAGTGCTTTCTGCTCAGTGACAGAGTTAAAACCTTCAGGGCTGTATCGCATTGCGCAAGTCAGCAAATCCACCTCTATCTGGTGTCTGCACTAAAACCAACACCGAAAAAACCTCTATTAAAAGCCCAAAACTTCAACTTGCGCCAGTGCCAGGTGTAATTAAAATTTAAATCCCTTCCTCTCAGCAGTCTGTTGTTTCCAAATGGGTACATAAGGTGCCTTCACAGCAAGGCCACAGACTCCACCTGGCTAATGCAGGGTATTTTCCTGCCCTCCTGCGGAAACGGTCAATAGTTATTTTTTAGCTGCTGCAAAAAGCCGAGTGACCAGAAAGCCTCCTGCTCCCCACCTCGCCTCTCGATCGGTACCTTGGCCACCTACCTGTGATGGGCTCCAAGCCCTGCACGTCATTCTTGCTGTCTCAAGCTCGTGCAAAGCCCCTCAAGCAAACACCCAGCCCCAGGGCTGAGCCCTTATCCCCCATGAGCCTGGCAAAGGCACGGGCTCAGTGGCCCAAGGAGCCAGCCTGGATCACCGGGAGGAGGTAAAAACACATCAGTCCTCTTTGCTCTCTTACTGTTTGCTCCCTGTAAAGGGCGTTTGCAGCAACGAGCAGGGACGACCCGTCCACGTCCTATTAAACAGACGTATGGCATTAGCCTGTGTTCTCTGACCAGGATAATATTTTTTTAGCTGCCATCCATCTCATTTGCTAAAGTCGTGCCTTTGGCCTGGGGACAGTGGCATTCCCCAGTGCCGCCAGCATGAGATATGGGGCAAAGCCTACAAACCGGCTGAGGAGCTTGGCCACGCGGCCAGCACTGCCCCGGTACCAGGGGAGTACAACCTGCTGCCTTGCGCAGCGTGGTCCTGCCACCCCAGCTGCACGGTGTCCACGGGAGGGGATGCTGCGCCCCCCACGCTGGGTACCCTGCCCGCTCCCAGGCAGGCAGACAAATCCCCTGTGCCCAAAGCTGCAGCCACAGCTTCAAGCACTGCTGCTAATTTCAAGGTTTCTCCTGCTGTATCGGAAGAGCCCATCGCTCTGGATAGGGAATACTGTTTTCCTTCGAGTGACACACCAACGCTAATTGTATAAATCACTCTAGATGAGGAGATGTAGCTAATTCTGCATGCAAACATGTCACTGCAGCTCAGCTGTGACTTGAGGCTGACCACAGCTAAAAATAAGGCACCACTGCTGTGGATGAGCAGCAATCTTCAGTCATTGTGGGCTGCGGCAGGAATCACTGGCTGCTTGGAAAGACCAAAAACAAAAGTACAAGCCCTTTCCAATAACTCAGACGACATCACCCTTCCTTTTCCCAGCCGATGCTAAAAGCCCTTCACTGCCCCAAACACAATCATAACGGTAAACTGATTTTTTTAGCCAGGGCTTGGGAGCAGGGGCAGGATTAGTCCCTGATGGGCACCGTTGATGGGCAAAGTTGGTTTTGCCAACAGATGCTGCAAACTCATGTCAGCACCTCTCTGGGCTCTGCAGCCACCAAAAACCTCGGCCATGCATTAACCACCGGTCACATCCCTGGGTATTACGGGGAGCACCAGCCACCTCCTCCGCTCCCGTCACTGCCCCTTCTCCAAGGAGCTCCTCAGCACAGAAAGCAAGAGCCTTTGAAGGAATACCTTGGCTTCGGCTGGCCCCGCGCTCTTCAAATAATCCCAGGCAGCCTCGGGGAGAATACAGCCTCTTGACTGCATCTGCAGGGTAAAGCCTGCTTTAGAAAACCTTTTTAAAACCGGCTTTTAAAGCCAAAGGAGCAAAAATACACAAGATTATCATTATTATTTATTTGATAACCTTCAGATTTACTCAAGGCCTATGTATGCAACACGATACCGAGACCGTTATTGCTATTAATCTCTATTATTTACTTCTAACATTTATGAAGTGGCCTTCCTGCAGGCTGGGGCACATACTTCGCATTTCTCAGACCAGAAACAAACACTAGAAAGTGAAGTGTTCTTAACCCAAGCTGCCAGGAGACTTTTTGCGGCCCCTCTAAGCAAGACACACAAGGGAAAAACCTCACACGTGGGAAAACCCCGTCTCCCCTGTGCCTCGGGAGCAGAGGTCGGCTTCGGTCCATATTCCCCCACTGCAGTGGAGTTGAAACCTCATTAATGCCAAATATCTGAGCGGCTCCATCCCACGGCACTGGGCTCCCGGACTCAGTCTGCCCGCAGGCAGTGCTCAGGCAGAGGGAGGACCTTGCTGCAGAGCAAACCGGGGTGCAATGCAAACCCCCAAGCCCCGCTCCCAGCTCGCTGCCCCGTGCAGACATTCCCAGCCCTTTGCTCACCGGAGCAGGGACACGCTGGATGTGTCCGTCCAGCTCTGGGAAAGGACGTTCAGCAGCAATAAGACCATCCCTGAGGACACCCAGTGCAATGAGCGATTTGGGCTGTATTGGCTTCCCTGACCCTCGAGGTCCCACCTAACTGGGATCTCCAGCGAGGGACCCCGCTTTTGGCTCCCAGGGAGGGGGACATGGCACAGACGGAGCAGTTTTGCCTCATCCTCCAAGAGGAGGTGGCCAGAGGCTCCAGGGGAGTTTAAAGTACAATAACTTCCTCATGGAGCAAGCCGATTCCCCGGAGAAAACACGACGAGTAGGTTTGTTGTGTTTCAGAACAGCTCGTTCCAAAGCAGCTCTCTCCAACAGCACGGCAACCACATCCAAAACAAAGGTTTCCCTGCCTGCGTGTTTAAGGAAAGCGGCATCAGACATGAGACTTTGCCCGGTAATTGCACCCAGCTCATGGCAAACATCAGCATGATTCTCACCCACGAGCCGTGTTACCTTCTCCACACCATCCCTGGCAGAGCTTGTGCCCTTAATCCAACTTTCTTCTTCAGAGAGCTGCTGCCGACGGACAGACACCGAAGCCTCCTCAGAAGATGCCTTCCCCCCTCCTCTGCTCATCCTTACCACGTTACAAGAGACCGGCCCCGGCGACCTCAGCCCCTCTTTCCAATAACGAGAGGGATGCAGGAGCACTGAGCATCCTTTGAGCGGGAGCACAGGGCCAAGGTGCTTTTCAGATCTCGTACTGAAGGCATGTTTGAGTCTCGGCATCCAATTAAAAATTATTCTTTGCCTTCCCCCAAACCTCTCTCCTGTCCGTATCGATGTGGGCAACAGAAGAAAATCATTTTCTGCCTGAAATCATTCTCAAAACAGAAGGTGCAGACAACCAGCTCACCATGTAAACGACACCGCCTTCTCATTAGTGGTACAAAGGCACCTCGCTGTTGCACAAGGCAGCTATTTAATATGTGCACTTGCTGGAAACAGAGGACTTAGCCAGGTGATGGTCTAACCAAGACATGTTTGTCATTATTTTAATTCCTGCCTATGCCAGCTTACTTAACCATTTCATTCCTCATCCTTGGCCCCAGCAGAACCCTGTGCCTAACAAATGGGCCAACCTGCGATTAACTCAAGTCTGTCTTTAAAGTCAGCACAGCACTCCCAGGATGATGACAGCTCAGGAAAAAGGCACAGGGGAAAAAAAAAAATCATCACTCTGCTAAATTATAAGGTTGTTCAAGTCAAATTCCACACCAAAGGAAACTTCACGTTGTGTAACTGCATTTAGAGGCAGCTGCAGCCTGTGGCAAACACAAGGCAGACTTTTATCTGCCGTGGATACGCATCCTTTCATATATTTCCAGGTCAGCATATCCACCGTCCACGAGCATTGCTGCACGTGACTGCAGAGCCGTGTTCCCCACGCCGCTGGCTGCTGGGCATGTCCCACCGCCGGGTACGTGAGCCCCGTCGAAGTGTGTCCTGGCATCTCAGAGCACCACGTATCATAATTACACTTAAAAGAGCAAAATGCAGAGGGTGGATGCTCTGGGTCAGGAATAAAGGCTTTGTGTGACAACCTGGCTGTGGGACTGCCGTGAAGCAGCGATGCTCGCTGCCTCCATCCTCCTGCTCCACGGGCTGGAAAATTCCCCCGACATAGCTTAATCTGCCCGAGTAGCAGCACTGCTTTATCTTTTCAGGATTAAGGTCTAATCTATTTGTAGCGAGCCAAGGCACTGCACTTCAGGACAGGACTGCTGCTCATCTGCTACCTGGGGAATTACAGGGCTGTGATTATAAATAAAACAAAGGTCACCTACCCATCAGCCAGGGTGCAAGAGACTGACTGTGGGAGCGCTGCCAGCAAATTTGGCTCACCCTGGGCACTGTCACAGATCCCCCGTGGGGAGTGCTTCCCCACTGCCAGACAGCTCAAATAAACGAAACAACTCCCCTCTGCACCGCCTGCTACACCAAGCCAGCATCCGAGGCGACGCAGACACCCTCGCTGATGAAGGTCTGGGCGGCAGCGGCTCCTTCTCCCCTTGCCCAATGCTCACAGAGGTTCCCACTGAGCCAGGGGACCCCTTGCCATGAGGCAGGGCTGCAGAGCCGGACTCCTAATCAGCATTTTATACCCATTTTCCCTGCAGAAGACAGAGGACAAGGGCAGGGCAGGCTGCACTGAAACCACTCGGCTCACAGCATCTTTATTGTTGGCAATAAACGGAGAGGCAGAGCTCACTCTCAGAGCCTGGGTGAGATATTGGCCAGCAGAGAAATCCCCTTTTTGACTCCTACACTGCTGTGGAGCTGCAGGAGCAAGAAGAAAAGCCCTCAGCTTGACCTGCCAGCCCATTCAGTATGTAACAGTGCTTGGAGAGTCTGGCAGCCCCAACGCACTTGCCCAGCATCATGCCAGCACAGCGATAACGACCTAGCGGCCCGAAGCTGCTGCCGGCTGGAGGGGGAGTGCCAGGGCGGTGCAGGTTCAGCCGCCGGCGCAGCGGCAGTGCTAACGAGGCCCTGCTAATTCAGAGGGATGGGAGCAGCGGGCAGAGGTCACCGGCTGCCTGCAGACTCCTCCGGTGATTTGCTGCAGCCGTCACAGCCTCCAAGCACAGGTCTTTGTCGGAGAGTCACCCTGCTGGGAGATCACTCAAGATGAGACCGCAGGCTTTGCTCTGTGTGTCTCGGTTCACAAACCTCAGTTGTGACCTGAAACGATGGCTGCTGCTCAGGGATGTTTTCAGCAGCTCCAGAGGGGGCTGGGAATGAACAGGAGACTGTTACAGGGCCGCAAGATCCACCTTCCCCTGCCTACACCAGGCTAATCCACAACCTTGCAGGAGAAAAAGAGAGGGGCTGAAGAGCAGAAGGCTAAACTGCAGTGCTCTCCCAAGGTCCATCTCTACACCAAAATCCATCGCAGCACAACCCTCCCACAGAGACCTTCGTAATCCAATTGCCCCCTTCTTCCCTGTGCGTGGTCATCAAAAGGAACTGAGGATCCTGACAGTTTGCCAAAAAAAAAAAAAAAAAAAAAAAAAGAAGGGCAGTTGTCACATCTCGGAGCTATGGCCTCGCACGGCTGCGTACCCAAATGCTGCTGCCTGATTAATAAACATTTCATGCTCTGAAAGTTAATATTTCAACCAGAAGGATCATAGACTGGATTGCACTAGCAGCCAGCTTCCCAGACACCAGACAGTCCTACCAAGATAATAAAACCTGGTCCACCTTGGCTCTCTGAGCTAGCGTTGCCCACCTTTACCATCGCATCTCCCCTGCAAGCAACCCCCTGCTCCAAGCCCAGCCTCAGTGGGGACTGACCCCCATGGAAAAGGGGGTCACAGCCGCACCACGTTTGTCACCGGGGGTATATAAGGTGGCCCCAAGTGCCACGTGCCCCGGAGCAGAACCAGGAGCACTCGGTCCCCGGGGTCATATCACTTCCACCATCACCAGCTGCTGATGGTGCCGTCCTGCAAAAACAGAAAGGGGAACCCCACGGGGAATTTCCACCCCGGCAGGCTCAGAGCAGCCTTCCACGGCCGACTGCAACGAGCAGCATGACCTGACACAGTGAGCAAAGGACAGCCGGGCTACCCGGACCCTGTCCTGCATCTAGAGGACATTACTGACCTGTGTGCTGTGCCATCTGCCCTACCACGTGGGCTGAAAGGGGTCTGAATCTCTTTTACAGAGGGATGGATCAGTATAGCTAAAACTAGCCACGGTTTTGCACCCAAATCCCCATTAAAACAAGATGCATTTTTCCAAGGTCAGTGCCCTGGAAAGTTCCCCTTTCAAGGTGACTTCTCAAGCTGTTGAGATCCAACATCTGCAGGATTTTCCCTTATAATAATAATAATAATCCTGCTGAGATTTACCTAATCTCCGAGTGACTCATTTGCCTCCCTGTATCCCCTGTCCTAATTACCACAACACTCCTCAGCCTCTTGCTCGTGGTATCTCCCTGCATGTCCACATTTTGTGTCAGACCATTCCAGCCCATTTTACTGCCTCCCCAGGCCTGGAAACACTCTCTCCCTCCCATTAATACCTCCCAAATACCTGGCCAGTATATAGCACCCTTGTTATACACAGGGACATCCATCCCCTTGCCAGGCCGGTTCCAGCAGAGCTGGGATTTCCCGGGCAGCTGTGCTGTGGGGCTCTCTGGCTGCTGGACCGTGGTGGCGTGGGGGGCAGCCCCTCTGCCCCACTGTTTTTGTGAGGCATTGCCCTGTGTGGGATCAAGATCGTCCTCCATCTCATGCAGGAGCCAGCAGCTAGAAACCTGCTGATCTACATGGGACCTTGGACAGATTTGGATGAACCATCGTGAGGCAAAGGGCTCATTTATATGCCCTCCAGATCTTTTCTCTGTGATTTCATATTCCCCATTGGGAAGTGACAGCCATGCCTTCCGCTGCAGATCATGTCGCTGCAAGGGATGAAGTACCCAAAATGCTTCAAAATCAGCAAATCCCTCCCAGGGTAACTCACCCAGTGCCTCTCAGCTCTGCACCTCAGGTGAGTTCCGAATTCTCCTGCTAGGGGCAACCCGCTCTGCCTCAGGCACCTTCTGCTACAGCAAAAATTGCCAGCGATTAAGCTATCTTCAAGGCAGGAGATGAATGCTGAGCAGGGACCAAGCTTCAACCCACAATTCCCCTGTAGCAGAACCCCACACAAAGCAATAGGCATTAACAACACTTGCTCACTTGACATGAACCAAATGTGGCCAAACTCCCAGAAGAAGCTGCTGAAGCCAAGAAATTAGCAACACTCCAAGAAGAAGCATATGTTTATGTGCATAACAGTGAATCATCTTACAATAGTTAACTGCACACAGGAAAACAAAGGGAAAAATACCCTCATCCTTCCTGCTTGGGACAAATCGTTATCAGAGATCAGGCTGAAACATTAACAGTGGGGTCTATCTAGTGGGGGGGTCACTTCTTCTGGAGTTCTTGGTGTGAACAGTTGGAGACCAGACACATGCATCTTTTAAAGACAGTAAAACATAAGACCACGGGTTAAAAATTAAGGACCACAGAGATCTACATTTTCAACCATCACCTCCTCGCCAAGGGCACATTTTCCTCCCCGAGCCTGGGAAAAGGCAGGTCTCAAGCCTCACACTGGGGCCAGCTAAAATGAAGTCTTGTTTATCTAAGGCACTGCCAGGCAGCCTCTTCCCCGTGTCCTCACTTCAACGGTGCCCTTCCAACCTCATTCTTTCACTGGCAAAAACAGGTCACCATCTGCTCTCCCTCCTGACTCTGGCTAAGTGACAGCGCCTGCCTCTGCAGGAGATAAAACAACTACTCTGCAAAGCGCTTTCCCTAACGCACGCACGCTGGGGAGTACAAAGATTCACTCTCCAAACCAGATGACCGACGAGGACACCAGGCGCAGGGATGATGGCTGTCACAAGGAGGCCTGCAGGCTATGAAATAATGACCGGGAACGTCTGCCACATTCATCAACATGCCCCCAGGAGACAGGAGATCTCCAATTTCCACCTACAAGGAAGGAATTCAACCTGCTCCACTTCCAGCTTTTATTTTCCATCCTAAAGGCCACAGCAACCTACTCCTGCAGCCACTCTCTGCTCCTGCATGGTGTACAGACACGAAGCACTCGAGCAGGCATGTGACAGGCACAGACAAGACCTCCAGCCCCCCCAGGCTCTGCGATCGCCAGCCCCTGGAGGAGAAACCAGGAGGTTTTAACATGCAGAAAGGTTGCAAAAACAAGGGCCAGAGAAAAGCTGCCTTCCTTCTCAGGGAGCCTCAAGGGCCCAGCTCAGTCCTGCTGCCCTCTCTGCCGTACCCACATCGTCCCTGGGCAGGGCAGGCAGGTCCAGGCAGGTCCAGGCTGGCAACCTTCCATCTCCTGCTGCATCCCCGACATCCCTTCCCTGGGAAGAAAGCTGTTCCTAAACCCTTTCCCTCCTTCACAAGGCAAGTCTCTCTCTCACCTAGTGACTATTTCATTGTGTCATGGTCCCCATCAGTGATGCTGCCCTGCCAGCCAAGGGCAACAGAAGCCAGTGTTGGGGTCTCATTCACAGGAGGGACTTGAATCCACATCCCAGACAAGCGCCCGATGCTCTTGGCTACCTGGAGTCAGATGACTGCTCTTGTTCACGGGGATAAGGTTTTAAAGTGCTGGGTTTGACCTCAAAGCACCACTGCCTGCTCTTCCTGGGGGTGGAAAAAAAAAAAACCAAACAAAACCACCCAAATGTCAGCAATGCACGTGGGTTGCACGCCGTGTGACTGATGAACCAAAGGACCCTCCTCCTCCCTGGACAGAAAGGGAACAGAGATTATAACCTCACCGGTCTGCTCACAGGTGTCTCATATCCCCTGCTCAATCCTGCACGGTCTTTCAGCTGTAACCCGTGGGAGACAGCAGCCTGCAGATCTGCTAACTGCTGTACCGATGCAGTAGGCAGCTGTGTTGTGCAGAGCACAAAGGTCTCTCCCTCTTCTGTTGGGATGGGACACGCACAGTGACAGCCACCACGATGGAAAGAGCTGCTCTGCCATTGCCAGGCTGCTGCAAATTTAGCTCACCGAACCTTGTCCAGCTGCGCTTTGCTGCTTTAAGCCTAAAATCAGTATTTCCCCAGACCTCCGCCCCCTTCCTTGGGCTAACCTGAACCTCTGCCGACTGGAGCAAGCCGTGGCAGGAGTGAACCCGTACACACGCCCCACTGCTTCTACGCTCGTTCTTTGCCTTGATGAAGCCATTTAATGCTGCCGCGCTTAAGGCAGCAGCCCTCCTCACGGTGACACTTTGCATCCATCCCTGCATCCCAGCATGTCATGCCGGTTGCCATGGCAATAGACCATTTGGAGGAAGGAAGGTTTATTATCAGTTTCTCTATTGAATAAAACCTTGGATGAAATTTTGTTTTCTCCCTCCTGATGCAAAATGTCACGGATTTGTTTCCGACCCTGCTGAAGCTCCCTCTGCATTTATAGATTATCCAGGCCAACTTTCAAAGTGTATTTTCCACCACTGCCAAGGGAGTCTAATGCACACACCCAGTCAGGGCACTGTCTGAACCCCCATTAACAACTCGCCTGAGCCCTGGGGTAAACCACAGAGAGCAGCATCCTGGAACAAAGCTCATCTGGACACTTCCCAAACGCTCAAGAAACATGCTAACTGTTGTTAATTAAATGGCAGTCATCTGTCTCCAAGTAAAAAACTTTCCTACAGACCAGGGGTCCCCGAGATTAATCCTGTAAGGTGCAGAGCACTTTCTGCTGAGCTCTTCTGCGTGCTCCACAATGGTACAGAGAGGCTGCAGAGCTACAAGACATCCAGTACCGCGTGAATTAGGCCCTCAGGCTGAATATCAGAAATGCAGAGCAGCAGGTTTATGAGTCAGTTCTAGGAATGTGAGAAAACTGGGTAGGAAACGGCTAAACAAATTGCAGATTTATTTTTTTTTAAAGCTCTCTGTGTTGCGGTGCCAAGGACCCTTCCTACGCAGGCCAATTCCCCTCTTTCCCTTCACATCAAAAGCTCTCCAGAATTTGTTCCCATCACGCTTTCAGGCTGACGCACTCTCCAGCGTGTTCTCTGAAGTACAATGATGTGACTCGAGAAACGCTCCAGTGTTTTTAACAGGTTTTTAAAAGTCAGTGGGGAAGCAGGAACAGGGAAACCGGAGAGCTGCAGCACGGCGCAGTAACACGGGCGAGTTGGTCTCCTCTCTCCCAAGACAGGAGATTCCCAGAAACACACATTAGCCTGAAAATCCCATTTCACTGCAGCCCAGCGAGCCCTGCCCAGGCAAAGAGCCCTTCCTGGAAAAGCAGCCTGGCCTCCCTCGGATAGGGTTTGGGAAGCGCAGCCCACACTTCAGGAAGGGCGGTTGTGTTTCTGCCCCAGGTCCGTGGCAAGCCCAGGGTGCACGCGCCAGGGTTGGAGAGGGCTCACAGCCTGGCCACAGCAATGCCAGGGTGACCACTGGCGCACACGTGCCTTCCCCTGTGCCGGCAGCGAGGGGACAGGGAGCAGAGCGAGGAAGCAGCAGCTCATCACTCACTCCCCGTCCCTGCTCCACGAGCCCAGGCACGTGCGGCTCCATCTGGCATGGAGCAGGAGAGCCGCTCCATAAGGACACAGCAAGACACGCTGCCTTCGCAGCACACGCGCGAGTCAGCCCCGGCTCCTGCCAGTCACCGCTCGCGATCCCCTTCCATCCCCTGGGACAACTCCGTCCCTGTCTCTCCCAGCACCACCGGGATAAATCCTAGGGTACCGCACCATGGGAACGTGTCACTCCTTGGCAAAGCAAAGGCAGGTGCTCTACTAGATGGCAACAGCTCAGCTGAATATTAAAGATGTATCCAGCATCAAAACCAAAGGAATCTGAGCCCACAAGCCTTTCCGTTTGATATGGTCCAAAACGGTGTATAAGCAAGAAGGGAAGTTATTTATGGGCAGGAACCCACCTGCGCTGGGCTCTGCCACCCTGACATCCATCTCACTTCTCTTAGTTAGCAAAGACATCCCGCTAAGGGACATCTAGAGACCTCAGTGTTCTGGACCTGTCACGCTCAGCCAGGTGATAAATATGTCACGTCCCCCCCTCTGGGATTGCATTCGGATTGTGCGAGGCAGACAGCAGATGGGCAAGTCAGGCTGTAACTGAACCGGCAATAGCATCTACATCGCTGGTAATCACAAAATATAGCTGCAGAATTCAGACAGGCTGGGATGTCACCCGGCGTACAGGGGATGGATTATATTTCTAATTACACTCTAAGTCTAAGGGCAAAGGCAGCCAAGTTAAAATACCTTTTGATCTGCAACATGTCTCCTGTGGCTCATAAGAGGAAGTTTTACAAAGATCAAGGCGTGGAGGAGTCAGCGCCCCGGTGAAATGAGAAGGCAGCCTCCGAAACCTCTCCTCTAGCAGCAGTGACGTTTGGCTCTGGGGCCACCCTGGGACGATCTCGCCAACACAGGAATGAGCTGATGCCTTTTTTAACAGTGAAAGTTTGCATTTTGCAAGCTTCTGCAAGGGGCAGTCTGCAACTGAGGATCCCACTGCCTTGATTGTCAGGAGTTACCACCGCTTCGCCTCTCCCCAGCACTCTCGCTCCCATACGAGGCTACCGAATGAGGCTGCCATACACAGACTGACACTGGCAGAGCATCTCACCCCAGCATGCTTCAGGTCCCCACGTGCAACAGGTTCACGGCCTTGGTACCGCACCGCAAGTGACAGAACAGGGAGATGCCCGGCTGCAGAGCCCCATCGCTGCAGAGAGCAAGGAGCCAGAGCTCCTCGTGAACATAACTTGTGTGGAGCCTGAGGGCTGCACACGCTCGGGATGTTATAGCACAGATTTAGAAGGTCACTATCCTCAGCATCACTGTTTGCCCTTGAAACATCCTTGTCAAGGGAACAAGAATCATCCGCCTGAATTCTGCCAAGGCATCCATCTAAAATCCCTTCTTTGTCTCGCACCAAATGCAAAACACGCATTAAATCGACAACCCTGGTGTTTTATGACCCTTTTCTCACTAGCGAGGCAGTGCTGGACTCCAGGCGAGGAGGAGACATTCCCCCAGCCTTTAGCTCCCATAGCCATTCTCATCCGTTTTCTGCCTCAGCCACACAGCAAACATGAGGGAAACTCGAGTTTATAATGCAAGTTTTATGAAGCATGGAGGTACGATATAACAACGGAAACGCGGTGACGGGACAGGATTCAGAAGGCAGCGTTACAGAGCTCTGTGCAGACGCACGCCCTGCCAGTCTCCAGCCGGGAAATCACTTTATGAGGCTGCAAATGTATGTCTTCCACTTCTCATGGGAGGTTCTGGGAAGGTACAGATTTAACAGTGCTCCATTTCTACCGTGTATTGATCAGATATTGGTGTTCTGGAGCAGCGTAGAGCTCTCATCAATTAGGAAGACGCTCCCTGCTGCATTAAGCCCTGCAGACAGCAGTCAGAAGCCCTCAAAGGCTGACTCAGAGAGCAGTTGCTTTCTGTATTATTGCATTTTCAATATGAGACTGATCTCTAAGAGGTTACATTTATTCTCATCGTCAAAAATTGCTAACTGGATGAACGACAGCCCCAGCAGTCAGTTTGGAAACAGGACCCAAGCTGAGGCCATTAAGGAGGTCAAGGTAAGAGCAGCAAGGGGCAGAACAGCTCACAGCCCGCTGTGGCACCCTGCCCGGACTCTGTGCCCGGCACCCAAACACCGGTGCTTCAGAGGAAAGAAAAAGCTCCCCGTTCACACGGACTGCTCCACAAGTTGCTTCCAAATGAACGCGTTTCCAGAGCTCAAAGAGCCGAGCTGGAAGGGGCAGGAGGCAGCAAGGGAGGGTGTTCAAAGGAGGCAGGGTTGAAATCTGCTGGAGTGCTTTCTGACGCCTTGATCTACCAAGGCAAGCAGCACGCACACGGATCGCAGAGACAGTAAAACAAACCTGCTCGTTGCTGTCTAGCTAAGAGGCATTTCTTTCATGCTACAGCAACCGCTTTCTGTAATCAATTCACTGCTGAGGCCATGAGACAACAGAACACGTTGTTTCCCCAAAACAAGGAGGTGATTTCAATTGATCTGAAGGTGGAAACAGCCTCTTGTTATCCCAGAGAGGCCAGGACCCCGGGAATTGCCAGATACCCCTCGGAGCCTCTCCTGCTCAGGGCCAGCTTTCTCTCACCCTCGTGCTTCTGGACCAAGGAGGAATTGGCAGCAAGCACTGCTGTCAGAGGGAAAGCTGGCCCAGTAACTTGCTGAGTGAGCAGAGCCCTGGCTGGGTGCGAGGGAAAGTGCAAGCCGTGCTGCGGGATGCCCGTGCTGAAGCCCAGATCCATTTGTATTCCACAGGATGCTGTCCTCTGCCTGTTAGCATAACAGACGACAGGGTCCCCCTCAGAAGCCGAGGCTGGGATGAATGCTCAGCACTTGTTCTGCTCAGCAGAAATGCTGTTTCTATTCGAGCTCCTGTAGCTATGCCCTCCTGCTGAGGATGGGTTTTGCCACAGCGCTGGTTTGTTAGACTGCGGTGAGCAGGGTCTTACCAAGATCCATCACGAGGGAGGTGCAGGAGCATCCTCTCCAGAGGATGCAGCACTGCTCTGCAGACTGGAAACCCCAGGAGCTCTGAGGCAGCCGGGCAGCAGCCTGGTGTCAGGAAGCTGACAGCTGGTCATGTCACGATATGATATTGCAGCAGAGACAGGCAGGTAGCAATTTCTTATTGTAAAAGCTTGACAAAATTGCTTTTTAAATCCCTCTATTTTTGAGCTGATCTGATTTTTTTAACCCTGCCACAATTCTCTGCCACACAGGACTGGTAATTTCTTCTTCAGTTTCTCAGCAATCCCCCTAGAACGGAGCACAGCAGATTTCCCTAATTCACATTATCAGCACCATTTGCCTCACAAACGACAGAAGGACCCCCTGAGATTAAAAGGAAAGCTGTTGCCCTTTGGGTTTTCCCTTGTCATAGGCTACACGATGTCTCTGCTTTTAGCCTTCTGCCTCAAGAGCCGTGCAGAGTTTAAATCCGCTGCCCAGCAAATGAACGGTACATGCAAAACCTCTCTTAAAGAGCAGAAAATCTATTCCCTTCCTAGGCTGTTAGACGCCATGGATAATTGATACATGACTCCATGAGATAAAGAAATAAACCATTCTTCCTTCTGGAGGCCCCTTCTGCCTCTGACTCGCAGAGCTGGGCAGCCTTTGACCTTGAGTTCTTGCATTAATGCCTGCACACAGTCAGACAGGGATATTGCACACGCACTCAGCTCATCTCCTGGGGTTTCGCTTTCTTCTGCCCCTGAATAATGGCAGCTTTGTCCTCTAGTAAATGAAGGAGCAGCCAGTTTATTGCAGGCCCAGCTTGTTCTTAAAGATAAACCCAGTGAAAAATGTCACCTGCTGATTCGATCCGCCCCGTGTGCCACTTTAGCAGCTGCTCTATCCCAAACACCCATTATCATCAAACAGGTGGAATAATAGAAGCGTATACAGCATATATACATAAACATGAGAGCTGGAGGAAAGATGGCATTTCGTCTCGCAGCCCTGCAGGCCTGGCTTAGAGAGCTGCTTTGTTTAGGAGCGACAACAGCCCAGATTCACAACAAAGCTTCGTCATTGCCCTGTTGGCACTGCAGCATCCAAGGGCAGAATTCACAGCAGCTGGACGCCAGGTCCCCTGCAGACCACCCAGCTCAGGGCACTAAAGCAGGACCCTCAGCAGTGAGGGTCGGGAGGGAAGCGCCCCGGCACCTCGGCAGAGCTGCCTTGCACTTCACTCCCGGAGGAGCTTAATGCATGTCTACACTTAGAAAAGCTGTGGGGGCTCTGGCGCTGTACTAATTACACAGCTATGGGGCAGGGGAAGGCAGAAAAGTGCAAGTGCTGTTTGCAAAATAGCTGCCCAGAACCACCTCCCATCCCAGCTATCACTAGCAAACTCAGCTCTGCGAGCACCATTTCCATAGCAAAGGCAAAAATTCTGCTGCCCTTTGGCAATCCTGCTTTGATTTCTTACTGAGGTCCTGAAATAAATGGAAGGCTTGGATTCAGCTTAGCAGAACACAAACAGGAAAGCCATATGATAAATCACCTTTGCAGGCACGAAGGATTCACCTGGGACAGTGCTATTACCTAGTAACCAGGAAGCAACCACGGGTTATTGGCGTCACATCTAGCTTTTGCGAGCGCAGCTCTCACCTATGATGTGAGTGTGTGGGAGACACCAGCTCTCTCATTACTCCCGGGCGAAGCAGCTCCAGCAGCCTCACCCATGGGGCGGTGTTAAAGGAGTCCTAGCAGCAGCAGTAGCATCCTGAGACTTGGCAGTTACCCGCAAGCCCTCCTGGGGTGTTTAAATTTACTGTCACCATTAAGGACAAAGACGCAAATGTCAAACGCAAGGCATCCCATAATGGATTTAACACAGGCTGGAGAGGAGTTAACTGAAATGCAGAGCATTTGTCTTGCTTTAAGTAATTATCCTTGCAGGAAAAATACCGCTACCAAAAGCGAGTAGCATCCACTTGGCAGTTACCCGCAAGCCCTCCTGGGGTGTTTAAATTTACTGTCACCATTAAGGACAAAGACGCAAATGTCAAACGCAAGGCATCCCATAATGGATTTAACACAGGCTGGAGAGGAGTTAACTGAAATGCAGAGCATTTGTCTTGCTTTAAGTAATTATCCTTGCAGGAAAAATACCGCTACCAAAAGCGAGTCTGCTGTAATTTCTGTCACCTTCCTCCTGACCCCTTCTCCTATTTAAAATTTCTGGCTAGCTTTACAGAAAGGAAAGCAAGACTGGCTCATTAACGAAGGTACAAAGAATAACTACAGCAGGTTGGGATGGACTCCACACGGTAATCAAAACAAGGCTTTGTAGTTAGCACTGAATTCCTGCTGTCTCAATTACGTTTGTGGAGCCTACCCCGTGCTGCACGCAGCTCTGCTGTGGGGAGACTTTTCTTTGTGCCTTATTGGCTGCGCGCAGTGGTACCGTGAGAGCAGTTTCCTTGACAACATTTTTTTTTTTTTAACAGAATCTTTTTTTTTCTTGCCCCACTCCACGGCTGCAAGATCAGGCCTGACTTTGAATCCCAGTTGCAAAGATACCACGAATACGAATTAGCGTTACACGAAAAGGAACGCCCCCAAAGCCTGTCTGTAACGCGAGGTCCCTGTCCCACACAGCTTGCAGTGCGACCAGACAGGGGCGGTGGGGGAGCTGAAGTTGGGAAGATAGTGATTAACATTAAGTTGTGCATTATGCAGTTCTTCCTCCAGACTTTTTTCTACTAGCCTGACAACATTTTGTTACCCTTCATCTTGTTTTCAGTGTCTAGGGAGGAGAGAAGGGAGGAAATCTAACGGCTTATACCCACCCCACCACGAGCTATTCCAGCACGGGTCCCGCAGCAGGTGCTCTGTGGTACAATACTCTCCAGCTGACTCCTCCAACCAACCAGCCAGCCCCTCCATCCCCAGGGAGTCCATCAAATCTGCATTTTATCTCCCCTGCACCTGATCCGAGGGCAGGAGACCCACTGACTCACCCACTGCCCTCAAGCAACAGAAACAAAAAAGCACTGTCTCTCGTTACTACGACTAGTCAAAGATCTTCCAGCAAAACAGACGCTCCCCTCCCTGCCAAATGCTGAAATGACGGGATTGAAGCGTTCTGCAGGAACATATCGATCCCATCACAGTTCTCAAAAAAGCAGGAGGCTCTGCCTGCATTCCTAGCACTTCAAGCTCGCAGGCAGCAGGGCTGAGCAGCAGCGAGGATTAGATGTCAACAAGCTGCTGCTATTTTAACATTTCCCCCCAACCCCACTCGGTGCCAGCCTGATGGGTTCTGCTGCCCTTTTCTCTAGGAAAATTTCTTATTTCAGTCCTAAAGACACTTATATTCCACGCAAGAATGTCCTCTTCCCTTTTATTGTTGGAAATTGAAATTTGAAATTGAAATGGCAATAAATCACAAAGTAGCACGAGTCAGTCTGCATGCAGAATTCTCTTATGAAAAGGTACCCCAAAGCACTAAGTTTAGTCGATTGGAATAACCAGCTCAGCAAGACCACGCCACCCAGCAAGCTAACGATCCAACAGCCCTCTGGATAACAAGAAGGACAATAAAAAACAGAAACAAAACAGTAGCCCAGGAAGGTCACAAGCTCCACACGCACGGCCTTGCCAAAGACAGCACAAGGGCTTTCTGAATATTATTTCAGTCAGGGGTTCACGCTGTGCTCTCCATTCTCTGCAAAATACTGCAGATGTTAGTAGCCCCAGCCTCCCTGCTTTGCTGGGAGCAGGGGGCCTTTCACAACATCCTATCCTCCAACTGACTGCATGCGCATCCCCTCAGGGTGCTTGTCAGTGAGAGAATTGTTTCAGTGAAGGACTCCAGTCATCAGCATTCAGCCCTGCTTCCCAGCAAAGCGGCTTCAGGAACCACAGAGGATGTCCCACGCCCTGGGACCAGATTCGCTCCCTCTGTTGATTTTGTGCAGCCCTAAAGGAGTCACATTATTACTCAGTGCTTTTGGTTTCCCTTGCTGGACAGAGAAGAAGCGATTCCTTACCTGGTTCTTTTCCCCCCCTGGAGCTCTTCTAATCCATCCACAGATTTGGATCAGGGATTTTCCTCTGGCGTTGGCTCCCGGTGTCCCTCGTTAGTCTCCATCTACAGAGTTAAGCCCTGTAAGAAAGGGCACAGAGATAGCCACCTCAAATTCTAGCTATCCTGCCAGCATGACTGCAGCCGCTGCGAAAATAAAGCAGCTTCTCTAGCAGCCTCTAAATCTCACCCACAGTTGTTTCTTCAAGAGGCAAGCTCCTTGCCAGTCACACCACTACCCCCGCAAAGTGCTCGGGTGCTCAATTACCCGGTACACCAACCACACACCTGAAATGAGGATCTTCTCAGTGGTCCAAAGAGAAGTGGAGTTCCTGTCCTGGGTGGTATGTAGGCAACTTTCTGCAACTGCACCAACAACTTTGTCAGAGAGCCAGTAACTTCGTGAGATAGCCTAGTTTTCTTTTTGATGTTGTCCCACCAGTCAGTAGTAGCAGGATCTAGACTAAATATATGGCATGAAAAACAATTAAGACTTCACTTACGTCACTTCATTCATTGATGATGGTGATTTAAGTTCTGATGAAACAAGCAGGCAGAGCAAGGGAAGGTCCTAAGGTTCAGCTCCGTACCAAAGGTTTTGGTTTTTGCAAAAATATTTACCATAGGACTACCAAGGTAATGATGTCTACATAGCTCTTGGACAGCCTAAAGTGAAAGGTGTTCCAGATACACCTGTGAAAAGCATTACCTGTTACGTCCCTTTGGGACTTAATCAGACATAAATGCAGCTCTCGACAGGATTCCTTGACACCTTCACTTTCACGGAAGAGTCAAGGGACTACCTAAAACCCCCAACTTCACACCTCTACAAATTCAGCCAAGCCAGCCTCCAGGACATACAGATGAATACAGCAACCCACTTACCTGTGCCTAGTAACTTACTACGGAGCTCGGCTGCGAATAACCGTGTGCTCCAAGGGCCTTAGCCCAAGTAGCCTTTGTCAGGGAACGCCACGACCCAGAGCCAAGGCTCTGGCCATCTTTAGCACGCACGTGAACATTGTCGCCTGGAGTGGTGACACTACACAAACCTAGAGGCAGCAGGTTCGATAGCAACCTTAACATTTTACTTCAGATCTGTTTATGGACAAAAAGCTGTTCTTCCCCTCCCCCAAGAAACACGTACTTAAAATGCTCTCTGGAATTGATTTGCAAGCGTTAAGACTAAGTTAAATTATTTATAATTTTTTAGTTGAAAGAACATACACTATTATAGAAGTGCAAACCGTGATTCCTGCAGTTTCTTTCCCCATGCAGAGTCACTCCACTCTGCTTATCATTCTTAATTGCTCTAAAAGTAGCATCTTAAGTGATACAAATATGCATGTGATTAAGTGTTATCTCCAGTTAAAGTATCAGTATCTGAAGCTGCCTAGATGTTAGTGAAAAAAAATTAACAAGAAAAACAAGTAACTCGTATCATACAGGAATATCTCAGTTCCAATTAAGCACATGACGTTTTTTATGCTGAGTAGCCTTTGATTAGCAAGACATTTCACTTCTGTGCACGGTAACCAAAAAGGTAGAAACTTTGAAAAACAAACAAAGCAAGAGTTTAGTGTTAAAAAAAAAGATATACAAAGACATCCTCAGAGAAAGAGGAGATGGAACTTCACAGTTACTGCTGCCAGTCTCACAGTCAAAGTGGTTTATTATCTCATTGCCAACAGGGACTAAAAATTTGTTCTAGTACACTAGTGGGAAAAATCTGATAAGTAGAAACTTGAAAAACAAACAAAGCAAGAGTTTAGTGTTAAAAAAAAGATATACAAAGACATCCTCAGAGAAAGAGGAGATGGAACTGCACAGTTACTGCTGCCAGTCTCACAGTCAAAGTGGTTTATTATCTCATTGCCAACAGGGACTAAAAATTTGTTCTAGTACACTAGTGGGAAAAATCTGATAAATATTAGAAACACGATACCGATTTGCAAGTAACATATTTCTTTGATGGCAGCAAAGCAAAGCCGATTGGATTATCATCAGAAAGAGGAGATGGAACTGCACAGTTACTGCTGCCAGTCTCACAGTCAAAGTGGTTTATTATCTCATTGCCAACAGGGACTAAAAATTTGTTCTAGTACACTAGTGGGAAAAATCTGATAAATATTAGAAACACGATACCGATTTGCAAGTAACATATTTCTTTGATGGCAGCAAAGCAAAGCCGATTGGATTATCATCTGTGAAGCCCAGAAAAGAGCACCTTGGTATTATTTAAATAAGTTACACAAATCAACACAGCGGCATTCCGCTACCAAGGAAGGGGAACTGACTGGGATCCAGGACTCCAGAAACTCTCTCATTGTCACCCCCAAACAATAACCCCATTCAAGCTCTGCCAGGTGGCACGGTGTCTAGTCTTGTCCAGGGCACAAGAGAAAGTTTTGCAACAGATCTCTGACAGTTCTTGGGAAAGTTCAGAGCTGTTTGGTTTGGAGGCTTGTTCTGTGTGGTTTGGGGGTTTTTTTTTTAAGGTGTTTTACACATTTTTAAACAGGTAATTTGAAAATAAGGAAACGGTTCCTGTCTGCAGCGCTGCTCCCTCTTCTCAAAGGCAGAACAGCCTTTCCCAACAGTTACAAGTCACCAGCAAATCCAAGCCATGCAGTACCCAACGGTGATTAGTAATACAAGGGGCACGGACAAACCTGTCCGAAGGCCTTTACAAATCAGATTAAAGAAGAGCACTTAACATTAACGAGCTGCAATAAATTCATCAAGAGCCAGAGGGAAGCCATTTTACTGCAAGAACTTTATTGCACTACGTTCAAGTGCTGAACCAGTATTGTGCCTACTGGACATCGCTCACAATTACACTCCCCCCATTTGTGTCTACGCTGTATGACAGTCTGCACTTTCCACTATTTTTCCTCAATTAAGGCTGCAGAGTCATAGTATATGATAATTAGTACATTATAAATCAGAGTAAAACTAGGGGGAAGAATGCAAAGTTATACATATAGCATGTAAAATTTTTTTTATTGTTCTTCAGAAGGGCTTGGGGTTTGGTTTTTAATCCAGCTCAACACCTTCCCCTCCAACCTGACCTCCATCAGTCGTCAAATCGGCTTTAACTACCAGTATTTCATTTTACTAAAAACATCAATTTTAATTTGCAGAAACAGTTAGAACATTAGGCTTCTAGTTTGTGAGGGGAAGGTAAAGGCCAGAATTAAGTACTTTCAGCATCATCTACCTTCCACGTGGACTCAAACATTACCAGGTATGTTATTTCCCTAATGTAGGCATTGACTTCACAAACACTTTCGCGTCTCTTATCTATTAAAGAAATCAGAAACGTTACACATCTTAAAGGGAGGAAGGAACTCAGTACAACAATACAGCTTGAGTCAGGGTACAGACCGAGTTTCATGGAGTGCAGTGTTTTCTAGCCGTGGACCTCAAACAGGTCTCTTAGCGTGTCTGTAAAGTGAGGGGCTTGACAAGTACCATTATTTTTTCCTTAAATTTATAAATCCCTTCCAGGAATACAATTCTAACGGTCCATTACTTGCGTTCTGAAAAACGTTTGCGCAGTTTAGCTGCAGGCTAAAACCAGAAGTCTAGAACAGGAAGAAATCCTGTGAAGGCAGTTCACACCGCCAGCAGCTGAGGTATCGGTAAAAGATGGGTACCGGTCTGCACCTACTACAGGCACAGACCAACAAAAGCCTTTGGTGCGCCACAGCAAAAGATCACAGGAGAGCATGACCCTAAACCTGTATTCAAAGCCTTCAGTGGCTGAATATTACAGACATAATGTCAAGTTGAAAGCAAATGAGGTCACTAGTGGGGCAGGGGACTCAGTTAACTTGTTTGGTAGAAGTAGCCTGGCTGAAACTGCTTATTAGAGGCTGTAAAATGACTTGTCTTGATTAATACGCTGACACCACCAACAGCCCTACAAGGAGAACGTGGTGCCAGTCCACACTCCAAAAATCAGCGTATTTACAGTCTGCCAATGGTGAATACATGATAGGCATGTTGGTGTGTAACTAGAGATTCTCCCTCCAAAAGAGCCCAATAAAAAAATAACAAGGCAATCAGTGGTTAAACTGAACTGTACATGAGGGCTAGTCTGTGAAAATACCCATACTAGGCATTTATTCATGGACCGCATTTCTGTGTGCGTACCATCTTTACCTCATATACGATACAAATGAGACCCTCCCCCCAAATCCCGATTTACTGCGTTCAGCAAGGCAGAGGATCTGGACAGCAGCAAAAAGCCTTGTGACAGATAAATTAATTTTAAGTCCTTGTCTGAATTGCCCCTTGCTCACCTAGGACACTTTTGAACATCAGTCTTCTGCCAGGATAGATTTTCTATCTAGCAACAGAAAGACAATTAACATTTCAGCCAAATTCTTTGGAAAAAATAAGACTGACATACACACACGTGCATACACACACACACGCTCTCACACAGTTAAAAGCACTGTCTCCCACCAACCAGAAAAGGCCTTTAGCAGATTCACCACAGATATTAGGCAGTGAGTCTTCTGTTAAAGCCCACCAGGAAGTTTTTTTTCACACCTGCAGAGTCTGAACACCATGTAGACATACAACACAGACATCACCAAATCTCTAGAATATGCCCAGGGTGGGCTTAAGGCTGTCAGACTGCTCCCATACAGCAACAAAGGCTCCTCCTCATGTCTCCCTGCCAGGTCCCAGCAAGGTTAAAAAAAAAAAAGAAGGCAACTCCATTTAAGAGAGTCCCATAGGAATTAATGTATCAGGCCCTAACTGTGGGGTACTTTCCTCAAATCAAGAAAATAGTTTCTGCACAAGCCAATGCTCTGCTGGTTTTCCTTAGACATAAAATTTACTTTATTTCTTTTCTTAAAAAGTTAAAAATACAGAAGGTTCAGAAACTGATTTTCTCCTTGCAGATGTTCAAACTGCAGCTTAAGGAGAAAACAATCCTTCACTGAAATGTTTCTCTCAATTTTTTTTTTATTTTTATTTTTTTCAATCATCACCACCATTAGGACAGAGGTTGAGGAGCACTGACTCCACCACTAATTTGATGACGTAGTTTGATTCCAGATTCACATTTCCAGGTGCCAAGAGTCCAGAAAACAGCCATGCTAACTTCTGCCTTCGTTTGAGATTTTTTTTTTTTTATTGAACACAGCAGTGACCGTTGGCATCTTTGAAGCGTAATCGCATCTTAGGTCGGTATTTCTCAAGGTAAAGCAGCTGTTTGGAATTGAAAGCTCCCCTCCTTTTCCTAAAACAAAGAGAATGAAGGCTAATATCAATGGAAAAAAGTACTGCTTCAATCACCATATACATTCTAAAGCAGATCAGTCCTCATTTCAAAGCTTTTCTGTATCTACAAAACAGCATTTTGGCTTGGTTCTGTATCCACTGACACTCTGAGGAAGGATAAACTAGGCCAGCACACGCAGTTCATCACCTACATGCCAATACTAAAATCAAAATCCAGTTAGCAAATTCCAGCATATTTTCTTGGATGGAGAGAGTTTATTTCTATCGCCAGCAGTAGTCACTGAACAACATCAAGGTCACCCTTTCCTTGCAGATGCATGTGCTACTTATTATATTAGCTAGTAAATAAAGACCATGACATTCAGATACAAATATTTAAGAGGTTCTCAGAAAAGAGCTTCTCGGTATAAAAGGTACCGTACCCAGGAAGAGAAAAGAGGAATTTAAGAAAGGAAAAATTCAGAAAAATCTGTTGACAGCAATACAGTTTACAAAGATAACTAAAGACCCTGGGAATCCATAAAAGGATGAATTGCTTTTTTGGCAAAGCTCATTCAACATGATCTTACCTGCTGGGCTTCATTTCAAGATCTGATGTTATCACTAAACCAACAGAGCTCTGCACTCTCACCCTTTACCAGTTTTGTTATTTTCCAGACAGGTGGTTTCTGACATCTCCTGGGTGGATAACACACTCACCCGCAACACTTGTAGGAGTGCTGGTGCTCACCTACTTGCTGTAGAAATTCTGCTTGGGAGCCCAACCTCACTTGTTTGTTGTGTTGTTTTTTTTTTAATTAGGAGCAATTAGTCCATGTCCAATTCATCCACGATTTTTACAGTCCCAGCCCAGACATTTTTTCTGCCCAAGTTCAAAATCTTTGAGTCTTAGGTCAATGGCTTAATATATAAGCCCAGATTTTAAAAAAAAAAAAAAAACCCATTTAAAAAAAAAAAAAAAAAAAAAAAAGGTAGAGATCACCTTTTAATCCTCATCTCTAAACAGAGGAAAGGGCATAAGCCTCAGCATTAATGTCAAAGTCATGCCCATTATTGTCAGGATATAGCTACTAGAAAACAAATCAGAAATCTAAGAGACTTTGCTGAAGACGCATGCTGTTCAACTACAACATAAACTGAGATATTTCTTGAGAATGGGGAAGTTTAACTTACTGCCTTATAAACTGAACTGCATCTTCGTACTTCATTCCACATTCAATGAGAGCAAGTGCAACCAGTACAGGAGCCCTAAAGGAGAAATCAATATTTAAGGAAGATCTGGAGAAACAATATACTGAACCTCTCAAAATACATCAAATTAATCCATAAACAAATAGCTTAAGTATTTTCTCTTTAAGCATTATCTACAGAAAGACATTTGCCTGCTGAGTACCTAATGTAAAATTTCTTTTAGTAGACAGCTGTTTCCAACGCGCACACACAAAAAAATAAAAATCAATAGCTCCTTAGTGTTTGGGGCATGAAACAATAATTCTAGATTTTTACACCTTCTCATTTCACTATAACCTAATTTTCCACTTCACTAAAACAAGTGTCTAATACCTCTTGCATGCATTTTGCTTCTTATGACACTGTAGGTTTAGCTGTACGTGAGATAGATCTATGAAGCACTGAACAGATGACTTGTATAGATTGTATTTTTTTTTTTTAAATTATGTGCTGTACACGGAACTGAGCGTTCCGGGGACAATAGAGTAAAACTTTCTACTTTGGGGTCCACAGTTTGGAAAATGGGTTAAGTGTAAAGAGCTGGCTTTTCAAACAGGCCGAAATCACAGTACACACTGACTTCCCCCCGGATTGATGTTCACCCCACTAAACACGCACAACTGCAACAGGCACCTCTGACTGTAGAGTAGTGAAGGATTAAACAGGTGCTAGCAATTGGACAACTTCTACTCATGGCTAAACAAAAACATAGTTCAGGAGAAACAACTCTCACTATCACTGCCATGCTGCACCTGCATAAACAGAATTATTCACTTTCCAAAGGAAACAATTTGAAACCTCAACAGCCACTTAAAAAAAAAAGCTGTCTCGAGTTGCGACTCGAGTCTCAAGTTACACGTGGCCACTTTCCTAAAGATGTTCCTCAGATAAAAATAGAGCAGAAATGGGTAAACAAATGTTAATTGCCTTGGGTTTTTGGCTCTTGTGTCTTTAAATACTGGCCGTTTCTCCCTCTACCTCTTCATTTCCCCCATCTCTTCTTCTCTAGAGGTGGAAATTTAAGAACTTGATGCACTCCAACTCTGTGCTTACTTGACTTCTTTAATCCACCTTCCTTGCCCACTCATTCATATCCTTCAATATTAACAGTCCCATGGTTACTGTAAGAATACTAACACTTCAGTTCCATTTCCTCCTAGCCCACAGGATAAACATAACATTCAGAGATCACATTTGGGAATATGAACATAGCATTTAGCTTTCCTGAATCAGTCTTTTTTTATTTCATCTTGAAAGGAAGTTCTTCCCAAAGAAGGAAGTTATATTTTGAGTGGTGAGGAGAGAAACATCAGTCTGCATGTGAGCAAGAAATACAAGCCTAACTTCTTACCACCAAAGTGAAGCCACTTTAGACTAAGTAATTGAACCAGTTTTTCTAAATTTTTTTTTTTTAATTACCACATGCTTAATAGTATACCAGTTGAAAACAGGAGGAAATGAAAAAAAAACCAAACTGTACAGCCTTAGAAATTGTACTACACATGTATATTGCATTTGTCAAGAAGCACAAGAGATTTTATTGTTTTAGCAGAATGACACATGCTTTCAGAATAACAGCATCTCTAACTGCTCGTGTCGTTCATGATTGACAGAAGTGTTCTGAACAATCTCCCCAAGTTCCTCCTCTCATTCTGGATCAGAATTATGAGATTACTGAAGATTTTTAAGCTGCAATAAGTCTCTCTTGCTTTAATGACACAAACTTGATGCTTCTCCTTTAAAGTGTTATTTGGGAGAAAACAGAGAAATTGACATTTACTTAACACCTTCCATGACCTACCTCCCGAACAAATAAACTAACTTTAAGCCCAGTATAAAAACAAGACAGTGGAATACTAACCTTCCCAACCCTGCAACACAGTGAACAGCGACACAGCATCCAGGCTCTTCACGAAATTTGGTTTTCAACAGGTTTAGCCAGTCGTCAACTATCTGATTCGGGGGTGGTGCTCCATCATCAAATGGCCAGTCCTTTGAAGGAAAAAAAAAAAAGGACATTAGCTATATGGATTTCAATCCATAATCAACAGCAAGGTAACCATAACTGGGAGAAGGAAAATATTCCATTCAGCAAGAAGTGGGTATTACACAAACACACCCACAGTGCTGTGGGTATTTTTCTAGTTGCACAGAAGTTTGCAAGTCAATATCATAATGCAACACGAAGTGTTTAACCACCATTTAATTGCACTTTCCAATAAAATTTCAATAAAACTCTACACTAACTCCTTTGTAATATAGAATTTTTAGAAAAATAGCTGCCCTTGAAATTTCATTTTATTGAAAATATGTAAAAATCAATAGACATTTCAAATAAACATTTGAAAGATGAGAACTCTGTAGACTTCCGCCTGTGGTTGTGTCAACCTTTTAAAATACTATTTGTACTGCGGACTCTGTACAGACGAGAAGGTACTTCATAAAATTCAAGGGGATCAGCAGAGGAGAAGGTACTTCATAACAACTCAAATGGATCAGCTTGTCCAGCTGCCATGCATCCAATAAGCAAGACAGTTAAAATTACCTGGGTATTTTCAAGTCAAAAAAACACATTCACAAGCAAAAAAGAAGAGTGCTTAGACAAAGGCAAAGTCAACAATGAATCAGCATTTACAATTACATTTCTGCCTATTAAATGGGTAGCCAACATTTACACCACCTAGGCCACATTTAATATCATCAACATGGCTGTAAATCAAAATTACATGTGAGAAGCTTCCCATTTTCTCGAGGTCACAGCTCTCTCCTGGAACTTGTGCTAAGTGGAGTACTACATGTCCTATATTTCAAGACCAAGCACAACATCACGTGCTTTATAACCTTCTCAGACACAGGGAGCGCTGTAGAAAGAGCACTCCTAGATGCAAGGAAAAAAATAACAGTAGTTATTTAACACTTTTCATTAGACAACTGCAATGCATTGTACAAGAGAGACTCATAGCCAGAGTTTCATATTATTCAACCACCTCTCCAAATGGTAGGGAAATTGCTTTGAAAGAAGGCCTCTTCTTCCCTCATTGGCTAGAAACAAGCCTTTCCATGTAGTATCTTGAGAACAAGTTAACATGAAGTAATATTCTCTGAAGCCTGAAAGAAGCACGCAGAAACTCTGAACAAGTACAACCAAAGGTAAAAATCCGCCAGACTTTTCATTTTGCAATGCACTTATTGCTACCCTAATACTTCCTGAATAGCAGGTACAGCTTAGCACAGACCTCAGCCCAAGAGCACCTTAGAAATGTGTTAGCACTTAAAAAAAGCTGCAAGGTGGAAATCTGCGTCTCGGAACTACAAAACCAAAAGGCTTTTAAGTTACTGAAATAACTATAAAGTTATATATAACTATGTGATTAATTCAGAAAGACACACAGAGTCTGACGAGTGCAGAGAACTTTTTTAAAGCAAATGGGAAATTAAAAATATCTGGGACAACACAGCAAAATAAAAGACTATAGAAACAAGATCCTAAAGCAAAACTTGTTCTTTCTAATAAAGGGCTTTTACGAGATTTTCCACTCAGTCACACACTGCTAGCTATATTATTTTAGGCGTAGTGTCATCCAGTGTCCCAGGAAGAGATGTATGGGCTGCCAAGAGAAGAGGCATTACCCATTGCAAGACGCTTTCATTTGAAACCGCCTTGCAAAGAACAGGATTTACATGTCAGTTCTGTGTCCTAGTTTTGGATTAAATTAAATCCTTTCCTTCAGACCAAATACAGGAGGTTACTACATTGCTTTAGCTTACATGTTAACCACCCATGTCCACACAATTCTTGTGCTGGCCTGAATTAACGACAATCGTCATTTCCCCACAGATCACCACCTTCCCAGGAATGGTACACCACTGACATTAAATCAGCACTGATAAAACACTGCTGCATGGGACACTGCCCAGAACGAGGAACGAGAATAATTCGGGGACTAGAGGAGTAACTGAAGCAAAGTTTTGCAGTTATTTTCCTCATTATGAGTTCTGCCAGCATCACCTCCGAATTCCTGTCCGACAGGATAGAAAACAAATTGCTAAGCCCCACATCCCACAACCAAAACAGTCATTAATAACCAGGATGATGCACTGAGATTGCACAAACAGAAAATACAGCTCTTTTGTGCCACCCTGCAGTAGCTGGGAAGGATGGTAGGCAAGAAAGGGTTATTCTTATTTACCCTTTATCTGGAACAGCCTTACTCAGCAGAACAGCTCTGGGTTTGTCAGTCAGCAACGACTGCAGGATTGGCAACGCAGAACTGAGATGACCAAGAAGCAGTAACAGGACTTTAAAGGGACAAAGACCCCTTTCTTCAAAACCCGTGTGCAACTCGCACTGAAGTTACAGCAGCAAAACACTCCCAGAACTGCATCTGCGTAGGACGGGACCGCAGCCACCAGCGTGGAGCTTTCCCACCTTCAGTACCAGAGCCCCTGGCGATGCAGTAAATATCAGATGGCAATGAAGTCGCATCTCTTAACAGGGGCACTTCCGACTGCCTGCCAGCATTCAGGTGGTGGCCATTCTGGAGGGCACAGAGTGTAAAGTCTGATCCAGGGATGAACAGTAAATGAAGGACCGACAGAAGCAGAACAATGAAATGTGTCTTAGATCCTGAAGATGAACAAAACTATCGCAGCCTCCTTGGTTGCCAGCCAGTGCAAAAATACTTCCAGAAAAAAAACTACCAGTTTTTCCAATGTAGCACTTCTATGTTACAAGACCTTACACATGAACATAACGAAGAACTGCAGAAGCCCACGGAAACTAAATCCAACCCCGCCTCCTGTCTCCTGGATTTAATCTCTGTTGATAAACACGCACATGCAATAGTACTACTTCAAACATCGAAGTTCTAATTCTCTACTTTCTCACTATGCCATCTGCCAAAGCAACTCTCTAGCTGCCACATTCTACCCATCTTGCCAGTACATGATCCTGTATCACGGCATGAGAGCAGGCTTTGCTAAAATGCTTTCATTTTCAGGGGTTTCACCACGCTTTTGACCTCAACAGTTTTAAAATAGACACTAATCTCTCTCAGGCTGTGTTTTTAATCTTAATGTTATTTTTGCAAGCAAATATTAGCTTTAAATAGTGACGTGTTATTTTCTCAGCCAGATGGTAATTTAATACAATTTCTGAACAGCAACAGGACTCTGCTTTGAAAAAGCATGCATTCATAGGAAGGAGAAAGCTATACAGGAGGTGATCGTGTCAGTGACTACTAGTTAAGCTTATCTCAAATAGCAAAACACTATTGCAATACAGTAAACTACTAAGACAACCTTGTGACTGGGATCATCAGTATCGGTGATGACATTAGCAGCAAACCTTCCCTGTCACCTCCTGCTTTCTGTTACCCTTAACAGATGCCTGGTGGATTTATGCGCTCTCCTGTTTCGCCTTCTGCAGCACTGGAATACTAAGAAGAACTGGTACATACCAAATGCGGAGAGGCTTGTTAGCTGAGGCAAATGCGTACAGACGCAAGACTCTCGCATGTGTTACTCAAAGCGAAAGGCTCTCCAACAGAACAGTGCTTAGCAGAGCTGGCGGAAACAGCATTTCCAGTTTTTAGAAAAGCTTCCTCAAAAAACTGCTTCCACCAGCACTAGCCAACACCAAGTTTTTAAAGTTTCTTGAGAACCAAAATCCCCGAACTATTTCAGAAGCGCCGGCTCCAGAGCACAGAGCACTCCCCAGCTCCTGCAGCTGCCCTGGAGGCCCCGGCCATGGATCAGAGAAGGTGGATTTCACTCACAGCTGCAGGAGCCAAGGTCAGCTGGCCTCACAGGGCAGCCACCCTGGCAGAGCTGGACACCTGCAAAACTGTCCTAAGTCTTCCAGGAAGAACTCAGAGCTGTGCTCTGGCACAGGAACACAGAAATACTCTAAGCCCCAGCTTAAATCTGGGACTCTGAGGGCTTCCACACCAGAAGTTTAATCCTTCCAGCCTCTGGCAACCTCAGGGGTATCGCAGCTAGAGGTTTCACAGCAGTGTGCCCGAAAATACTGTCATGCTCAAGTCCAAGACAGCTCTAGAGTGAACAAAAATGCTATTCCAGAGCACAGCCCTAGGAGCACCGGTAGCCCTGTAGTGCCTGATTTTTCCAACAACACTGAGGCACACATGGCTGCCTGGAACTGGAGTAAATGCTTACTAGGGCCGGGAGCCAAGAAACCTGACTGACCTGTAGGTGGAGTTTTCACAGATATGCCAGGATACAAGTTTTTCTCCTAATGAAAAACTGCAGAAGTTTTCCTTGAACTGAGCCATAAAAAAAAAATCAAGAGGCAATAGAAGACTGACTACCTGCAACAAGAAGGTAAGATGCAATTTCTGGCCTCACAACAGGCTATTACTCACTCCAGTAAATTAAATTGATTATATCTGACACACTATAATAATTCAGAAGTATTGCCTGGAAAAATACCGCCTGCAAGCCTCGTATGAGCACACACCTATTAAAAAAACCTCCCCTAAAACACCAAGCAATACTAGACGATACAGTCAGACAGTCATTGCGTAATGTTAACTCTGAGTAGCAGTTAAGCAATTCCACCTGCTGAAGAGGGCAGCCACCAGCAGCCAGGCTCCAGTGATGAGGCTATCGATCGATATCCTCCCCCAGCCAGTCCACGGAAGCCTCTATCAACGTGTCAGCTATAGTCTCAAAAGGTGGCACTTTTTGAAAGAGCGAGAGAAGGGAGTTTTATCTGCATCCTGAGAAGGTCAACAGTAAAGCCAAGAAGTGCTGTATCTAGAGAAAAGGACCAAACCCAGCTGTATGAACCACAAGGCTGAACATTGGATTCGTATCGACCCAGTCGCTAAAAGACAACCAAAATACCTCAGCAAATCCAGAAATCAAGGAACAGACATTTCTAAGCGCTCAGGCAATAGTAATGAATCAGCAAGTACCTTTCACAAAAGTACAGTGAGTTTCTCAAAACCAGCTTTAGCTGATGCAGGGGATCGCACTGCTTTTGGCCAGTCTGAAACAATCGTAAGCTCTTGCCCAAAGCACGAAGGCCATCCCCACCACTTCTGGACAAGTGATTTTTCATTTTTAGACAGTTTTAAAGGCAACTCACTAGAACCTGGATTCCTTCTTTTTCGATAGGAGCTTGATCATAAGTGGCATCACAAACTCGCACCAAGGTTGTCACTCCGTACTTCTTCAGCTCCTTTAAGAAAAAGGAAAACATGTGAGCACACTGACAGAGTAGAGAATTAAAGCACTTTCTCTTCAGCTACAAAACAAAACATTTTACACAGAGTCAGCAGTACCGCGACTACTGCACAGCTCCAAGGTGACTACACAATGAAGGAGCAAGGGCCAACTCAGAAAGGGGGGTTTATGGCCTACGTTAGGACAAGGGTTACAAGCGACAGGAATAAATGTGAAACCCCTCCGAATTATTCTTCTCTAGGTAAATGCCAAGGCAGAAAAAAATTGCATGTATACAAGCAAAATTAAAATAGCTGCTTATATTCTCCATGCAGCAGCTTCTTCTCTTTAAATAGAAGCCTGGAACTGTTTGCTTCAGCCAGTGTTGACATTTTGAGGCAGGGAGGAACAGAACACACACACCACCATACTCTAGCTTCCTTGTAATGCACTATAAGTAGCACATTGTGCTAGATAAATAATCAGAAGATCAAACAAAAGCTGTTCCAGTTCACTTTGAAGGTTCATACAGCAAGCAGAATTTCCTCTCATGTTTGGACTGAATCACCGTAACTTCTAACAATTAGCAGTAATACATATTCCAGAGTCAAGACTCCTGAAAAAGGAAGACAATCCACAATAATGGGAAAAAATAAATATATATAAAGACCAAAAGAATGTGGCTTTCAGACAAAATTAACCACTAATATCTGAACAGATTCATGGTGAAGAGCACACTGCTAAATGATGGAAGTCTGTTAATAGCCACAGTCAGACATCAGTATCAGATGACAGGATCTCTTTGGAATGAAAAAGACCTGCATATGCAAGATAAAAGTCCTCTAGATATAAGATATAAGGGCACAAAGATATAGCAGGTTTGGAGCAAACTAGAATGCAGAAATACACTGTACTACTGCCTCCCTGATGATACCATCTGTTACTTTTTCAGAAAACTGACTACTACATTTTGCAGTATTTAAGATCTTACGGTGTCAGTAATGGTCTGACCTATCGTAAATTGACTCTTCCCACAGTTAGACCCAGGCACATGTCATTTTTCATGGATAAATTCTGGCACCCAAAAATCTCTGACAATTCTGGGATTGGTAGGGCAGTTTGAGAACACATCCTGTAAACTAAAACATCAGTTTAAGTATTGCACTTAATCCTACTCTAAGGGAGAAGAAAGGTCAGAAACCAGTTACAATTCTGTTAACTACTTCTTTAAAAGCCAGAAGATGAGCAATAGACCGCTATATTAGAAGCACTGCATTATTTAATGAAAAATAATGTTTAGAATCGCAGAACATGCAGTCCTTCAGAAACCAGGACAAGAACGATGGCAAGGGTGTGTGTTTGTATTCTAAAATGGAAGACCATTCAGCCTCTCACAATTAAAGACATGCAGGACTTTGGAAAAAGTAATCGGTGGATTCTCTCTCATACTGTCAAGAGAATGTGAACAATATATTAAAGATAAAAATGCCTTAAGTTTCAAGTAACATGTAATATATAGCCAAAGCATTGAGCAACAGGTGTGAAGAATGACTGTTCAGTGCCTCTACAGAAACTATGAGCATATAAGGAAAGAAGGATGATACTTTTTTTGACTGCCTTACCTCTATGAACTTGCTGAGGGTTGCATTGGTTGGGTTGTGAGTGATCAGGAAACGCATATTCTCGTAAGTAATTTCCACGGGGGCTGGACGGTTCATAATGGCAAACAAAATGTGTAAGGGGCCAAAAAAAATAAAATAAAAAAAAATCAATAACCTTGGAAACGTTTCACAGCAGAAAACATTAAAAAGACCACTAAAATGCCTGGGATTGATCAGAGCTTGCTTTGACGTGTTTGTTCCTTAAAGAATTCGCTTCTAGAAAAGCAGGTTTGCTTCAGAATCCACTTGAATTCAACTTCGGCCTCAATTACTGCAGGTGGTATCCTTCAGACTCCAAAAATTCTGACTACATGCAAGACTAGGCAGCCTGTTCTACATTTAGGCACTGGTGAGGCAAAAAAGTAAGGGCAGATTTTCTCTCCACTTTGTTTTCTTGATGCTTAGCTTTGCTAGAGTCAGTAAAAGGAATATGCTTCCAATGTGCAGAAGATATCCCATATATTTGAGTGTGTTCGCTGTGTCTGGAGTCTTCAAGGCAAAGTAATTATGGCACGTAGAACCCCCTGCACTCAGCTCACTTGTCAGCCAGGATGCTGTGCTGGGCCTGGCAGAAGTCTGCCCTCACACTCAGAATCGCCATAAATGTGCGACGTATATTCCAACAGAACACCTAAAGAGAAGAAAAATATCACGTAAGAGGAATTGTTGCTTCTACTTCCAGAAACACCAAATATTGACCCTCCCAGAGCAACTCAAATTAGATTAGGTAAGACTACGTTTAAAAAAACAAACAAACAAAAAAATCAATCTTTACTGGAGCCCCGATAGTTGTAATCCCGGATATTCTTTCGGCACCGAGTACGCTCTTGCCCAGAGACACAGGACTTCTTGTAACTGCCGTTCCTGGCAGCCAGGCACCGGAACCGAGAACAAGGAAACCTTTCTGTGCTCTCTGCGGCCTCTCCCTCCCAACCAGGTGCCCTAAAAGAGGGGAAAATAGCACAAAGCCAAGTACACGCTTGAAAGTGTCTGTTGGTACAGTCATACCTGTTTGGCTTAAGCCCAAATATGTAAAAAATATTGTTGGTATGGCTTAATTTTCTGAACAAAATAAGCAGTACAAGCAGAAATAGGTATAACTGCCTCATATTTGAGCTTTTGCTAGCAGATAAATTCCACCAATATTGTTGTATCGCCAAACTCCCAACAGTAGTAGGGAGATATCCTCCAGAAATCAGTTATTTCAAAAGCAACCAAATGGTCATTTAGCAGAAATAACTTTTAGTTACTCTCAGTCTTATCTGTGTTCACAGACTAGGGCATCAAGACAGCGGCTTATGTATTAGGCTTCCAGTCCTAATACACAGGATTCAAAATACAGATGTTTTAGCAACAACAATAAAAGATGGAAAATGTAATTCTACCATGAAGTTTAGGAGGATGAAAATGGAGCTAACCTAAACTAGCTCAACTCATTTAAGGCTGAAATACTAAACAAGCAACATGGCTTTTCACTGCATTTAAAAAGCATGAAGCCAAAGAATTACTACTGACACTTCTTTTTTAAGGAAAAAGTTTTAGATCAGTTGAATAAAATCCAAACTAGCAGCCAGAAGTCACAAACCTGCAACTCAAGCGGAAAGGTCAACGTGGCACACTCAAGTTAATACAATTAAGGAAAAACACACATGCATGGAAGTTCACACCCCAAACTTCTGGTGCACTCAACATTTTAATGAGAACCTCACTTTAAAGTAGTCAAATTAAGCACTACAAAATTACCTTTTTCACTGACATGAAGTCAAAAAAATCACCCAAAGAACGGCAATTATTTCCTTAAAGAACAGCTTTCAATGCCAAAAAAATACATTAATTAGGTTGCCAGAAGCAAGAACAAAGGTGTTTTCAATAACCTCCCCCGACCTTAATGCAGTTCTTGCTCTGAGTGACTGAAATACAAATTTCAAAAATGAATCCTGGAATATTTTATCAGTGTAATAACTACAGGATTAAGTCTCAGCCCAGATGGAAGAGTTCCACCTAAACACATCACACAAGTCCTTACACTTGTCAATGCTTGCACATTTGTCACAACTCTCTCATATATACTACCGAATCTCAAAGCAAAGGCTTTGTTAAAAGGTATTACAGTCTGCTATAGCTATGATGTACCAGGAGCAGAATGACCGAAGTCACAGCATCCACGTGTCCAACACGTGTAAAACCTGATGCAAGAAAGTCTTTTTTCAGGCAAATACTGTCCTGTTTTTCCCTGCATTTGAACAAACGCTCCAGTCACCCGACATGTCCTGGAGAGTGACCTGCAGACATACATTACAGGAACAGTTTCAAAACTGACTTTTTAGGACCTAACAAGGCCATTTAAATAAAAACAGTGATCAACAGATCTTGGCATAGGAGATCAAAACTTGGATCCTGAGTACCAGAGGCTTACAGCATTACAAAGTACACTGTCGCGAGGGGAAGAGCTATTGTGTCATATTTAAACAAATCCTTTAAACATTTTTCTTTTCAGCACCAATAATTTGGTTGGAAGAGCCTCATCCAGTGCTATTTGCACTGTGAGTTGTATCAAATCAGGTCATGGTTACACTGCTCCTCCCTCAAGCAAATCAAAGAGGGAATTTCAACTCATTAAAAGTCTTTTGTAAAAACTATTTACCAAGTCATTAAGAAGGGACACATGGAGATGACATGTTCCAGTAAATTAAGTATCGCAGGGGGAGTCACCAACTCAAGTCCTACTCTCAGATCTGCAGCTGCTCGTGGTCTGACCTTGGCCAAGCCACTTTCAGTCGCTCAACTCGTCTGCAGAACAGGAATGACACCATCTTACCTTCCCCACAGGAATATTACTGAAGCATTTAATTAGCTAATAGCTAAGGAGTGATTAAAAATGTAAAGCACTGTATTTAAGTCTGAAAAATTATTTCCAGAAGGATAAGAAGTTTATGTAGCACATAACCCTATTTATAAAACAGTTTGGTTACTGACACCTATATCCCTTCCTCCCATGACTTTCAACTGCTAACTGTTACGCTAAAGTTTAAAAAGAAAAACCAGGCTTCTAATTAATGAAAACCAGGAAAAACCCTATCATCTACAACTTCTGATCTCCCCAAGTAAATACTTTAAAATTTCTTCCTCCCTGCGTTAGCAAGCAAATTTGCACTTCAAAATCCCAAGAGAACTGAGCGCTATCAAACTGACGATGATAAATAGTAACCAGGTCTATGCACAATATAAAACATGAAATAATTCTTCAGCCAATTAACCTTCCACTTTTTATACTTAGAAAGTGAGATAGCACATGGAGAGAAACCAAGATATTACATCATGTTTTATGTGGCTGGCCTCAGAAAGGGAGCAGAAGCATCCAACACGTCAACGCTACGAATGAGGTGCAATAGCTCCATCAGGAACCAGAGGAAGAGAAAAAGCAGAGACAGCAGCACAAACAAGCCAAGCAACAGCCACTCATGCATCTGAAAAGAACTAGATATGCTTGGGAGTCAGTTCCTGATGTTGTTTAACTTAATTATCGGGGAATAATCATCAATCAAGATGCCAACCAAGTTTAGTGAGCTGTGACAGTCTCTGCACCTACGGACAGGACTAATTTAAGTTATAACTAACTGCACTGTGAGCTCTCCGCCTCTCACGCTCACACAGCCATACACACAGAGAGCTTGATAAAGCCTGATGAGGGCAATTTGAGAAGACTATCTTTCAAAATACTATGAACGTGCAAGAATATGCTTAAAACGTAAGCAAGGGGCAGTCGTATTAACCAGCATAAATAAATCGGGGTGATTAACTAATTAAGAGAGAACAGTTAAACGAATTCCAGACTTGATAGAAGCTTCACTTGAGATTGCCTTAAGTAAAAATCCAACACACCCGCAATATTCATCTCCAGTGGCTGCCTCGTCTACCACTGCATTGACTCCTAAATTAGATACTTCAACAGGGCAAGTTGCTTGCTCTTCTGTATTGAGCCTATACAAGTTCAGGGAGACGGGTCTAACGAAAAACAAGTAGCAACACTGTAAGGAATTCCTAGTTCCACCATCTCCTTCAAAACACACCGGTAGAAGCGCTGTCTTAGCGACACTGAGACAGCGAAACAGCTTGCAACAGCTGCAGCTTCCAGAGATTGCAAAACACAGATACCTTTGGAAAGGTCACTTGGATCACCTTTCAAAATAACCCAGTGCACAGGATGCACAGCAAAGCCCGCTAATTTGTCAGTCAGTATTAAAAGAATACTTCAGTGTTTTGAAGACCAGTATTTTCAAACCATCTCAACTAATTTTGTTCCTGTAAGTGGGAATCCACATTTGATGTTAATGAAGTTAGGTCATGAACTGCTGAATTTTCCTCTTTTTCCTCTTCTATAAAACCTCTTTCTTGTGCTTTGCGCTTACACACATGAAATCAGCGCACTGACGGTACACAACTTGATCCCATAAAAAATGCCATCCCTGATACGACACTGCAGCCCAGCCAGGCTTCTCCTGACACTCTGCATACACCACATTTCACTTCCCCTTCCTGCATTGCCCCGCTATGTGACCCACATTCTATCCATACACTATCAAAATGTCCCATTTCATCTGGAGCACAAGGTGCTTTTCAAGTGAAAGAATTCACCAAGACCTCCAAAGTTAGCCTTAAAACGGTGGAATCACATGTTAGCAAGAACCGAAGCAACCATCTTTTTTAAAAGATACTCTCCTAGTATACAGAGAAAAGAAACTCTGGAACTAACATTCTTGGAAAAAATTCTTGAACGCTCTCTGAAGGAAGCTTGCTCCGAATGACACGTGCCTAGAGAGGGGTGAGGTCAAAAATTTTACTGTTCCACCCTATCCACCCCCGCCGCGGAGCTCCCTCCCAGCCTGCTGACAAGTTCTGCGGGTGACTCATTCGTTTCCTTTTGCACTAACCCAGTCCTAGGCCGTAAAACCCACAGCAGCAGATAGAGATCTGCCTGAGCAAGAGAGAGAAAAAAAAGCCCAGATTAAAGAAGTCTCAGTTTAAGTGTGACACATCAGGAAACAGTAAGAACTGTCAAGTATACCGTGCAAGACTACTCAGCGAGAGAACAGCCCTGCAGCAAAACTCAAAATTGAGTACTACGCAGGAAAAGTTTAGCTGCCATCCCTAAATTTGGGTGAGGTCAAACCACCGTGTCCAACACAGGCATCGATGCCCAGAGATCATCATCCCGGCGAGCTCAGCAGCGGGAAGCGATTAGACACTGCATTAGCTTTCAGAAAGAATTGATAGGCATGCGTGCTTTATGCTTCAGATCTTTTCTTTCCTGTGAGATGGAACCTGCTTCGTAGTTAAAAACACTGTTCTGACACAGGATTTTTTGAACGCCTTCCCCACCCACCATTTAGTTTTTAAAATCCCTTCAGAGGACACATTTGAATATTGTTTACATACCATGCCCAAAAAGTTTGAAGTTACTAAAAACGTTTGAAGTCAAAACCAAAAGGCCCCGCTAAGAAAAAGAAATTTAAGCTGTTACCCTGTTTAAGTCACAGAATTACATTTAAGTAAAATCAAAAGTTAGACGACAGTTCCTGAGTATGCGATGCTAAACTCATTCCTAAAGCCAGAATGCTGAGTCGTCTAAGCTGTATCAACAGTCGGTTTTTGAAAACACGGTCCTGCTAGATTATCAGCTTCCCCGACAACTCAGACTAAATATTCTCACACTTTAAGATGAAGTATCAAAAAAAACCATTAACAAGTCAAGCAGGACTTAAAAGCAATTTCAAAGTCACACAGCAACAGGGATATTATTCTGTGAAGTTACAGAGCTGAATTACTTGCATCTTGTTCATCTCACTTATTTGAATTTGCCGTATACCTCTGCCAGAAAAATGACTAGTGGAGGGTTGGCTCCTTTTCCATGCTCCTGTGGCAGTTAAATTCAGTCTGACAACTGAAACTGAAGCTTACTGATAAATTTCACTGCACATCCACAAAGTCTCAATTGTTAAAATCCACAGTCCATTATTCCGAGCAGAGCTAGACTTTCAGTGTAAGAGACCAAAAAGAATTTAACTTTTTAGTACAGAACAGAGAAAAACAAGGGGTAACAGAAAGGTACACGTAACAGTGACCTGAACAGAGACAGCAACTCAGCGTCTCCAGTGTTGTAACAGAAAAAAGGATCAAGAGATTTAAGACTCCTTTACCCCTTCACAACTAGCAAAATGAGCCACGAGATGATACCGAAGTCAACAGCCAGTATAAAGGTATTTTATACTCTCTTATGATATGCATCAGCCAGATACTGGCCTAAATAGGTGCCAGCCTGATCTAGCACTGCAATTCACGTGCATCAAAAAGAGTAACTTCTAGCCCAGATTCTCAAGCCATTAGGTCTATTTTGCAACGTTTAGTCAGAGCCGTTTTAAATCTCCAACTCTTTTAACAGGCAAAGAAGCTGTCAAACTAATCCAAATACAACAGACAACACAGAGCTCCTCTCTGCTAGTTCAGTAATGGTACATCACTGACAACATGTTTTCTCCTCCAAAGGTACTATCAAAATACACAACCTACACCAAAAATTATCTGCTTGCACTACAGTATCTATATTATCAAAATACACAACCTACACCATTTACAAAAATTATCTGCTTGCACTACAGTATCTCAAGAGCTACGTTTTCAGCTGTGGATCGTCTTCCTTAAAGTGAGGACAGAAACGTGCCTTTCCACGAGCCATGTATCGCCTGGCGCTCCCTCCCTCCCAGGCCTCACAACAGTTAACCAACACGGCATTCCACCACGGGGCAAAGTCCAGCGGCAGGAGCGAGGAAACCGGCTGCGATCACAGTTCAGCTCCGCTCTGACAGAGGAAGAACGTTTAAGTACTGCTGTGTGGAAGAGAATGATGGATATTTGCAGGTAATTAAACCTGAAGTCAATCATCTACATTTATGAGAGATGTACGTAAAAACATCACAACTAGACCCTATGTAAGGAGGCCGACATTCCTGGCCGTGCATCCATACATACACAGATCCTTACTCCTACCTTAACTCCCACCGGTCTTTTCTTTCCAACAGTTGAGTTCATTAAATATTTCTACATGTTGAGTCATAAGGAGATAGAGTTTTCTGGCTGCTGCTAGAGGTGGGTTTATCTTTTTTTCTTCTTTAAATACGAACTGCAGTTCTGAGTCAGAACCTGACTGGTTCATTTTGGGAGTTTTGAAGCGAGTTTCCATTTATACAGTAGCCTTTAAAAGCCAACTTTCTGCCTTACTCCTCCTCACACTGAAACCAACAAGCACACAGCTGCCCCGAGAGAAAAAGCAGATCGTGACTAATCACACCAAGGAGCCACGAGGAACCATCACCGCAACTGAGTGGAGGCCACTTCTACGATCATCCCCATACCGTAACACCTCCCAACCTGCAACCTCGCCTGCGCTCCAAATCCCAAACCTCCAGCTCTCAATAACTAGGGTTCCTCACCCACCAAAGCACGCCCTAAGCAGCAAACCACAGCTATTCCCAGTAAGTACACCACTCCCTGTCTCAGGCCTTCCTGCAGGCCACCCTTAGCACCCTCAGCAACACCAGCACTTTCTTCAGCCACTGCCCTGGCCAGACTTCCATCAGCTCCCCCCTTCCAGCCCAGGCAGCTCCAAATCCCACAGGGCAGCCCTCTATCTACACAAACCGGCCTCGGCATTCACAACCCTGCCCCCACTCAAACCCCAGGAAAAACCCCACATCCTGGACACCCTTCCTTTCCAGCTCCACGTGCTCCCCTCCAGCCTGAGAAAGATCCCCCCCAGCATTGCTCCCAGCCTTCCCCCTCTCCACTTTCCAGTCCAGATCCCAGAAAAATTCTTTATCCTTTACAGACCACCTCCAGGCCTAACACAAGGCAGGCCCCCTTCCCTCAAAACAACCCTCCCACCCTTTCTCAAACTCTTCTCCCATCTGTATATACACATGGGAATAAGTAACACCCCCTCCCCTCAAACAAACCCCTCCAAATGCCTCCCATACCAGGTACAAGCAAGACCCCCTCGTTCACCCACCCCCACCAGCCTCCTTATATTCCCACTGTTGCAATCCTACAGGCAATGAACTCCCCTCTCAAACATCCCCCCCAAGCCCAGGTACAAGGCAGACTCCCTCCCCTAAACCATCCCTTTGGGGTCCACTCATCCCAGCCCCACAGCTGAGGGGGGGGGAGGCAGACACTGTAAGTCAACCCCATCCCACAGGTGAGGGGAGGACCCTCCAAACCAGCCTCACAGGCAGAAGGGACACCCCACAAAGCTGCCCAACACTGCAGGCAAGAGCTACTACCCTAAAACCAGCCTTACCGGCCATGGGGGTCCCTCATACCAGTCCAACCCCACAGGCAGGGGGGACCCCCCAAAACCAGCCCCAAGGTAGAGTAGGGACCCCACAGGCTAGCAAGCTGCCCCCAAGCCTGCTCCTCAGGCCAAGGGAGCCCCCAAGGCCCGGAAGGATCCCCCAAACAAGGCCCACAGGTCAGAAAATCCCACAGACACCAGGAAGGACCCCCCCGAACCAGCTCCTCAGACCAAAGAGAGCCTCCTAGTCCAACGAGGACCCCACCAAACCAGACCCGCAGACCAGGTGGGACCCC
>NW_008795919.1:2905214-2907977 GCF_000699145.1 Aptenodytes forsteri
GCAGCTCCCTGATCCCCGCCGGGAAGACGGACGTGATCCCCGCCGGGAAGACGGACGACAGGGTCCGTGCCGGTCGCGATCCTGCCGGGAGGCTGAAGGACCCCTCAAAATCGCCGCTCCCAGACGGGGCAACACGATGCCACGCGGAGCCAGCACGGAGAAACCCTCGGCTGGGCCCGTGCGGCACCGGGGAAGGTTTCCCCAAGCACGGGGTGACGTTTTCTCCCCCAAAAGCTGCCCCGCTGATGGGGAGCGGCTGTGAGGGACGGAGGGACTGCGGCAGCCCGCCCCAACGGCGGGCCAGCCCCTGCTAGAGGACACGGGGACGGGGCTGGCCCTGGGGCTGCTCCGGCCTCCGGCAGGAGGAAGTATTTAGCCGTGGGATGAAAATCACCGAGGCTCCCAAAGATCCCTGAGAATAGCAGGGTTAGCGCCTCAGAGGTTATTAGCGTTTATTAATCCCCTGTAACAACAAGTACCTTCATTTGGAGCCACGGATTAACGCTTCCTTTTCCACCAGCCGAGATAAAAATACGGGAGCAAAGGACAGAGCCGCGGGACAGACGGACCGTTCCCGCGGGCACCGCTGCTGCCCCTGGCCCAGCCCAGCGAGGGGGCGGCCGCGCTGGAAGCGGCACCGGCGAGAGCTGGAACAAGAGTCCCTCTGTTCTCGGCTCCCGCGGGAAGCCCTCCGCAGGGCCTCTCGCCCGAGCAGGCTGACCAACAGCCCTGTCGGAAGCGATCGCGTCCGCCCCAGCCATCGGCTGCTCCCAGAAGACGTTCACGGAGGGAACAAACTCTGGGAGGAGAGAGCAGGGATGGCACAAAACACACCCATCTCCTATTTTCAGCCAGAGGAAAGCACGTCGCTCCTCTGCCCTCGGCCTGGCGCTGTCCGGAAGGGAACCGCGTCCATTTTAACACCCAGTGACTGTTTCGGAAAGAGCTGGAGACTCTGGCCAAGCTCAGGGCTGCGCTGCTCTCTCTGTAGGCTGCGTAAGGTAATGACAACGTCTCAGCCCCTTCGCACCCGGAACAGATCAGACAGTAGGAAGAAAGACGGTAGAAGTGACTTAATTTACAGATGGTGAACCGACCGGTTAGGCAACGCGTCCCGGTTCACTCCGGAAGCCTGGAAAGCGTTGGAAACTGGTCCCAGGTTTCCTAATTGCCAGGCCAGGGCCCCATCAGGCAACTTTCCTCTAAAAATTGAAACATACCCTAAAGGAGCCACATGCATCTCTCTTTTTTTTTTTTTTTGGCTGGAGTTCTTTGAGGACTGGGTCCAAATCAAACAGCGGGTGACAGCTGCCACCCGCAGCTCCACGAGCACAGCAGAGGTTGTGGGAAGACGGGAGCTGTGTGTGCTCAGGGAGTATGACGGAGGCAGCAGGTGGAAACCCCGGGGCAATGACAGCCCGTTCGTTACCAGGAGCGGAGCTGGTTCATCCCGGCTCCAGGAAGGCGCCACGGCATTTACAAGTGACGCAGCTGTGAGTAAGGATGAGACGGGGATGGCAGGCAGGGAAAGAGAATCTCAATGGAAAATATGCAGGAATGACATTGAAGATACGCAACGGGGGAGAAGGAAAAAGAGACAGGATGTGAATGAGGAGGGAACTGACGGAGGAGGAGCAGACCAGGCACACGTATCAGGGACCCACGCAGCTCCGAAGCTGTCAATAGCAGGAGCTCCCTTATACAGGCAGGATGCTTTGTGCAGCAGAACTGCGCAGCCGTTGCCCACTGAGTGACAGGTTTGCACAGGTTCGGGGGGGGGGGGCTGCTTGGAAATGGCACCCTGGAGGCAAGAGGGACAGGACGAGGTTCAGGCTGTGTTACCTGATGACGTCGGAGGCTGCGTCTGTCCATGAACATCAGCTTCAGCTCTGCACGGAAGGGGCTGCTGCAGACAGCGGTCTGTTACAGGATATTGAGAGATCAAATAAGAATCTCATGCTGCTTTAATAGGCTAAAGTATATGTGCAATTCCACGAATTATAAAAGCTGTTGTCTTCCCATGTTCTCATGCTACGACTGTCAAATTATTAATAAAAGGCCACGTTTGATACTAACTTAAGGAGCTGCAGTGCCCGAAATGTATCCTGTACGCTAGTTAAATAACTGCTGCCTCCACAAACCACAATAACAAACCCCTGCACGCAAAGGGCCTTCACGTGTGCAATCGTCCCGACCGAAAAACCGCTCAGTGCCGCTTTGCTGGGTTTCAAGACTGTGCAGACAAGCCTTCCCCCACTAGCTTCACCCCAGCACCTCTAACTGGAGTTCCTTAACCCCCGATAATTGCAGCCCATAAGACTCTTTTCCTTACCTCTTCAACGCTGTGTAACATCACCTGCCACGCAGGGGTTAATTGTTCTCTGCAAAGCCCCGTACCACAGCGTGGGGCAAACGTGACAAGTACACCAAGGGCTTGCCTCCCCAGCGGGCACTGCCAAGGCCCCGTACCGCAGGGCAGGGCTACAAAGGCTCAGCTCCCACACAGGCACCGCCAAAGGCCCTGTACCGCAGGGCAGGCCTGTGAGCACGGGCAGGCCGTGGGCCCAGCCCTCGAGACAGGCTGTGCTGGCTTACCGTACCTGTGGAGGCCAGGCGGGGCGGCCGCGCTGCCCCTCTCGCTCTCCGGCCGGACCCCGGCCCAAGCCCCCCCCCAACCCGGTCCCGCACCGCGCTTCGCGCCTCAGAGCTGCCGCCTCGAGGAAACGCTGAGCGCGCATGCGCCACAGCCGCTCCGTCCCCGCG
>NW_008795919.1:2909158-2911894 GCF_000699145.1 Aptenodytes forsteri
CGCCCCGCCCGGGGCGAGACGCGACCCCCGGGGTTTAGAAGATTAGATATTTCTCTTATTTAGACTCTGCTGAGCCCCGTGCTTAATCCAGGGCCTGGGCCGGATTAACCGCAGACCCAGAACTTGCTTTTTAAAATACGGCGTACGGTCGTATTGGCCCTTTTCATCCCCGGGGAGAGAGGGGACCAAAGGGAACGGTAAAAACGGGGGTTTTCCACGTAGCGTCCGCTTCGAGTCCCTGCGAGGCCTGGGTTGTGATCTCTTTGGTTTCCCACTCTGGTAATCTGTACTAGAGCTTGTTTCATGCTTCTGACGAACCCAAATAGGGAATGGAAATGGCAGTCTTTGTTCTGTGCCCAGACTAGCCTTCTCCTTCCCCATCACCGCTGTCCAATCGCCTGGCGGCTCTGATTTCTCCCTATCTCCAGGGTGCAGCTGCTGCACCCGCATTCGGTGCCTCTATCAAGTAGATTCAGCCGCCTCCAGACGCTGTGAGCCAGCTCGAAAATTGGAACGAGTTAAAATGTTTGCTACCACTTACTGCTTTAGGTGCGGGTAGTGGAGAGCTGGGAGGTACCCAGCGCGAGGATATACTCGGATTTAATCCGCAGATGAGCGGAGTGCTTAGCTCTCTTGTACTTAACCATTCTGCCTTTAAATGATTTTTTTTTTTTTAAGGTCTTTAAAACGTATAGTGTTGCCGTAGTTGGTGCAATGCTAGAGATTTTATTAGCTCCTCCTTTAATGCAGGAAATAACTCTTAGGAATTGCTGCCTCCCATTGTGCAAGTAACTGAGGTATATCGTCACGGGTAACTTGGCATGACTTGCAGACGTCTTGATCTAAATAAATTAGGTTTATAATCCGTTTCACCATCAATTTAATGTTTTTTCATTAATAAACCCCTTTAGCCAGCTGATGCTCGACAGCTCTGTGATAGTGCCTTCCAGTGAAACGAAACCTAAGGAGTTTGCTAATTCCTGCACAAAGAACAGTGTTCTCAGTCCACTTAGTAAAGCTTCGTTCACTGAGTGGTGTAACAAGGATTTATGAGGGGGTTTTTTTCATTAATTTAAAAAACTGCTGATAGTAGACTGCAGCTTTGTGAGACTTAAAACTGATCATTGGAAGAGCTCCAGATGCTTCGTGCTTGCTTTGGATATTTTGAAAATTGCTGTCCTTTGGGAGCATTCACTAGCTGTCCAAATTCAGGACGATCTGAGCAGGAAGCTCATGAGAAAGAGTCTGAAATAAAACGGTGGGTTTAGGCAAATAAATCTCTCTGCACATATGACCCCAAACTGATCTGGATTGCTCTCTACTGCCGTGGCACCCTTTGGGGATGTCATGTTGGAGAAGCTGCTGTAAAGCTTACTATGGAATTTAGGTTTGGGCCAAAGATTGAAGCATATGGCCAGCACAATTTAAGCAAAATGACTTCCAGACAAAGAAATGACGGATTATTGAATGTCAGCAGTATTCCTATTCCAGCCTTTTTTCAAGACTGGAAGTTGCTTGTCCTGCCTGCCTCTGGGAGGGAACCCTGCAGGAGTTCTGCACTGAAACTAAGACTTCTTGTTTAAAAACAATATGTAGAAGTAATCTAAAATGCTTTTGTGGTTCTAAAGCTGCTTAGCATTTCTAGAGAAGATTACCATTATTTAGGAGCAAGGTGAAGGGCAACACAGTGATGTAGTACTGATTCTTGAACAATTTACCGTGTGATGAAAAGGCAGTCAAGTGGCTAGGTTTTGGGGATCTGTTACACAGCACCCTGAACAGAAACTGAACCTGGGATTTCTTGCACCTTGGAAAATGATCCACGTTTCCTCACTCCTGTGATTTGGGGTCTGTGTAACCTTCCTCTTCCGTAGGAACGAGAAAACCCCTTTTCCTCACTTTGATTTATGCCTTCCATCTGCTGCGGGGCGAGCAGGAAGAGATGCTGATGTTTTGAAAGGCACAGTCCTCTCTGCTTGCCTGCTTTGGGAGGACAGGAGACGTCCACTGATGCGTTAGCTAGGCGTAGGGTTTTTTCAGATTCTCGTGGTAATCTTAGCTTTTTTTATTCCGTGGAGAAACTCCACGTGAAAAGAGCTGGTCACCTCTGAGCCTCCTCTGCTGCAAACAGATATGTGAGCTAAGTCACTCCGCTAGCAAGTCTCTATATAGCTAACATCTAGTTGGTCCTTATGTTAAATGCAGCCCTTCACATCCCCAGAAGCGTGGAGCGGTGAGGAGGGATGGAGACGGGTGGTGAGGGGTGGGTTCAGAGCAGTGGCTAGGGTATTAGAGCAGGACCCACGAAGGGAGGGAGCGTCAAGCAACTGGAGTTAGAGCAACGCATTGCGAAGCAGGGAGCAGCTTGAGGCGTTGGAGGACTCCTCGACAGAATCCCCTGCTGACCGTGCTGGTTCTCGTGCCAGGCTCATTTAGTCTGTGTGTATTCCTAGGAAGGAAAAAGGGCTGTGTGGGAAAGTCAGATGGATGGGCGGCGGCCTCGCTGGAGTGACTTGCCAAGGAACCAAATAGTGGGATTGGAGATGCGCTGAGGTCACGGGGGTGATGAGAATCTGTATGTAACCCAGAGCAATACAATGCCCTGGAGCTTGCTTCGCGTGGAGTTAAGGCTGCCTTGAAATGGAGATTTTCATCTAAATTTCTGCGTTCCCAAGTGTACGCCCTACCCCCCCCCCCCCCCCCCCCCCCCCGGCCGACGCCCCACCACAATCCTCG